>NC_138165.1:2504115-3104115 GCF_964165515.1 Mesoplodon bidens | reverse complement strand
ACAAGCTTTAAATGACACAATAGAACAGATAGATTTAATTGATGTTTATAGGACATTCCAGATAAATACAGCAGATTACACTTTCTTCTCAAGTGCACATGGAACATTCTCCAGGATAGATCACATCTTGGGTCACAAATCAAGCTTCAGTAAATATAAGATAATTTAAATCATATTAAACATCTTTTCTGACCACAATGCTATGAGACTAGAAATAAATTAAAGGGAAAAAAAAAAAAACGGAAAACCCACAACCACGTGGAGGCTAAAAATACAACAATAAATAATCAAAAGAGCACTGAAGAAATCAAAGAAGAAATTAAAAAATACATAGAGACAAATGACAAGTGAAAACATGATGATGCAAAAACTATGGGATGCAGCAAAAGCAGTTCTAAGAGGGAAGTTCATAGCAATACAACCCTACCTCAAGAAACAAGAAAAATCTCAAATAAACAACCTAACCTTACACCTGAAGAAACTAGAGAACAAAGAACAAACAAAACCCAAAGTCAGTAGAAAGAAAGAAATCATAAAGATCAGAGCAGAAATAAATGAAATAAAAACAAAGAAAACAGTAACAAAGATCAATAAAACTGAAAGCTGCTTCTTTGAGAAGATAAACAAAATTGATAAAACTTTAGCCAGACTCATCAAGGAAAAGAGGGAGAGGACTCAAATCAATAAAATTAGAAATGAAAAAGGATAAGGTAGAGTGGACCCTGCAGAAATACAAACATCATAAGAGACTACTACAAGTAACACTATGCCAATAAAATGGACAACCAGGAAGAAACTGACAAATTCTTATAAAGATATAATCTTCCAAGACTGAACCAGGAAGAAATAGAAAATATGAACATATCAGTCACAAGTAATGAAATTGAATCTGTGATTAAAAATCTTGCAACAAACAAAAGTCCAGGACCAGACGGCTTTAGAGGTGAATTCTACCAAATATTTGGAGAAGAGCTAAAACTCATTCTTCTCAAACTCTTCCAAAAAATTGCAGAGGAAAGAATACTCCCAAACTCATGCTACGAGGCCACCATCACCCTGATACCAAAGCCAATGAAAGACACTATAAAAAAAAGAAAACTAGAGACCAATATCACTGATGTATATAGATGCAGAAATCCTCAACAAAATAGTAACAAAAAGAATCCAGCAACATATTAAAAGGATCATACACCGTGATTAAGTGGGATGTATCCCACGGATGTAAGGATTCTTCAATATACATAAATCATTCAATGTGATACATCATATTAACAAACTGAAGGATAAAAAACATACGATCATCTCAATAGATGCAGATAAAACTTTTGACAAGATTCAACACCCACTTATGATAAAAACTCCCCAGAAAGTGGGCATAGAGGGAACCGCCCTCAACATAAGAAAGGACATATATGACAAACACACAGCAAACATCATTCTCAATGGTGAAAAACTGAAAGCATTTCCTCTAAGATCAGGAACAACACAAGGATGTCCACTCTCATCACTATTATTCAGCATAGATATGGAAGTCCTAGCCACAGCAATCAGAGAAGGAAAAGAAATAAAAGGAATCCAAATTAGAAAAGAAGAAGTAAAACTGTCATTTTTTGCAGATGACATGATACTATACATAGAAAATCCTAAAGATACCACCAGAGATCTACTAGATCTAATCAATGGATTTGGTAAAGTTGCAGGATAAAAATGATACACAGAAGGGCTTCCCTGGTGGTGCAGTGGTTGAGAGTCCACCTGCTGATGCAGGGGCCACAGGTTTGTGCCCTGGTCTGGAAAGATCCCACGTGCCATGGAGCAGCTGGACCCATGAGCCATGGCCGCTGAGCCTGCGCATCCAGAGCCTGTGCCCCACAATAGGAGAAGCCACAACAGTGAGAGGCCCATGTACCACAAAAAAAATAATAAATAAATAATAAATAAATAAATAAACCATGCACAGAAATCTCTTGCATTCCTATACACTAACAATGAAAGATCAGAAAGAGAAATTAAGGAAACACTCCCGTTTACCTTTGCAACAAGAAGGATGAAAAACAGGAAGAAACCTTCCTAAGGAGGTCAAAGACCTGTACTCAGAAAACTATAAGAAACTGATGAATCAAATCAAAGATGACACAAACAGATGGAAAGATACACCATGTTCTTGGGTTGGAAAATCAATATTGTGGGGGCTTCCCTGGTGAGGCAGTGGTTGAGAATCTGCCTGTTAATGCAGGGGACACGGGTTTGAGCCCTGGTCTGGGAGGATCCCACATGCTGTGGAGCAACTATGCCCGTGAGCCACAACTACTGAGCCTGCACATCTGGAGCCTGTGTTCCACAACAAGAGAGGCCGCAATAGTGAGAGGTCCGTGCACCGCGATGAAGAGTAGCCCCCACTTGCCACAACTAGAGAAAGCCCTCACACAGAAACGAAGACCCAACACAGCAAAAATAAATTAATTAATTAATAAACTCCTACCCCCAACATCTTCTTTAAAAAAAAAAATCAATATTGTGAAAATGACTATACTACCCAAAGCAATCTACAGATTTAATGCAATCCTTTTCAAATTACCAATGACATTTTTTTATAGAACTAGAGCAAAAAATCTTAAAATTTGTATGGAGACACAAAAGACCCTGAATAGCCAAGAAGTCTTAAGGGAAAAAGCCAGAGCTAGAAGAATCAGACTCCCTGACTTCAGACTATACTACAAAGCTACAGTAATCAAGACAATATGGTACTGGCACAAAAACAGATATATATATATATATATATATATATATATATATATATATCAATAAAACAGTATAGAAAGCCCAGAGATAAACCCATTCACCTATAGTCAACTAATCTATTACATAGGAGGCAAAGGTATACAATGGAGGAAAGACAGTCTCTTCACTAAGTGATTCTGGGGAAACTGGACAGCTACATGTAAAAGAATGAAACTAGAACACTCCCTAATTCCATACACAAAAATAAACTCAAAATGAATTAAAGACCTAAATGTAAGACTGGACAGTATAAAACTCTTTGAGAAAAACATAGGCAGAACACACTTTGACATAAATCACAGCAAGATCTTTTTTGACCCACCTCCTAGAGTAATGGAAATAAAAACAGAAATAAACAAATGAGACCTACTGAAGCTTAAAATCGTTTGCACAGCAAAGGACACTATAAACAAGATGAACAGACAACCCACAGAATGGGAGAAAATAATTGCAAACCAATCAATGGACAAAGGATTAAACTACAAAATGTATAAACAGCTCATGCAGCTCAATATTAAAAAAGCAAACAACCCAATCAAAAAATGGGCAGAAGACCTAAAGAGACACTTCTCCAAAGAAGATATATAGATGGCCAAGAGGCACATGCAAAGCTGCTCAACATCACTAATTAGTAGAGAAATGCAAAACAAAACTACAATGAGGTATCACCTCACACCTGGTAGAATAAGCGTCATAGGAAAATCTACAAACAACAATTGCTGGAGAGGGTGTGGAGTAAAGGGAACCCTCTTGCACTGTTGGTGGGAATGTAAATTGATACAGTCACTTCAGAGAACAGTATGGAGCTTCCTTAAAATACTAAAAATAGAATAACCATATGACCCAGCAATCCCATTACTGTTCATATACCCAGAGAAAACCATAATTCAAAAAGACACATACATCTCAATGTTCATTGAAGCAATATTTACAACAGATAGCTCATGGAAGCAATCTAAATGCCCATCGACAGACAAGTGGTTAAAGAAGATGTGGTACATATATACAGTGGAATATTACTCAGCCATAAAAAGGAATGAAATTGGGTCATTTGTAGAGATGTGGATGGACCTAAAGACTGTCATACAGAGTGAAGCAAGTCAGAAAAAGAAAAACAAATATCATATATTATCACATATATGTGAAATCTAGAAAAATGGTACAGATGAACCAGTTTGCAAGGCAGTAATAGAGACACAGGTGTAGAGAACAAACTTATGGACAGCAAGGGGAGAAAGCAGGGTAGGGAGGGTGGTGCTGGGATGAATTGGGAGGTAGGGATTGACATATATACACCAATATGTATAAAAGAGATAACTAATATGGTCCAGCTGTATACAAAAATAAAATAAAATAAAATTCAAAAAATAATCAGTCCCAGCTTGCAAGAGTTGATAGGCATGAATTCCATTAGGGTGACTTGAGAAGGAATCTGTCCTGGTCCCTACCTGGAAGCAAGGCTGCAATCTTCTGGCTTGGCAAAGTGCAGACCTGTCCATTGGTGGTGTAATTTGGACATGATTTAAGAGTAAGAAGAGTTATTACAGGTTTTTATCCCACCACAGAAGTGTTTGTTCTCTATGTCCAAGGAAAATTAAGCCTGGAATTAAAATGGACTGGCTGGCTTCATTAGCTGTAAAGTTCCAATTTTTCATTAATTGCTGGGAGGCTGAGTGACTTCATAAAAAAGCTTTTTAGTGCATGAGGCACAGGATATTAAAGATAACAAAGATAGATAGCTGCACCACCCAGGAGGGAATGTTATCCTAAGAGATACAAATTCATTGTCATTTATGACTGGGTAGTCGAGGGTTGAGGAAGCTCAGATATTCCCCAACCTTGGGTGTTTTCTATTAATGCCACATTTCATTTAGAATTTTGAAGAGGAATTGAAGTTGGCATATTTGGATTCAAATGATGGTTTCTCCTGCATTTACAAGCATGTATGCATGAGGAAAAAAACAAACAAACAAATCTTTATGTGGTAGCTCAAACTACTGAGAAAAAAATAAATAAAAGGAAAGAAAGAAAAGAAACTGCTTTACTCTCCAGCACAGCCAAAATGAGTCTGATCAGAAATGTTTGAATCAAAAAGTTATACAGATCACTCTTGATATTTATGTAGAAATGGTTGACCCTAGTGTATTTTTACACGAGGGAGAAATTACAAGCATTATATTCCTTTAAATTTGTAAACATCTCCTCTGTGATTTGGATATGTTTAAAAATAATTGAGAACATTTGTTGTCTGCCTTTTGCATTAAAGACATCACTATAAGAAGAGCATTTGCACAATGCAATGTGATATCAGAATTACTTCCAGGAAATGGAAGTGTAAAATGTTTTGTCTGTTAAGGAACTAGAGCTGGTAATGTTCCAAGTATAAACAAATTAATTGGGATGGCAGAGTAAAGTCTGTTGGAGGTATTTCAAAAAGAATTATATTCACCTTGACAATTTTAGCAGAATTTCACAACTAATTTTTAACAATTTTACCCTAGTTCAGTGATCAAGAGAAAAAATAATAGAGAAAATTCTAAGTGACATGAATTAGAATAGCCACTTCAGAACCAAACACATAGCATAGTTTCTGCAAATCTGTGGATATGCTTTAATAAAATCTCTAGACAGCAGAATTCTCCAGATATGTTGGTCTCATTTCTGGTTGCTTTTTAACTAATTATAGAAATACTGAAAAATAACATATTAGTACTTTGCACATCATAGTGTCTTAGTAAATGATTGAAGGGCTTTTAAGATGCTGATCCAAGGTCCAGAATCAGTAGGCAGCTATGCTATTCCCTGGACGCCAATGCATGCAGAAGAGAATAGTGTAAGGCACTGTCAAGGCCCTACACAAAGCCTTTGTTCCCATAGAATCATCAGTGTGCTCCTAAAGTATATATATATATATATATATATATATATATATATATATATATATACATACATATACATGTATATGTATATACATATATATATGAACACACATACAGACAAAAGAATATAGGTTTATATAGGATATATATATATATATATATATATATATATATATATATATATACACACACACACATACATATATACATACACACAATAGAATATTACTCAGCCACAATAAAGAATGAAATAACGCCATTTGCAGCAACACGGATGGACATAGAGATTATCATACTAAGTGAAGTAAGCCAGACAAAGACAAATATCATATGATATGTGGAATCTAAAAAATGATATAAATGAAATTATTTACAAAATAGAAATAGACTCACAGACTTAGAAAATAAACTTATGATTACCAAAGGGGAAAGGGGAGGGGAAGGGATAAATTAGGAATTTGGGAGGAACATATGAACACTACTATATATAAAACAGATAAGCAACAAGGACATACTGTATAACACAGGGAACTATACTGAATACCTTGTAATAACCTATAAGGGAAGAGAATCTGAAAATTATATATATATATATTCAGTTGAAATTAACACAACATTGTAAATCAACTATACTTTAATAAAAACAAATAAAATAAAGTAGGGTTTAATTCCTTGATTTTCAAATGACAAAGCAAAGCTTACTTGCTCAAGTAGCCATAGCTAGTAATCTGCCGGGCAGAACTGACACCAGAGGCTGATGTGGGAGCTCACACCTCCTCACCACCCCACCACAGCACCATCACGATGTCTCAATCTTACATAGCCAGTGTGTGCCGACACAAGAAGAGTACTTTGAATGAAGGGCTATGGGAGCCCAGGATGTCCATACACCATCAGCTGTTGTCCTCAATGAAATCGGTCAAAAATCATCTTTTTCTCCTGAAGAAAACAATGTACTGACAAGAAAAAAAAATAAGTTTATATTTATAGGTCTTAGTCTCAGCCAAACATTAATTTCTTTACTTTTCTTTTTCTTTTCTGTGAATGCCTGCTTTTAGATATTTCTAAGTGTGAAAGACACTTCAAAAAGAGTTACGGTAATCAAAAGCTGAACTTGATGAAAGAACCAATGGTTAAGGTTATTGTGATCATAAATGTCAAACAGAAAAGACATATTATATCCTCACACAAGTACAATTGCCTCAGGAACACTTAGGTGAAACATTTGAAATTGGTAACATCTCAGAAAATCTGGGACGTGGGGTGACTGTCATCTTGGTTGTAATTCAGAAGGGTGCCTCCCATGAATGCTTAGGACTGTTTCTCTTCCTCTTCCTGTTTTCAAAATTGAACAGAATAATAAAAATAGCTGTAATTATTTTTGACATATTCATTAAGATATAATTCACATACTGTAAAATTTACCCATTTAAAGTACACATAGTAGTTTTTTAGACTTTAGTATATTCAGAGTTGCTCAAATACCACTATGATCTATCAATAATTCAGATCATTTCCTTCATCTCAAAAAGAAACACATAACAGTTAGTAGTCACTCCAGTTTTACCCTCCTCTCCAATATTACCAGTCCTAGGCAAACACTAACCTATTTTTTGTCTATATATATTGCCCCTTCTGTATATCTCATTTAAATTGAATCATATGATATGTGATCTTTTGTAACTGGCTTTTTATGACTTAGCATAATGTTTCTAAGGTGCATCCATGTTTTAGCATGTATCAATACTTCGTTTATTTTTATTGATGAATAATATTCCATCATATGGACATACTACATTTTGTTTATCCATTCAGCAGTTGATAGATATTTGGGTTGTTTCTACATTTTGGCTATGAACCTTCATGTCTAAGTTTTCGTGTAGATATATGCTTCCTTTCTCTTGGATATCTACCAAGATAGGAGTAGAATTTCACACTCATATGGCAACTTCATGTTTAATCTTTTTAAGGAAATGTCAAACTATGTTTCAAGTGACTGTCCCATTTTACATTCCCAACACAGTGTATAAGAATTCCAATTTATCCACATCCTCATCAACACTTATGATTCTCTAACTTTTTGATTATATTCAGCCTAGTGTGTGTGAAGTAGTGTCTCTTTGAGGTTTAGATTAACATTTCCCCTAATGATGTGTTCAGCATATTTCCAAAAGCTTATTAACTATTCATGTATCTTCTTTGCAGAGATATCTATTCAAAATATTTGCCCACAGGACTTCCGGGTAAGATGGCGGAAGAGTAAGACGTGGAGATCACCGTCCTCCCCACGGATACACCAGAAATACAGCTACACGTGGAACAGCTCCTACAGAACACCTACTGAACGCTGGCAGAAGACCCCAGACCTCCCAAAGGCAAGAAACTCCCCACATACCTGGGTAGGGCAAAGCGGAGAGATTCCCGCACAGAGGATCGGTGCGGAGCGGCACTCACCAGCCCGAGAGGCTTGTCTGCTCGCCCTGGCGGCGCTGGAAGCTGAGGCTCGGGCTTCGGTCAGAGCGCAGGGAGAGGACTGGGGCTGGCGGCGAGAACTCAGCCGGAAGGGGGCTAATGAGCCACAGCTAGCCGGCAGGGAGTCCAGGAAAACTCTGGAGCTGCCGAAGAGGCAAGAGACTTTTTCTTCCCTCTTGGTTTCCTGGTGCGCGAGGAGAGGGGATTAAGAGCGCTGCTTAAAGGGGCTCCACAGATGGGCGCGAGTCACGACTGAAAGCGTGGAGCCCAGTGACGGGCGTGGGACGCTGGGGCTGCTGCTGCCGCCGCCAAGCAGCCTGTATGCGAACGCAGGTCACTGTCCACACCGCCCTTCTGGGACCCTGTGCAGCCCGCCACTGCCGGGGTCCCGGGATCCAGGGCCAGCTTCCCTGGGAGAACGCACGGTGCGCCTCGGGCTGGTGCAACGTCACGCCGACCTCTGCCGCTGCAGGCTCGCCCCGCACTCCGTGCCCCTCCCTCCCGCCCGGCCTGAGTGAGCCAGAGTCCCCGAAGAGGCTGCTCCTTTAACCCTGTCCTGTATGAGCGAAGAACAGACGCCCTCCGGCGACCTACACGCAGAGGCGGGGCCAAATCCAAAGCTGAGACCCAGGAGTTGTGAGAACAAAGAAGAGAAAGGGAAACCTCTCCCAGCAGCCTCAGAAGCAGCGGATTAAAGCTCCACAATCAACTTGATGTACCTTGCATCTGTGGAATACATGAGTGGACAACAAATCATCCCAAATTGAGGAGCCAGGAGTCAGTGCTATGCCTCTGAGGTGGGAGAGCCAACTTCAGGACACTGGTCCACAAGAGACCGCCCAGCTCCACATAATATCAAACGGCGAAAATCTTCCAGAGATCTCCATCTCAACACCAGCACCCAGCTTCATTCAATGACCAGCAAGCTACAGTGCTGGACACCCTATGCCAAACAACTAGCAAGACAGGAACACAATGCCACCCATTAGCAGAGAGGTGGCCTAAAATAATAAAAAGTCCGCAGACACCCCAAAACACACCACCAGATGTGGACCTGCCCACCAGAAAGACAAGATCCAGCCTCACCCACCAGAACACAGGCACTAGTCCCCTCCACCAGGAAGCCTACACAACCCACTAAACCAACCTTAGCCACTGGGGACAGACACCAAAAACAATGGGAACTACGAACCAGCAGCCTGCAAAAAGGAGACCCCAAACACAGTAACATAAGCAAAATGAGAAGACAGAAAAACACACAGCAGGAGAAGGAGCAAGATAAAAAGCCACCAGACCTAACAAGTGAAGAGGTAATAGGCAGTCTACCTGAAAAAGAATTCAGAATAATGATGGTAAAGATGACCCAAGATTCTATTTCCAAGATCCAAAATCTTGGAAATAGAATAGACAAAATGCAAGAAACAGTTAACAAGGACCTAGAAGAACTAAAGATGAATCAAACATCGATTAAAAACACAATAAATGAAATAAAAAATACTCTAGATGGGATCAATAGCAGAATAACTGAGGCAGAAGAACGGATAAGTGAGGTGGAAGATAAAATAGTGGAAATAACTGCTGCAGAGCAAAATAAAGAAAAAAGAATGAAAAGAACAGAGGACAGTCTCAGAGACCTCTGGGACAACATTAAACACACCAACATTCGAATTATAGGGGTTCCAGAAGAAGAAGAGAAAAAGAAAGGGACTGAGAAAATATTTGAAGAGATTATAGTTGAAAACTTCCCTAATATGGGAAAGGAAATAGTTAATCAAGTGCAGGAGGCACAGAGAGTCCCATACAGAATAAATCCAAGGAGAAATACGCCAAGACACATATTAATCAAACTGTCAAAAATTAAACACAAAGAAATCATATTAAAAGCAGCAAGGCAAAAACAACAAATAACACACAAGGGAATCCCCATCAGGATAACAGCTGATCTCGCAGCAGAAACTCTACAAGTCAGAAGGTAGTGGCAGGACATAATTAAAGTGATGAAGGAGAAAAACCTGCAACCAAGATTACTCTACCCAGCAAGGATCTCATTCAGAATTGATGGAGAAATTAAAACGTTTAGAGACAAGCAAAAGCTGAGAGGGTTCAGCACCACCAAACCAGCTTTACAACAAATGCTAAAGGAACTTCTCTAGGCAAGAAACACAACAGAAGGAAAAGACCTACAATAATGAACCCAAGACAATTAAGAAAATGGGAATAGGAACATACATATCGATAATTACCTTAAATGTAAATGGACTAAATGCTCCCACCAAAAGACACAGATTGGCTGAATGGATACAAAAACAAGACCCATATATAGGCTGTCTACAAGAGACCCACTTCAGACCTAGAGACACATACAGACTGAAAGTAAGGGGATGAAAAAAGATATTCTATGCAAATGGAAACCAAAAGAAAGCTGGAGTAGCAATTCTCATATCAGACAAAATAGACTTTAAAATAAAGACTACTAGAAGAGACAAAGAAGGACACTACATAATGATCAAGGGATCGATCCAAGAAGAAGACATAACAATTGTAAATATTTATGTACCCAACATAGGAGCACCTCAATATATAAGGCAAATACTAACAGCCATAAAAGGAGAAATCAACAGTAACACAATCATAGTAGGGGACTTTAACACCCCACTTTCACCAATGGACAGATCATCCAAAATGAAAATAAATAAGGAAACACAAGCTTTAAATGATACATTAAACAAGATGGACTTAATTGATATTTATAGGACATTCCATCCAAAAACAACAGAATACACATTTTTCTCAAGTGCTCATGGAACATTCTCCAGGATAGATCATATCTTGGGTCACAAGTCATGCCTCGGTAAATTTAAGAAAATTGAAATTGTATCAAGTATCTTTTCTGACCACAATGCTATGAGACTAGATATCAATTACAGGAAAATAGCTGTGAAAAATACAAACACATGGAGGCTAAACAATACACTACTTAATAACAAAGTGATCACTGAAGAAATCAAAGGGGAAATTAAAAAATACCTAGAAACAAATGACAATGGAGACACGACGACCCAAAACCTATGGGATGCAGCAAAAGCAGTTCTAAGAGGGAAGTTTATAGCAATACAAACCCACCTTAAGAAACAGGAAACATCTCGAATAAACAACCTAACGTTGCACCTAAAACAATTAGAGAAAGAACAAAAACATTCCAAAGTTAGCAGAAGGAAAGAAATCATAAAAATCAGATCAGAAATAAATGAAAAAGAAATGAAGGAAATGATAGCAAAGATCAGTAAAACTAACAGCTGGTTCTTTGAGAAGATAAACAAAATAGACAAACCATTAGCCAGACTCATCAAGAAAACAAGGGAGAAGACTCAAATCAATAGAATTAGAAATGAAAAAGGAGAAGTAACAACTGACACTGCAGAAATACAAAAGATCATGAGAGATTACTACAAGCAACTCTATGCCAATAAAATGGACAACCTGGAAGAAATGGACAAATTCTTAGAAATGCACAACCTGCCAAGACTGAATCAGGAAGAAATAGAAAATATGAACAGACCAATCACAAGCACTGAAATTGAAACTGTGATAAAAAATTTTCCAACAAACAAAAGCCCAGGACCAGATGGCTTCACAGGCGAATTCTATCAAGCATTTAGAGAAGAGCTAACACCTATCCTTCTCAAACTCATCCAAAATATAGCAGAGGGAGGAACACTCCCAAACTCATTCTACAAGGCCACCATCACCTTGATACCAAAACCAGACAAGGATGTCACAAAGAAAGAAAACTACAGGCCAATATCACTGATGAACATAGATGCAAAAATCCTCAACAAAATACTAGCACACGGAATCCAACAGCACATTAAAAGGATCATACACCATGATCAAGTGGGGTTTATTCCAGGAATGCAAGGATTCTTCAATATACGCAAATCAATCAACATGATACACCATATTAACAAATTGAAGGGGAAAAACCCTATGATCATCTCAATAGATGCAGAGAAAGCTTTCGACAAAATTCAACACCCATTTATGATAAAAACCCTGCAGAAAGTACGAATAGAGGGAACTTTCCTCAACATAATAAAGGCCATATATGACAAACCCACAGCCAACATTGTCCTCAATGGTGAAAAACTGAAACCATTTCCACTAAGATCAGGAACAAGACAAGGTTGCCCACTCTCACCACTCTTATTCAACATAATTTTGGAAGTTTTAGCCACAGCAATCAGAGAAGAAAAGGAAATAAAAGGAATCCAAATTGGAAAAGAAGAAGTAAAGCTGTCACTGTTTGCAGATGACATGATACTATACACAGAGAATCCTAAAGATGCTACCAGAAAACTACTAGAGCTAATCAATGAATTTGGTAAAGTTGCAGGATACAAAATTAATGCACAGAAATCTCTGGCATTCCTATATACTAATGATGAAAAATCTGAAAGTGAAATCAAGGAAACACTCCCATTTACCATTGCAACAAAAAGAATAAAATATCTAGGTATAAACCTACCTAAGGAGATAAAAGACCTGTATGCAGAAAATTATAAGACACTGATGAAAGAAATTAAAGATGATACAAATAGATGGAGAGATGTACCATGTTCTTGGATTGGAAGAATCAACATTGTGAAAATGACTCTACTACCCAAAGCAATCTACAGATTCAATGCAATCCCTATCAAACTACCACTGGCATTTTTCACAGAATTGAGCAAAAAATTTCACAATTTGTATGGAAACACAAAAGACCCCGAATAGCCAAAGCAATCTTGAGAACGAAAAACGGAGCTGGAGGAATCAGGCTCCATGACTTCAGACTATACTACAAAGCTACAGTAATCAAGACAGTATGGTACTGGCACAAAAACAGAAAGATAGATCAATGGAACAGGATAGGAAGCTCAGAGATAACCCCACGGACATATGGTCACCTTATCTTTGATAAAGGAGGCAGGAATGTACAGTGGAGAAAGGACAGTCTCTTCAATAAGTGGTGCTGGGAAAACTGGATAGGGACATGTAAAAGTATGAGATTAGATCACTCCCTAACACCATACACAAAAATAAGCTCAAAATGGATTAAAGACCTAAATGTAAGGCCAGACACTATCAAACTCTTAGAGGAAAACATAGGCAGAACACTCTATGACATAAATCACAGCAAGATCCTTTTTGACCCACCTCCTAGAGAAATGGAAATAAAGACAAAAATAAACACATGGGACCTAATGAAACTTAAAAGCTTTTGCACAGCCAAGGAAACCATAAACAAGACCAAAAGACAACCCTCAGAATGGGAGAAAATATTTGCAAATGAAGCAACTGACAAAGGATTAATCTCCAAAATTTATAAGCAGCTCATGCAGCTCAATAACAAAAAAGCAAACAACCCAATCCAAAAATGGGCAGAAGACCTAAATAGACATTTCTCCACAGAAGATATACAGACTGCCAACAAACACATGAAAGGATGCTCAACATCTTTGCTCATTAGAGAAATGCAAATCAAAACTACAATGAGATATCATCTCACACCAGTCAGAATGGCCATCATCAAAAAATCTAGAAACAATAAATGCTGGAGAGGGTGTGGAAAAAAAGGAACACTCTTGCACTGCTGGTGGGAATGTGAATTGGTACAGCCACTATGGAGAACGGTATGGAGGTTCCTTAAAAAACTACAAATAGAGCTACCATATAAGCCAGCAATCCCACTACTGGGCATATACCCTGAGCAAACCATAATTCAAAAAGAGACACATACCAAAATGTTCATAGCAGCCCTATTTACAATAGCCCAGAGATGGAAACAACCTAACTGTCCATCATCAGATGAATTGGTAAAGAAGATGTGGCACATATATACAATGGAATATTACTCAGACATAAAAGGAAATGAAATTGAGCTATTTGTAATGAGGTGGATGGACCTAGAGTCTGTCATACAGAGTGAAGTAAGTCAGAAAGAGAAAGACAAATACTGTATGCTGACACATATATATGGAATTTAAGAAAAAAAATGTCATGAAGAACATAGGGGTAAGACAGGAATAAAGACACAGACCTACTAGAGAATGGACTTGAGGATATGGGGAGGGGGAAGGGTAAGCTGTGTCAAAGTGAAAGAGTGGCATGGACATATATACACTACCAAACGTAAGGTAGATAGCTAGTGGGAAGCAGCCGCATAGCACAGGGAGATCAGCTCGGTGCTTTGTGACCGCCTGGAGGGGTGGGATAGGGAGGGTGGGAGGGAGACGCAAAAGGGAGGGTATATGGGAACATATGTATATGTATAACTGATTAAATTTGTTATAAAGCAAAAAATAAAAAAATAAAAAAAAACTCAGTTAAATGGAAATAATGTATAAATGGACTAATAATGAAAGTATATAAAGAACCAAAGATAAAAAAAATATATTAAATTTTGATAAACTTAAAAAAAAATAAGGTTTGCCCAGTTTTTAATTGAAGTATAGTTGATTTACAATATTGTGTTAATTTCAGGTGTACAGCAAAGTGATTCAGTTATACGTATTTTTCAGATTATATTCCATTATAGGTTATTACAAGATATTAACTAAAATTTCCTGTGCCATACAGTAAATCTTTGTTGCTTAACTGTTTTATGTTTAGTAGTTTGTATCTGTTAATCCCATAATATTAATTTACCCCTCCTTCCCTTCCCTTCCCCTTTGATAACCATAAGTTTGTTTTCTACGCCTGTGAGTCTGTTTCTGTTTTGAGTGTATATTCATTTATACTATTTTTTTAGATTCCATATATAAGTGATATCATATAGTATTTGCCTTGTTCGTCTGATTTACTTCACTAAGTATAATATTCTCTAGGTTGATCCACATTGCTGCAAATGGCAATATTTCATTACTTTTATGGCTGAGTATTATTTCACTGTATACATATACCACTTCTTCTTACCAATCATCTGTTTATGGGCACTTGGGTTTTTTCCATGCCTTGGCTATTGTAAATAGTACTGCTATGAACACTGGTGTGTATGTATATTTTTGAAATTATAGTTTTCTCCAGATATATGCCAAGTTGTGGAATCACTGGATCATATAGAAACTCTATTTTTAGTTTTTTAAGGAACTTCCATGCAGTTTTCCAAAGTGGTTGTACCAATTTACATTCCTATCAACAGTGTAGGAGGGTCACTTCTTTTGCATACCATCTCCTGCATTTATTGTATGTAGACATTTTGATGATGGCCATTCTGAATGGTGTGAGGTGATAATTTGGCCATTTTTAATGGAGTTGTTTGTCTCTTTACTATTCATTATAGAGTTCTTTTTATACTCTGGGTATAAGTTCCCTATTAAACACATTATTTGTAAATATTTCAGTCATTCTCTGTGTTATCTTTCCACTTTTTTGTAGTGTCATTTGGAGCATAGATCTTTTTACCTTTAAAGTAGTTTAATGTGTCTATTTTTTTAATTTGGTTACTTGTGATTTTGGAGGCACATCTAAGAAACCACTGCCTAACCCAAGATCACAAAGACTTACATCTATGTTTTATTCTATGAGTTTTATATTTTTAGCTCTTAAAGTCCATGATCCAGTTTGAGTTAACTTTTGTTTATGATTTGATATAAGGCTTCAAATTTATTATTTTGCATCTGGATGTCCAGGTGTCCCAGGACCATATGTGGAAATGAATATTATTTCCCTATTTAACTGTCTTGGCGTCTCTACTGAAATTCAATTGAACATATATAGACTAAAACACCTCCAATTTGTTAAATATTTGGGGAAGTAAAAGCTGTCTGAGCTGAACACAAATCCACACAATTAACATAGGAAGCTTTTCCCTTCTGAAATGAGAATGATGAAGTTCTTTTGTCCTGGTTAATTGAATTTTATAGTTTAATGTGAGAAACCATTCTTGTCAAATATTTACAAGGATTTTGCCATTAATTCATTTCTTCCTTATTACATTTTTGTTTTGATTTCATTAAATGACAAGTTACCTGAATTATTTCTTTGAAATAAACAAAGCTATTTCTATTGTTTCAAAACAACTTTATAGAAAATTGAAAAATCATAACATTTAAGCTAAATATCTATTAACATTATTGAACTGAAAATTTTTCACTACCAACATGTAATCCTTTGGAGATATAATGAATCTCTATATAAACATGAGTAGCACATTTTACTTTTTTCCTGCCTAAGTGACAGGAACAAAATAAATTACCTAGTGCCCAGCATTCTCTCATATTTAATTATAAGAAAAAGCCTCAAATTGAGTGTTTATAAATTGTCATAATAATAATTGATTATACGAAAGATGCTCATCTACATGTTTATTAAAAATCATATAAAGTACATCTTTAGTTTATGCCAAACTTCTTCCTGCATGATAGTATATAGAAATAAAATTGATTTTTTGGGTCAATATATTTGTGTCCTGTAAGCTTGTTTAATTCATTAATTTTAGGAAATTTTTTATATTACATTGGATTTTCCTCATAGATAATTACTCCATCTGCATATAGGGACTGTCTTATTTTTCCCATTAAAATCTATATGACTTATTTCCTCTTTTTGCTTAACTGTACAATCTACATTGTGCAATAATTCTAATACACTATTGAATAAGAATAGTGAGATCAGACACACTTGTCTTGCTCCTGTTCTCATGTGGAAAACCTCTAGTCTTTTACCCTTAAGTAAAAGTAAAATGATAAGTGTATACTATACAGTATACAGTAGGTTAACTGTAGTTTTTGTTGCTCTTTGCTAAGTTAGTTCCTTTGTATTCCTTGCATTTTCTGAAAGTTTTTAATTATGAATGTGTGTTGTTTTGTCAAATGCTTTGCCTACATCAAGTGATATATTTACATGATTTTTTTCTTTATCTTGCTATATGGTAGTTTATATTGATTGATTTTCAAATATTAAATCATCCTTGAATCCCTGGATTAAACCCCATATAGTCAT
This sequence comes from Mesoplodon bidens, assembly GCF_964165515.1. NCBI lineage: Eukaryota > Metazoa > Chordata > Mammalia > Artiodactyla > Ziphiidae > Mesoplodon > Mesoplodon bidens. The sequence goes on along the minus strand of NC_138165.1, from coordinate 3,087,001 downwards.
GACATTCAGTATAATTATTATACATTGATTAATTATGTTTGCTAATATTTAAAATAATTTTTACTTCTCTATTCATGAGGAATACTAATGTCTTAATTTTCTTTATCCTTCCCTCTCTTTCTCCTCTCCTGCCCCTCCCCCTTCCTTTACTTTTCTGTCTGTCATAGTCTGGTTTTGTCTTCATAAAATAACTTAGGAAGTATTCTTTCCTCTTCTGTTTTCTAGAGCAGATGATATATACTTGGTGTTAATTCTTTTTAAAAGTTATGAATAATTCTGCAGTAAAGTTATCTGCACCTGAACATTTCTTCTTTGAGGATTTTGTTACATAATTAAGAATTCAACTTATTCAATAGTTATAAGGATATTCATATTATTTCGTATAGGATGAATTGTGGTAGTTTGTGCTTTTGGGACAATTTTTGCATTTTGGCTAGATGTCATGTCATGTGTATAGACTTGTTCATAGTATTCCCTATTATCTTTTTGAAGTTTGTAGTCTGTATCCCCTGTCTTACTACTGATATTGGTAATTAGTGATTTCTCTCTTTTTACTGTGTCAGTATTGCTAGAGGTGGTGTGTCAATTTTATTGATGCTTTCAAAGAACTAATGTTTTGTTTCATTGATATTCTCAATTTTTTTCTGTTTTCAATTTCATTAATTTTTGCTATTCTCTTTATTAATTATTTTATTCTGCTGACTTTGTTTGGCTCTAAATTTTTTTTTCTCCCCAAGGATCTTGAGATGAAAGTTGAAATGATTGATTTGAAACTTTTTCTCTTTTCCAGCATAAGCATTTAGTGCTATAAATTTCCCTCTCCCATTGCGGAGCACAGGCTCCGGACGCGCAGGCTCAGTGGCCATGGCTCATGGGCCTAGCCACTCCACGGCATGTGGGATCTTCCCAGACAGGGGCACGAACCCGTGTCCCCTGCATTGGCAGGCAGACTCTCAACCACTGCACCACCAGGGAAGCCCAACCCTCACAGTTTTTGATATGTTGTATTTTCATTGCCATTCAGTTCATGTATTTTTTTGATTTCCCTCTGACTCATGGTTTATTTAGAATTGAGCTGTTTAGTTTCCCACTATTTCATGATTTTTCTCTTATCTTTCTGTTTTTGTTGCTAGTTTGATCCCATTGTTGACAGAGCATACACTCTGTGTGGTATCAGCTGTTATTGTTGAGAATCTTTTGATGACCCCAAATATTGTCTACCTTAGTGTATGTTTCATGGATACTTGAAAGTAATGACTATTATACTGTTGGATGAAGTGTGCTATAAATGCTGATGATAACCTGCTGGTTGATAGTGCTTTTGAACTCATCAGTATCTTTACACATTTTCTCTCTAATTGCTGCATCTATTGTTGAGAGAGAAATATTGAAGTTTCCAACTATAACTGTGGATTTATCTGTTTTGTTTTCAGTTCTATCACTTTTTGCTTTACATATTAGCAGTTATGTGTGTTGGTGCATACACATTTAGAATTGCTATGTCTTTTTGGTGGATTGATCATTTTATCATTTTGTAATGTTTTTCTCTGCCTCTGGCAATTTTCTTAGCTGAAGTCTACTTTATCTTAATCCACTCTGTCAGTACATTTCAATTGTTGTACTGAGACCATTTAAATTTAATGTAATTATTGTTAAGGCTTAAGTCTATACTTTTGTTTTTCTTCATATTCTGTTTGTTCTCTCTGTTTTATGATTCTCTATTTTCCTTTTTCTGTCTATCTGTAGATTTTTTGAACAATTTTTAGAATTCTGTTTGGATTTAGCTCTAGTTTTTTGAGTGTTTTTCATTGTATTTTTCTTTTAGTGATTTCTCTGGGTATGGTGACTTATCACAGTCTATTGGTATCCAGTCTTTTACAAGGTCATATGAAGTTAAAAAACTTAACTCCTCTTATGTCCTTTACTCTTTTCCACTTAGAATATAATTGTCTAAAATATCTCTTGTACATGTTAAGCTCTTTTGCTTCAATTGTCAAATATAATTTAGGAACTAAAAAGAAGAAAACTATTTACTCTTAGGTTTACATTTTGCATTGTTTTTCTTTCTTTCTGATATTCCAAAATTTCTTCTTTCATCATTTTTCTTGTTTTTAGACAAATTCCTATGGTTGTTCTTTTAAGATAAGTCTGCTGGCTGGCCACATAGTCTCTTAGATTTTCTTTATTTGAGAATATCTTGAATCCTCCTTCACTCCTCAAGGACATTTTTGCTGGATTCAAAATTCTGCATGGATAGTTATTTTCTCTCAGAAGTTGAATATGTTCATGTGATTACTTAGTGGATGGCCTCTATGGTTTATGGTAAGAAATTCACTGTTATTCAAATCATTTTCTTTCTGTAGGTAAGTTTTTGTTTTTTCAGGAGTTAACTACGAAGTGCCTTAGTGCAGATTAATTTTTATCTTTTTTTAGCATCTTCCCAGTTTATCAACTCTGTAGCTTTACATCTTTTGCCAAATCTGTAAAGTTTTCATTCATTACTCATGAAGCACTTTTTTTAGCTCTGCCATCTTTCTCCTCTTCTTATGGACTTTGGCAATAGAAATCTTAGTTTTTGTTTGTTATAGTCTTATGGGTCTCTGAGACTCTGTTCTTTTATTTTTTTAGTCTGTTTTCTCTCTGTTGTTCACATTAGGTAATTTCTATTGTTCTATATTCCAGTTCACTAATTCTTTCATCTCTCCCATCCACTCTGCTGTTGAGACTATCTATTGAGTTTTGTACTTTAATTGTTATATTTTGCAATTCTAAAATTATCAGTTTACTTTTCTTTCTATCTTCAATTTATTTGCAGAGACTTTACTTTTTGTTTGTTTGTTTGTTTCTGGAATATTTGTAATTGTTTGGTGAAGCATTTTATTATAATTGATTTAAAAATTTTATTGGAAAATTCTAACATCTTTGTCATCTCTGTGTTGGCATTTATTTTTTGTCTTCATTCAAGGCAAATGAAAGAATTTCCTGATTTTTATGTGATGACTAATTTTCAATTGAAACTTGGACATCTTGGGCATTATATTCTGAGATTCTGGATCTTATTTAACCTTGTTTTAACTGGCTCCCTCTAACTCTGATCTAGTAAGGGAAGAGAGGGTGCCACCTCATTTCTGCCAGGTGTATGTAGAAATACAGCCTCCTTCCCTTCCATTAACACCTGAGAGAGTTTCCTATTATTGCTAAGCAGTGGTGAGCACTAGGTCTCTGTTGACATCATTCATATGGGAAGAGTAGGAGTGTTGTGTTATTGTCCACCTTGTGATCCCTATTGACATGGGCTGGTGGTCTCATTATCATTGGCCATGGGTAAAAGTCCTAACTCTCCACTAAGATTTCTCTCACTCCACTCACCAGGAAGGTGGAATGTTGCCTCATTGGTCCTGATTGGTAGAAAGTCCAGGCTACCCAGTTAGTCTTTATTGACACTGGGGAGGGGCATGTCCTCATTGCTGCCCAGTGCAATGAATGTTCCAGCTTCCTACTTGGTTTCTCTGACATTATCCCAGCAGATATGTTGGGATTCATTATTAGGGCCTCATGTGGGCAGAAGCCTAGACTCCCCACTAGGCCCTTGCTGATATGGGCGGAGATGGGGTATACACTTTTTTTCTGTGGCATTTGGCTGGAATAGAGCCATTATTTTAAAAATGTTTTTTGTCTTGCTAAACTGAAATTGTCCTGATCCTTTGTAGACAGAGCTGGTTTTTGCTGTGGCTTTGTTTATTTGTACTTATTGGTATTTGTGGCTGCTGACTTCTTCAGCTCCCAATCTAGGAAATTAAAAAAAAAAAAAGGAAATTACCATTGTGCTTCATTTTTTGGATTCTGAGTTCCCTTGATAGTCTGTCTCTTCTTATGTTGTTTTTAGTAAAATGTTCAAGGTTTTTAATTTTATTTAGCAGAAGGAATAGGGAAAACCATGTCTACTTTATCTTTCCAGAAACAGACATAATCCTTAAGCCATTTTTACTGGAAACCATTACTTTCCAACAATTTAAAAGCTTATTTTTACATTAATCCATATTTTTCGTAATACATTTCTCCCTTTATTCATTTATTTATTTTCGGTTGATTAGTGTTCTGAAGTCTTGAAAAGAGATTCCCACATTTTGATTAAGGTTAAATTATTTCTTCAGACAAGTGAATGTGGCAAATTTGTAGAATACTGAACTAAATTTTACAGCTAGAACATCATCCTTAAGTTAATTTTTGGAGAAAGTAAATAATTGGCTGCTTTTAAAGTTCTTTATGAATGTATAAGAGTGTATATAGATTTATAGCTCTACTATGTATATGTACCATTTTAATTAAATCATTTAATGGCCCATTATTGCATCTGATTATTTATTCATTGCCTGACAATCTAGAGACATTAAAAAGTCAGTCCAGTTGCCCAACCAGAACCATGAAGAAAATAATTTATTGTGGCTGTTCACCATGGCAATCCCTGGATCTGGCACCCTGCCTGATACACCTAGTATACCAACATATTTTGGTGAATGAATAAATAAAATGACTGCCACCATTATTCCTAGAACACAGCCATGTAGTGCTCTCATGACTCTGATTTATAAAACGTGCTTACATTTTAAGTTGAATTGAGACTACTAAAACTTTTGTTAGAAGACGAATAAATGACTATGGTTAATATTCAATGGTATATGGTAACCTCTTAAAATTTTATGAGTTATTCAAGCAAAGAACAATGACTAAAGCTTTTAGTATCAGCAAAATACCTCATATTATAGGACACCTGGAGAAAGGGCTAAGAGACAGAGTTAAACATGTAGAGCTGTTAAAAGGTAGAGGAAGAAATGCCACATGGCAATTAGTGAATATTATGCACCTCTCACATTCACTGTGCCTCAGTTTCCAAATAAAAATATGAGGTTAATTTCCATTGTCTTTAATGGATTTAGAATTATTTGAGGATCTATAGAAGTGCTTCAAATTTGAGGAGCCGAAATGAAAGAGGAGAGTCACCAGAAATGTTCCGGTAATCTTTCATTTTACAATGTGAACTCCTGAAGCACATCTTGCTTATCCATCATAAAATTCCCAGTTTCCAACACATAGTAGGATCTCAGTAAGTGGTTATTGATTAAATATTAAGATTTGCTATTTAGATATCTTGCTCAAGTCTCCCTTTCTGTAGTTGAAGAATTGCAACCAAGAGACACTGCTTAACTCATCCCAGATAACGCAGCAAAAATTCAGTCATAATTTTTGGATGAGCTTGCTTACCACTTCCCCAGACTGTGGAATGCTGTATGTTTCAGTAAAGTTTATTACAAGATGTTTTAATGAAATAAATGTACCTGTCTCGATATTGAAGTGCCAAATAAATGCAGAAAAGTAGCAATTAATGCTCACTGGAATAAAACAATATGCTCTAGAAATTAAAAAAAAAAAACGCAAATAGGAAAAAAGTAGACTTTCATTCTAAGGAATACACATTTTTTCCTTCCTCTCAGATTTCCTCAATGTTAATTTGCAACATTAAATCAAAGAGGTTTAAAAAACTAGAGTAGCCTCCTAGGCTCTTCAATGGAATGTTCAGAAGAAATAAAAATGTGATCCTAGAGTGATAAGGATAGTGATCAAATTTCAGCATTTGTCACCATGTTTTCCAAAATTAAAGTGAGAAGTAGCAGTTAAAATCTAAGGCAAGATTTAATAGCAAATAAAGTAGAGAACACCAGCCATTCATCATGGGGATCTGAAGATTTATCATTGCTTAATAGAGGTTTGCAATAGCACAATAGCCACAGAGCTAAGTTTGATTAAACAAACAAACAAAAAATGATAAGAAATCAATATAAATACCAGATAAAATAATGACAACCTCACTACATTTAAATTTTACTAGTCATTTAATTCTAAAACATAAAAACATTCAAAATGATTCAAATACCTTAAATTGGTTGTGGAACCAATTCCAAAGTTTGGCAAGGGGATAGGGAGTTTCCCACACAGCCTCAAGCAATTCTCAGGCACCAGCTGGATGCCTTACAATTCAACTTAGTTCTGACACAAGCTACCTGGAGATAAGTGTAACCAATCCCAAGTTCCTATGCCCGAGGCACAGTGAGGCCAAATAAATCAATATGTCAGAGTTTGGAGCAGAGAAATGTTTATTGCAGGGCCAAACAAGGAGAACAGGTAGCTTGTGTTCAAAAACCCCAAACTTCCCAATGAGTTTTGGAGAAACTCACTGGTTGGTGGTGAGGAAACAGGGTGGTGCTCCGGGAATCTTGTGCTCAGCCTGAAGTTACCATCCTCCACCTGGGTGGGGGTCTTACTTCCTACAGAAGAGCTCAAAGACATTGTTATGTATAATATATTCCTTGAGGAGGAACCAGGACCCTGCCAGAAGGTTGCACTATTGTTTCTTGACTGTTCCTTGCATTCCCTCCCTTCTCTGATTAACAATTATTTGATTCTGCCCTTTAGAACTCAGGGAAGGTCAAGGAGGCTGAATGAAGCCTATTGCCTACAAACAAGAAACAGGGGACACAGAAAGTGTTTGTACCCAGGACCCCCACAGGGTCCTGGCTTGGTTTCAATAGCATCAGTTTCACAGGGTAAAATTTCCATCCTACAAGACTGCCACCCCACCCCACCCACTACTCACTTCAGATACCAGTTGCAAGCTCAGATTATTACCTGTGCTTGTGACCGAAAGGTATAGATTGGAGATTTCCCATGACCCACTCCTTGGACTTCAGATACTAGCCACAAGTCCAGGTACTTTATTTCTAACCAAATGGCTATAAATCAAAGGTTTTATTAATTTGACAGAGCACCACACATTTTACAAGATTCCTGGTTTATTATAAAAGGATATAACTCAGAAACTGCCAGATGGAAGAGATGCATAGGGCAAGGTGTGGGGAAAGGGCTCCGAGTTCCCATGCCCTCCCCAGGTGGGCCACTCTCCCAGCACCTCCACGTGTTCACCAATCTGGAAGCTCTTTGAACAACTTCCTTTTGAATTTTTATGGAAACTTCATTTATAGGCATAATTGATTGAATCATTGGGCATTGGCAATTGATTTACCTCCAGCCCCTCTTCCCTCCACTAAGGTCAGGGGTTGGGAATGAAAATTCCAACCCTCTAATCAGGTGAATGGCTCCCCTGGCAATCAGCCCCCATACTTAGCCTTTTTCCAAAGGTCACTTCATTCAAATAACAAAAGATACCTTTTTCACTGTCAACACTTGAAATTCCAACTTAGGAAATTCCAGTGGTTTGAGGACCTGTGATTCAGAACTGTTTACAAAGACCAAGTATTTATGAGAAATGTATTTTGGTCATCTGAATGACCAAATATATATTTCTTACAAATCACAGTATCATATACCTGAATCACAAGAAAAAATTAATTTTCAGAGTTAACTTTTTAGTTTTTAAATTAAAAATTTATGATTAATAGGACAATGGAAGAAGGATGTTGTTGAGAAGAATTATTTAACAAATTTGTGCTGTGTGATCTTGGCCAAATTTTTCAAATTCTATGCTTTTCTGTATTCTTATTTCAAAAAGGAGTGATATTCATAGCATAGAAGTACTGTAAGAATTTAATTAGAGTCAGTAGAACTCTTTGTTACCTATCTTAGAGTGAAACCAAGTGAGGCTTGGGCACAGAGCCATCCTTTTCTCCACCATTTCTTATAGGCAAGACTCCAGCCTTCATGACCTTCCCTGAGTTCCAAAGTGTGGATTGATAACAGTTGCTAATCAAGGGAGGAGCAGCCAAGAATCCACCTGAAGCAAGATTAAAGGAACCAGAGAATCTCATCAAGATTAGGAGACCACCACCTGAGAGGAGATTAAGGGAGTGGAAGTCCGTCTCACCTCCTAATCTTGTCAGAGACCCCACTTTGAACCATTGTTATAAAACCCCTCATCAAATCCTCCTGGGTTGGGACACATAGTTTTTCCAGGCAGAGCCTGGTGTGTCTCCCTTCGCCTAGCAAAGTAATAAAGCTATCCTTTGCTACTTCTCTCAAAACTCTGTCTCCAAGATTTGATTCAACACTGGTGCACAGAGAGGCTGAGCTTTCCGTAACAAAAGCTCTCTCTCACTTATTTTTTTCCCCATCTCTTTCATATTGGGTTCCCTGACAAGCTTGCTCTGAGATGAAAATTATCATGAATAAAGTTTGTTGAAGAATGCTGTCAGAGTCATCACCTATAGGTGAGTAATGGAGCCACAATAGGTAGAAGTTAGTCTGCAATACAGTAACAACAGACACTTCAGGTGACCTCACTGTGACTTTTGAAGCTGACATGGCTGTTAAAAAATTGTCCCAAATTAGGGTGTGGCTTGAACATGTATTTATACCCCATACAGACCAATTATTGGTTATAGGCTTCCTGGGAATGGGACATACTTTTGAGTGAGAGTGCTCTCTTTAGTTGAGGGCATCTCAGCATAGCTACAGTTATAAGTATCTTAGTTATGAAGGTCACCTTACGTCACTGACATACTTGACACTCTTTCTGATATTGAAAATAAAAGATTTGAGCATTCTAGGCATTTTTTACAGTTAAGACATGGTCACTTTTTATACCATTTAACAGTGAGATAATATATCATATTTTGAGAAGAGTATAGCTAAAGCATGGAAAACTACATAGCAGAACGTGGACTCTATTGTATTTTTTTTTCTTCTAGAATATGAATCCCTACTATTGCAAAGCAGTCCTCAATCCACATGTAGTATTCCATTGGTTTGGGGATGTAACACAGTGTTTAGTCATTTTGGAAAATGCAGACTATCTTTAGAAAAAAAAACAGTACTTTATTTACTTAAAAATAGGTTCAGTGGTATGACTTCATAAATACACTCCTTCACATCTTGTTTTCATGAAGATCTCATGGGTAAAACTGTCACAGAGCATTGCCAAAACACTTCCATACCAGAAAAACAATGAACTCAGGAAACTCAGTATAAAATTATTATTATTTTAAGTGTGATTACTTTTATAGCTACATGAATGCCTATGGTGGTTTGCAGTAAATAAAATACATGATATAAAATAAATGCATACAAAATATGAGTACTAAAGAGCTTACCCCGTAAAGACTAGACTAACAATGGACTGCAGGTGCTCAAACAATGAGGATGGTACTGATCTTAGGGGACTGGGAGCAAAGAGAGAAAACAGGTAATCTAGTTCTGAAGTTTGGATGGTGCTAAAACAGCAGATTTATTCAACCATTTCCTTGTCATTTAGAGCATAGGAAATAGTCAAGCCATGCAAATCAAATTCAGTCTATTAAGTGTAAAAGGTGAAATATACCTTATTTATTTATTTATTTATTGCAGTACGCGGGCCTCTCACTGTTGTGGTCTCTCCCATTGCGGAGCACAGGCTCTGGAGGTGCAGGCTCAGCGGCCATGGCTCACAGGCCCAGCCGCTCCATGGCATGTGGGACTTTCCTGGACCGGGGCACGAACCTGTGTCCTCTGCATTGGCAGGCGGACTCTCAACCACTGCGCCACCAGGGAAGCCCGAAATATACCTTTTTTAAATGTCATCAACCCAGCATCAGTGCTAGGATATAGTGGGAAATTAATACAGATTTCTTTTTGTCCCATACTGCCCACTCTTCTTAGCCTCCCCACCAATTTCCTTCCCGAGTCTCTCTTCAGAGACACTGTTTTTTCCTCCTGTACTTTCCTCTTATTTCTTGTCTACACAGCTAGGACAGGGTTCTTTAAGATTTAGAGTTTTTCACTTTTTCAGTGTCATGACTCCTCCACTGATATGCTACCCTCAAGCCACATCAATTTCCCTGTAGTTGCCTAAAGAATCTTTGAAATTCTAAATACTTATGTCAGGAAAAAAAAATATTTTTTCTATTCTTTTGCTGCCCTCAGTTCTTCTCAAAATGGATATGACTGTTTAATGTTACTCACTCATCTCAGACATTTGTCATTTCAGGAGATTTCTGCTCTCCCAGGCTTGGTTATGCATCTATCTTCCTTGTTCTAATAGCCAGCTGTTCTCACCCACTGTCATGTGTCCTACTATTGGGCCATGGTCATGGTTGATCTATTTATTCCAATAACACAGGAGCCTGAGCCCAGCTTCTTTTCTGCAGGGCTTGTCTTCTATCTCTCAAGTCCACCCTCGTGTCCTCTACACTTCCAATTCTCGACTTATACTCTCCCAAACACAAACCCAGCTCCTCACCTTCAAATTGGCAAACCTCAGTTAATGATCCCAACACCTGCTTTTTTCTGTAGTCTTCTTCATCATATAAACATTAGTATAAGATTATTTTCCATCTTATGGGCTTAAGATATTTTCTAGGTCCATTCTCAACCAAGAATTCCTGGCTTGCTGGACTCTGTCCTGTCCTCTAGAAACAGAGCCCCTTTGCTGCATCCAGGAATAAGAACAGAGATCGTGGAGTTTATTTAGAAAGTGCAGAGACACCAAAAGAGGATAGAAAGTGATTCCAGGAAGAAGAAAGAGGCAAAAATGGGTGACTTCAGACTGGGGTTTAAGCTTAATCCTACAGAGAAACTCGAACGTCATGTGAATACACGTCTTGCTAAGGGGAAAAAAGACACAGGTATTTACCTCCCAAGGTCTGTCATTCATTGTTTAAGGGCTTCCCTCAGAAGGACATTTAGTTAGGTACAACAGATTCCAGCAAACTGAGGGAAACCCTCCAACAAAGATGCAGATGCTGATCATTAGAATTCAGGCTGGAATGAATGGACACAGTGAGGGGGGCTGAAGACACAGGGGTGGAACACCCATAGCATCTGCCATAATCCAATAATAACTACTTTCTTGGCTCATTTCACTTCATGGTTGTAAGATTATGGGATCTTCCCAGCCTCCCCTTGTCTTCATATATCTCACAGAGCATATGATCTACCACCAGTTTACTTCATTAGTTTCAACTAATACAATATAAAAAAACAGTGTGAAGTATGAGAAATACAAGACAATTGCTTTTAAAGCCTCTACTACATGTATTTTATTGTTTATCCTAAAATTATGCCACTCTGTTAGATTAGGGTCCCTTGTTGTCAGTGCTACAACCAGTTACATACAGACTCAGGTATAAATGGCTGAAAAAAGCTAAAAGAGTAACACCACTTCTAACCTAATCTCTTTTCCTCTCTCTTGTCTTTGTTTTTTATAAAGCAAACTGCATTTTAATAATATAAATATAATTCAAGTTTACTTGACAGAAAGGGATGGAAATCCAGAGTATTGAAAAATTGTCTTCCTCAATCAGATATAAAACAATAATGACAACAAATATAAGTAGTTAGAATGTAACTAGAATGTAGGGTGCACTTGGGGGACAAGGAGAGAGCCTTAGAGAGGGGTTGGCATGTATTAGGCAAAAATTAGGGGATCTGTTAGAGCTTGTATCAAAGGCAGCTATGGAGAGAATTACAAAGTACAAAATGAAACATAAATGCTATCCTTGTTAAATCTTATAGAGACTGATCTGAGCACCTACACTTAGATGCTGAGCATTTCTAGAGAAATAAATGCATGCACTGGATTCTTCATCCTTCCATGTTTGCAGAAAGTATATTTTGGAGTCCACCTGAAAAATGTTTCCTGCATAGTTTCAGAGCTGATATACTTCAAAAACCCCAGAGGTGTTTCCTGTAGTACTGGGAATGGACTTGAAGTCCTTTTGCATTGGAGACAGCTGTTAGGAAATAGGAAATCTTTCTGTTATTAGGTACTCTTGTAGCTTTTTAATCTTGCCATTTGTTTAATAAAACTCGTGTCATCACAACTGTTAACCACAGGATAAGTTTTCTTCTGAGTCAGATTAAAGGCTTTGGGAAAAAAGGCCCAAATTTAATTCATCCTGGTGATACAAAATCCTTGCAAATGTGAAACACTGTGTGAATCCTATCAATATGTTCAGGTGTTCTACCAGATGCTGAAGTTTCCCCGAGGCCCTTCAGCAGCAGTTTGAACTGATTTGCTGACAGATGGATTTAGAAGAGTCAAATGACAATGTTTAAAAATTTTGCTTTCTGGCAAACTAGTGTTTGTGTGCACATGTGTGCATGTATGTGTGTTCTGAAGAAAAATAAACATAACAAAAAAAGTTTTTGTAACTAATTAAGCTTTTCTGTGAACACTTGCCTCAAATTCTAGAGTCTACTTTAAACAAACAGTATGAGTGATTATAATTAAAAACTCCTCCATGGAAAGATAGAGACTACTGAGTCTTTAGAAAGTAGCCTCCCTCCAATTAAAATGTCCATTTTCCTTTCTCTAATATTTATCTATGTGGAGAGAGTAATTAGAACTAACTAAAGTGTGTACAAGGATACCAAACACTAATGAGTGTCTATTTTGGATATATTTTTAAATGATGTGCAAAATGAGATGCTTTGAAGCTTCTCCCCTTTAGTGAAGGACAGATAAACAGAAGAGGACCCAGTCTCCAAGGTCGAAGCCAAAATGGATAAAATGAAATTTTGGAAGAGAAAGACTCTCTACATGAGAACGTGTCATGGGTGAGTATGGATCAACAGTGATGTCTTCCAATTAGCATAGCCACTAGGTCAGGTCGCTAACCTAGGAAAGCACACTCACAGACACATACACACACAATTTAAATAAGCCAGTAAATTTTGATTGAATTGCCAGATCAAATGAGGTAGTGGTATTAGTGTGATGGGATACACAGCCTTAAAATAACTCATAGTAGAACTCAGCAACAGCTGTTTAGTTTCACATTTTTTCTTCAAGCGTGAGAAAAAGAAAACCTAGATCCTGGACTTCCTACTTGGGGAGGAAGTTGGAGGCAGGCAGCCTTGTTCACTGGTTCATGACTCAGGCTCTGGAAGAAGCTGAAACTTCTAGTGAAGAGATCATAAAGCTATTTTCTGATGATGACTAAAGAAGGAAATAAATGGAAAAGATCTGTATCATGCCTGTCTTACATTCTCTTTATCATTCTCTCAAGATCGATTGAATCAAATTGGAACCGAACTCAGGTTCGGCTGCTCACTGCTCAGAAGCCAATAATTTGAGAGGCAAGTGGCAGTAGAAAAGAAAAGTTGTTTAACCAGAAAAGCCAGCAATCTGGGGAGATCGTGGACTCCTGTCCAGAGACCAAGTCCAAAGATTCTGCTCAGCCATGACAGTTTTTAAAGGGAAAAATAGGGGGAAGAATCTCAGTGAATCATCAAGAAAGGAGGTTGGGTTCCGTGTCCTTCTCCATTGCATTCAGGCTGGCCGGTTGTCTCTTCAGATGTTATCTTGCCTGAATGATCTGCCTGCAGGTTTGCTTAGGGGGCTGGTGGTGGTAGAGAGCTAGTCTTCCCTCTTTTTTATCTGGGAAAGGAATCAACATGTTAGACAAGGCATGGTGTGAGTTCAGGAGAGCATAAATCAGGAGTTAGATTAAATTGCGTAGTGATCTCATTCCTATAATTAGGTTCCTTCAAGGTTAGATGGGAACAGAAATGGGCAAACATGAAAGGGCAAAAGAGCTGTTTTCACAATTAGGCAGATTAGCAATCCGGCTTTGGAGAATACCAATAAAAATATAAATCCAGTTTCATTTTAAGTTAATTTGAAATGCAGATGCAAATTTTGTCAACCAGGAATTTACCAGGTGGGAAACAAATGTAAGATTGGCCTTGGCACATATGTGAGATAGACAAAATGCCAGCTCTGCATTTCTATCTGATGAAACTCTATCAGGCTAGTGAACTGAAGTTCATCTGTACCCTCGCACTCGAAAATATGTATCTTATTGGGAACATAAAAGACACATCTGCAGGCATTGGGTGTAAAGTGAGAAACCACTAGTATGGATAATGTGCTAACCATAATTGTTTTAATTTTTCCCCCTGCAAAATTTAATTTATGAAGAATTGCATATTTAAGATAAAAAGTCAAATAGGACTAATATGTTTCACAATGAAAGGGGGGATCCTTTGCCCAAGCCCTCCCCATTTCATATTCTTACTCCCCAAAGGTAATCACATTCAAAAATAAATCCTATTTTCAGGCATATATCCTCATGTAGCTAAATAATATATTTAACAAATTAGGCTATTTCTTGGTTTAACAATGTTAGATGCCACTTCATATAGTATTTGAGTGTTTATATCTCAGCTAGAACCAACTATATTTGCCATTTTCCCAATATTGCTACATGCCAAAAATTTTGGTTAAATTGTCATGGTTTATATTTTATGATTTATATATAACATATATAATGGCTTACTCAATAATCCTTTTAGTAAACTTTGTTTTCTGATGCACATGTCTAATATTTCTTGGCATTAATAAACACCAATTTTAAATTTTTATTTGATCAATTTTATCAGTATCTGTCACTGTTTTTGTGGTTGTTTGTTTTTTTCTCTCAAAGCTATGCTAGACCTTTCAAATTCTATACACTTTTTTCAGATGCCCAAATACCAAAATAATCTATTAGTTCCATTATTTAATCTTTTAGTCTCTTTTACAGGTCAAGTGAAAAAAAAAAGCATAGCCTAAAAGTTGAGAGTTGTGTTTTATTCAGTGGACAAAACTGAGGACACAACACCTCTGATAGCTCTGAGATACTGATCTGAAGAGGTAAGGAGAAGCTAGGATATATATAGGAGTTTTGCAGCAAAGACCAGGTAGTAGGAATATCAAATGATTACTGTTAATTAAAGAAAATCAGAAATCTCAAGTTAAGGAATTTAGTGTTTTTCTCTGTAGGGGAAGATGCAAGAGTCTGCAGTCATTGAAATCGTTCCTTTGATATGCACCTCAGCTATCTTCGGCCAGCATCCTGCGCTTCTCATCCTGAGTCTCCTTAGGGCACACGCTCCGGGGTGGCTACAGTGCCTGATGGCTTGATTTTTCCATCCTGAGTTCCCTCAGGGCTCACCATAGAGGGCAGCTGTAGTAGCTGATGATTGCAGCATCCTTTGTTTATTGATATGGCAGGCAGCTTTCTTAGTCCACACACAGTATCTCACTATCCTCTTTCTGTCACTGGGCCAACAGTTCTCTAGATATCATGCATGTTCTTCCTGGGATTTCCCTTCAACACTCTGCTATGCAGGATACTTCATTTCCTAAATCCCATATATACTATTTTTAAAATGTACTTTCTTATTTTGTTAAAGCATCATTTCTAGTAGCTTTTTAAGTAAAGATTAGTATACACATTTTTTGAAATCTTAGGACTTTGCAAATATATTTAATCATCTTTAAGATTAATAATTTGGCCAAGTGCAGAATCCTATGCTCAAAAATTTTCTTTTAAATTTTGGAGATGTGGTTACACTAAAGCTCTGTGTCACTGTTAAAAAATCGGATGATATATGACTTAGAAATGTCTGTTGATACATATTTACTTGTGTAAGTGTGTAGGTGTATGTGACCTGTACCTTTGTGACACTCAGGTTTATCAACAAACAAAATTTGTTTTTTACCATGTGTAGAAACACACCCTTACAAATAAGATCACATGTAAGGTTCATAGATGCTGTGTACCAATAAGGTGTCAGAAGGCAATATTTGGGGGAAGGGGGGATTTCAGAAACAATGATCACAGGAGTTAAGAGCTTGCATTCTTGGCTCCACCACTTACTAGCTGTATGAGCTTGGGCAAAGTAGCTTACCTTTCTGAGCCTGAGATGTATGAACTTTAAAGTAAAAATAATGTCTGCATTGCAGAATTTTTTTTTCTTTTTTAGATTAAGTCAATATTCAAAACTCAGTTTTGTCCTTTATTTTAGGTGGACCTATTTTACTTTTTCAAATGGATAAATTTTAATGTTTTTTTTTTCAAGTTGATGTCATAAAAAGCTAAACTAATTTTGATGTAGAATAATATGTTTTATGCTAGCCATCAGTTGTTTGAAAAACAATTTTTCAAGCATGATAAAATACATTTATTAAGAACACACAATGTTTTAGTCAACCCAAAAAACAAGTCACTTGCTTGAAGCTATCCTTTAGCAAATCTAATCGTTAAATATACACAGCTTGAAGTGGAAAATAAAACATAACACTAAAGAAAAATAATATAAATCAAAATGGAACATGTTTATTTCTGTCATTAAAAAATCAAATAAATTTTCTTTATTTATAAATAATTTACTGTGTGTGGATGGACAAAAAACAAACAAACAAACAAAAAACAGCAATACAGCTTATTCCAGTCAAAGGGGTAGAAATGAAATAACACAAATTAGGTCGCTCATTATAATGTCAATTATTTGCATTAGACCACCAACTTTAAAATTATACCTTGTAACCATGGCTAGAAATTCCCTTCAGCTATGCAAATATGCTTACAGTTAATTCTGTTTCCCTGATAGACAATCTAACACTTCAGGCTTTTCCTCTCTCTTTCTTTCTCTTTTGGCAATTTAAGCCCATCTACTGTATTTCCTGAGTATTCATCTCACTTTACCAACAAAGATTATAGATTTAGACTAGCTGGTAATCCCAGTATCTTGCATGATAAAAGCAAAAGTGTATTTGGTCACTACCTGCAGAACTCCAGGGATTTATCATGAGTGAGTATAAAATCTAAATTAATACTAAGTTTTCTTAACAGTCATGTGGATCATTAGTTTATTCACTTGAATGCTTATGTTTATCACTATTTTACCAGGAAATTTTCTACTATAGAAAAGAAACTTGTTTCTATAGAAAAGAAACTTGGTTTGATTTGATTTTTCAACCTAAAATTATTTAGAATAGGATTGTTTTATGTGAAAATATTTTAAAGATGAAATATTACCATATGGGAAAAAGAACAACATCCATTTTCTTAAAATAAACGAGTTGGACTCATGTTTTATTTTAGAAGGTTTCTTTCAAGACCTGATCTAACAAGACGTGTACTTCAGAGAAAATCTAAAATTTATATCTGGGGGAAAAAACGCATTCTCACACCCTTATCATGATCTCCCTTACACACACACACACACACACACACACACACACATCACAATATTTTGACAAATGGTATGAAGATAGGAGGAACAAGAACATTTAAGCCAATAATCAGAGACTGGGTTTGCTTAGCAAAGTCAATGCTATTGAGAGGTATAGATAATGAGATAATATTTTGTAAAATAGTTACTGAATTTTCTAAGGTGTAGTAAATTTAATAAATAATTGTAATTATTATTACTTTACTAGGATTATTCATTAATGACCTTTTTTTTGTTTATTGTCTTGAGGAAATGCAATTGCTACTTTGGAGTTCTACATGGAATACAGGCTATAATGTTTAGGGTACTTTATGGCATTGTGTAAGGGCAAGTGCAAATTGAAAATAGGAAGCTTATTTCTACCTGTTGAAAATAAGAGGAAAGACTGCTCTCCCCCCTCCAGCTTTTTTTTTCAGAATTTCCTTCTCCAGTCTTTTCGAATGTATGCAAATCTTTTTAATGGGTCAAATAAGTTTCTTGCCAATCTCAAAACTCAAGAATGTTTCTTCAAAGACCTGAGAGCCATATCTTTGAAATGTAGTCATCAAAGAAAGTATTGCTCTATTTCCCAGTTTCCTGGGAGGAGATGAGCCTAATTTCAGGTGTCATCTGACTTCAAATTTTAAAAACTACCGCATTTATTGAATGGGTTTTATCCACTTAGTTATTAAGAGTGAGATTTGTTTCTCTCTTTGAAAACTCTTTAGCAGATTGCTTATCCACAAAATGTGCCTTACCACAGTATGGTTTAGTGCTTATTCAATAATAAAAATATTTTGTCTTCTACCTTTGTAGAGGTTTTCTGGATTGGGAGAAGATTTTGTTTTGAATTATATTACCCCCCCCCCCCAAATTGAATGCTCTTTCTTCTCCTGAGGGTCTGTCTTACACCCCCAAAACTCCAAGATGTCACAACATCTTGGGACAGGACAAAATCTTCATTGACCGTTTTCTCCCCTTGAATACTTTGGAAATAATGTGAATAATGGATTCTGAGTAGGGCTATACAGAATCCATTTTAACAATATAGTCTTTGACTCTAGAAATTTCTTTCCAAAAGCTCTTCAAGAAAGTGCTAACATTTTTACATTTTCCATAAGTATAGAAGAAAAAATTTGTAATAGACACTTGTTAAAATGGTAAGACAGATTTTGTTCAAGCCACTGTAATAGGGGAGAGAGACTTAAGCATATAAATAAGCTCAATTCTAAATATAGAAAAAACAGCTAACAAGTAGAGCCAACAAGCAAAGTGAGGGGGTAAGCAGATGGAAATTAACTACAAGGAACTTGGATAGAAATCAAGAGAAGGGAGTTCCTTGCTAAATGGGCCTAAAAGCATTCTTGCTAAAGGCAAGCCAAGACTGGGCTGAGGACAGATCTGGTTGTAAAGAGGACTTAGAGGAGTCTGACTAAAATTTGGTCAAGGAAGGAACCCTTGTCCTAAGTTTCTACCAATGATTACCTTAATTACTACTTAACATTTTGGCTGAAACGGGCAGAAATGGAAAGTAGAGAGAGAATCACATTAGGGGTCTGGGAGAAAAAATTGCTGTAGAAGTTACCAAAATCAAACTATAAGAACTTTAAAATTATATGTTACCTGATTAGAGCATATAGATACGATAAAGATGGCTAAAAGTAAGAAAACATTTACCTTAGTAAGTCCCTTGGGAATATTCTTTAAATATCTATTATAGCTGAGTCTTAGTATATAATATTTTAGTTTT
Source organism: Mesoplodon bidens (assembly GCF_964165515.1). Classification (NCBI taxonomy): domain Eukaryota; kingdom Metazoa; phylum Chordata; class Mammalia; order Artiodactyla; family Ziphiidae; genus Mesoplodon; species Mesoplodon bidens. The sequence goes on along the minus strand of NC_138165.1, from coordinate 3,068,283 downwards.
TTAAATAAACAAGCAAAAAAACATAATCAGCACTTTGGGTTCAGTAAACATTACAAATTTGCCATATGAAGCAAGTCCTCATGCTAGGAATTTACAGCTCAACATGTTAGATGAATCTATAAATTTATTATTTCAATAACATAATGGAATATACAGGCATATCTTGGGGTTATGTCTGGTTTGGTTCAAGACTACTGCAATAAGGCAAATATATTGTCACAATTGTTTTTGGTTTTCCAGTGCATATGAAAGTTATGATTATATTATATTAAGTGTGAAATGGCAGTATGTCTAAAAATACAGTGTGTGTACCTTAATTCAAAATACTTTATCACTAAAAAATGTTAAATATCATCTAAGCCTTCAACATGTCATAATCTTTTTGCTTGTGGAGGATTCAATATATTGAGAGAATTACCAAAATGTGATACAGAGACATGAAGTAAGCAAATGTTGTTGGAAAAATGGTGCCAATAGGCTTGCTGATGCACAAACCTTTAATTTGTAAAAAAACACAATAAAACAAGGTATTACTGTAATAAAAATATGTATGCTTGTTTTAAAATTCAGGGAATTGCAACCCAGAGAAGATAGGTAATATGTCCAACATAGCCATACTAATTATTTGACTAAATTCTATTATTTTTCCTCCAAATAATTGTAAAACATAGTTTATGCAATGAATATTGAATTAGGTCCTGTGGAGGGATGGAAAAAGTAAAAAATCAGAATTATCTTCAGGAACTTCTTAGAAAAACAAATGAACTAATAAACAACAGGAAAATAGCCCTATGAAAACTGAAAACAGAAATCCATAGACAAAGGTGTAAGCATGCCTTTGCACAACCTTCATCTATACATCAGTATAATTTAATTGACCTTACAAATTTGTGACCTTAAGTGAACAACTTGTGTAAAATACACTTTTTCTTTTTTGCATCTGTTCTCCAATATGCATGTGCTTTGAATATAAGTGGCTGGTGAGTTTTTTGATAAAGGAATGGAGAATTTCATTTATACCTGGTAATTTTACAGCAAGAAGTACTTAACTTAAATTGGCACCTTTATTTTGATCCATTTGCTCCACTGTATTGTCTTTGTTCTATTTTCAAAGATCAGTTGTGTATAGTTAAGTGAGTCTATTTCTGGGCTTTTTATTTTGGTTCATTGATTTATTTGTCTATTCTTTTTGCAATGACATCCTGTCTTGACTACTTTAGCTTCATACTAAATTAAGACAGATAATGTCAGTCCTCCAAATTTATTCTTCTCCTTCAATGTTGTGTTGGCTATTCTGGGTCTTTGAAAATCCATATAAACTTTATGTACATTTTGTTGATTTCCACAAAATAACTTCCTGGGATTTTGGTTGGACTTACATTGAATCTATAGGTCAAATTGGAAAGAACTGATATCTTAACTATATTGAGGCTTCCTATAATTGAACATGGAATATCTCTCAATTTAGTTATTTATTTTTAATTTTGTTCATTATTTTGGAATTTTTCTTGTATAGACTTTTATATGTTGTTAGATTTTTACCTACATATTTCATCTCTTCAGTTACTAATATAAATAATATTGTATTTTCAATTTCAAATTCCCATGTGTTTACTGCTGGTATATAGAAAAGTGATTGACTTTTGTATACTAATCTCATAAACTGCACTATTGATATTATCATGTATTAATTACAGACTTTTTGTTCTTTCAGTTTTTCTACATTGATAAACATATAACCTACAAAGAAATATGTTTTTATTTCTTTTTTCCCAATCTGTATACATTTTATTTTCTTGTCATGTTACATTAGCTAGGACTTCACGTATGATATCGAAAAGCCATAGGGAGAGGGGACATCCTTGCTTTGTATGTAATCTTACTGGGAAAGCTTCCAGTTTCACACCGTTAAGTAGGATGTTAGCTCTAGGTTTTTTCATCCATAATCTTTATCAAGTTGAGAAAGTTTCCCTTTTTCCTAGTTTACTAAAAGATTTTGTCACAAATGGGTGTTGGATTTTGTCAAATGCTTTTGCTGCATCCATTGATATGATCATGTGATTTTTCTTCTTTAGGAAGTTGATGTGATAGATTACTGTAGTTGATTTTTTTTTAAATTTTAAATGATCCTTGCATACCTAGGTTATATCACTTGATTGAGGTTTATAATTTTTTAATACACTGACTCAGCTTGCTAACTCTTTATTGAGGATGTTTGCATTTATGCTCATGAGGGATATTAGTCTGCAGTTTTATTTTCTTGCAATGTTTTTGTCTGGTTTTAGTGTTATGGTAATGCTTTCCCCACCCCCGACTCCCGAATGTTCTTGTGAATTTATCAGAAAATCTCTGCATTTTTTCAAAACAACTATTTAATGTATTGCTTTTTAAATTTCTACTTAAAAATGAGTACATTCTTGTGACCTGATCTGAGAAGTCAAAAGGTTTTATTTAGTTTCATAAAGAATTGTTTTAATTCAATTAATTCAATAAGCATTTATTCTCACCATTCCTGACACTATTAAATGTAAAAGGAGAAATAAATGAAAAAAAAAGTTTTAAATTATCAAGGATTTTACATGGAAAGAGAAATGATTATAGTGCAAGTATAAAGAATGAAGGGGGAGGGAGATCAAGATGCCAGAGTAGGAGGATCCTGAGCTCACTTCCCCCAATGAACACATACATGTGGAGAATTGTGTTTCAATTCTCACTGAAACAAACTAGAGATTGACAGAAGGTTCTACAACTAAAGCTGTAAAGAAAGTTTCACACAGAGTTGAGTAGGAAGGGTAGAGAAATAATCAAGGCAGAACCTGCACTCATGGAGGGGGACAAAGAAAAGGAGGGGTTTATCACAAGATTGAGGATGATCCCTGGTGAATGAAACATTCAAGCTACATATTAGGCAACCCAGATCTGGTGTCCAACACCAGGAAAACAAGTCCCCTTAGCTTGTTTGAAAAGCAGTGGGACTCACAGTAGGACTTATAAGGAACCTAGACTCCACTTGTAAAGAGCATGTACATGCTTGCTTACTCCCAGGTACAAGGCAGTGGAAGCAGAATGTAAACTGCCTGGGTTTGTGGCTGGTTTCTCATGAAAACCCCAGCAAACTCCCAGCCCACACCAGGCTTCTGCTCCAGCCCTCCTTGCTCCAGTACACTCTGAACTGGGAATGGTACTGGTACAACTTAGAGTGTGCACATTTATTAAGAAGAGAGCTGACTTGGACCTGACCCTGCTACTGGACTGGGTGAGGGTAGCTATTGCCAGTGGGCACGTGGAAGTGTCAGATTGGGAGCTGCCTAGGGCTCTGACTGGCTTGATGTGACTGTCTCAGTGTACACTCAGCCTGCACCAGGTGCCTGTTTAGCCCTTCTTGCTATGGCTCTGCTCTCCACTGAGACAGATGTGCCATTGCCAAGGGAATGCAGACACTAAGAGGCAATGGAACCAGCTTGGACTTGACCCTCAGAGTTTTTGCTCCAGGACCTTGAGCCCTGCCCCAACCCCTGATAGGGTCGTGACTGTTGTGGAACATAGGAAAAACCCTGGCTCACATGTGACTTTGTCTCTAGCTCCACCATCTCAAACCCTACAACTCACCAAGGTGGTAGCTGCCAGCACACTCCAGGGGAAGATGCAGGCTGTGCTCACTTCAGATCTAGCTCTCCCATGAAAGACACTGGGCACACAGACTGCACAGGGATGCTCCCACAAAAATACCCCTTCAAGACTGGGAAAGGTAACTGTTTCATCTAATTTCATAGAGACATAGAGTTTCAAAAAATGAGAAGACAGAGGAATATGTTTCAAATGAAAGAACAAGAAAAAAACCCTAAAGTGATAGAGATAAATAATTTACCAGTTAGAGTTCAAAGCATTAGTAATAAGAACGATAAATGAACTTGGGAAAAAATAGATGACCACAGTGAAAATTTTAATAGAAAACTAGAAAATATAAAAAAAGGAACAAGTCAAAGCTGAATAATACAATAACAGAAATGAAAATACACTAGAAGGAATTAAGAGCAGACTAGGTGATACAGAAGAATGCATAAGTAATATGGAATAATGGAAATTACTCAAACAGAACAGCAAAAAGAAAAACAAATTTTTTAATGTTGAGGATAATTTAAGGGACTGCTGGGACAACATAGCATATATGAATTCACATTATAGGATTCTCAGAATGAGAAAAGAGAGAAAAAAGTGTAGAAAATAAATTTGATATAATTATGACTGAAAAATTCCTGAAGTGGAGGAAGGAAACAGATTTCCAGGTACAGGAATCACAGAGAGTCCCAAATAAGATGAAACAAGAGATACACTTTAAGACGTATCACAATGCAAATGACAAAAGTTTAAGAGAGAATTTTAATGACAGCATGAGAGAAACAAAGAGTCACATGCAAAGAAACCCCCATGAGGCTATCAGTGAATTTTCCTGCAGAAACTTTGCAGGCCAGAAGAGAGTGGCATGATATATTTAAAGTGCTGAAAAGGAAAACCTACAACCTAGGATACTCTACCCTACAAGGATATCATTCAGAATTGAAGGAGAGTTAAAGACCTTCTCAGACAAGCAAAAACTAAGAGAACATCAATACTAAACCAACCTTACAAGAAGTGTTAATGAGTCTTCTCTAAGTGGAAAAGAAGAGGCTACAACAAGAAGTAAGAATTTACAGGAAATTAAAAAATCCCACTAGTAAAGGCAAATGTATAACAAAAGCAGTGGATCAACCACTTTAACAAGCTAGCACAGAGATTAAAAGACAAAAGTTGTAAAATCAGCCATAACTAAAATAAATAGTTAAGGAATATGATGAAGATATAAGTAATGACATCAAAACCACAAAACATGGGGGAGGGGAGTAAAAAATGTAGATCTAAAATGTGTGTGAATCTAAATGGCTTTTAATTTAAAACAAGTAGATATAGGTCAACATATATAAACCCCATGATACCCACAAATCAAAAACCTAAAATAGTTACACAAAAACTAGAGAAAAAAGAACAGGATCATAACACTAAAGAAAACCATCAAACAACAGTGAAAAGATAGAAGAAACAAACAATAGAAGAAAAGATAACTACAAAAACAACCAGAAAACAAGTAACAAATTTGCAATAAGTATATACCAATCAATAATTACTTTAGATTTCAATGGACTAAATGCTCTGATAGCAAGACATAGGGTGGCTGTTTGGGTAAAAAACAAAACAAAACAAAACAAAACCTCAGAAAACAGACCGTTTAATATGCTGCCTGCAAGAGAATCACTTCAGGGCTAAGGATACCCAAAGACTAAAAGTGAGGGGATGGAAAGATATATCCCATGCAAAAGAAAATAAAAAGAAACCTAGAGCAGAAACACATATCAGACAAAGTAAATTTCAAACAAAGTTCATAACAAAAGACAAAGAAAGGTTTTATATAATGACAAAGGGATTAATATAAGAAAAAGATATAAGATTTGTTAACATACATGCATCTAATATAGGAACACCTGAATACGTAAAGTGATTATTAACAGACATAAAGTGTAAAATTGACAATAATACAATAGTATTAGGGAATTTTAACACCCTAAATACATCAACAAACAGATCATACAGACAGTGAATCAATCAGCAAACAGTGGTCTTGAATGACACATTAGACCAGTCAGACTTAATATATATCTATAGGACATTCCAACCAAAACTGGTAGTATACACTTTATTTTCAAATGCACATGGAACGTTCTCCAGGAGAGATCACATGCTAGGCCACAAAACAAGTCTCAACACATTTAAGAATTATATTAAGAATTTTTTCTCACCATAACTTTTGAAACTAAAAATTAATTACAGGAAAGAAAAGGGGAAAACACAAACATGTGAAGACTAAACAGCATGCTACAAAAAATGTATGGGTCAGTAAAAAATAAAAAGAAGAAATGAGAAAATACCTCAAGACAAGTGGAAGTAAAATCAAAATTTTCCAAAATATATAGGACAAAACGAAAGCAATTCCAAGAAGGAATTTTTTTAGCAGTGAAGTCCTACCTCAATAAACAAAAAACAGCTCACACCATAGAATATTACACAGCCATAAGAAGAATGAATTTTTTCCATTTGTGACAACATGGATGAACCTGGAAGGATTATGTTAAGTGAAATAAATCAGGCAGAGAAAGAAAAATACTGTATGTTTTCACTTACATATGGAATATAAAAATAAAACAAACAAATGAAAGTAACAAATTAGTCACAGACTCACAGATATAGAGAACAAACTAGTCATTACCAGTAGGGATAGGAATGGGGAGAGGGAAAAGATAGAGGTAGAAGACTAACAGGTACAAATTACTATGTGTAAAATAAATACACTATAAGGATATATTATACAACACTGGGAACATAGTCAATATTTTATAATAATTTTAAATGGGATATATTAGGTAAAATATTGACTCACTGTGTTGTACACCTGAAACTAATATAATATTGCAAATTAAATGTACTTTAATTTAAAAAAGAAGAATAAAGACATAAGGACCATGAGAAAGATGGTAGTCAGCCTCCAAGGTGGTTGTCAGTATCCCTGCATCTTGGATTTTACAACGTTATGCTGGGAAGTGAAGTCCATTTCTTCAGATGACTGCAGCCCTAGTTGATACCTATACAGAAATATAAAGAGATACCTTATACCTGAACCCCTAAGCCAAGCCACCAGAAGATTCTGGATGCTCAGAATCTATGTGAATTAATGAATGCTTGTTTTAAGCTGCTAAATCTGGGGGTTATTTGTTATGTAATAACTGATAAATAATACAGACAAGTAAGCAAAATAAAATCCAGAGATGGATGAGATTGCTTCCTGTATGGGCAGGTTAATAAAATGGAACACACTTCATTCAGCCTCCTTGACCTTCTCTGAGTTCCAAAGGGCAGATTCAAACAGTTGCTAATCAGGGAAGGGAGGGGATGCAGAGACAAGGGAGGAGCAGTCAAATGGTGGTGCAGCCTTGGGGCAGGGTTCTGATTTCTCCTCAAGGGATATACATAACAATATCTTTGAGCTCTTCTGCAGAACTGGGACCCCCACTGTAGTGGAGATGGTAACTTCAGGCTGAGCAAAAGATTCCTGGAGCACTGCCCTGTTACCTCACCACTAACCAATCAGAAGAAAGTCACATATCTTGCAGCCCTCACCCTAAATTTTGCCTTCCTTTTCTAGGCCCAGTGATGACCATCCCATTAGGCCTCCTGTTTGGCCCCTGTTTGTTTCATCTCTAACAGGGTCATGATGGTGGTAAGCTCTAGAAATGGTTTTATAGAATAGTTTGAGTTTGGATAATAGCTTGTTAGTGATGAACTAACTAAGAGGTGGGGAAAGTGGGTTTAAAGGTACAAAAGCAAAAGAAATATATTCATGAGTATGTAACAGTGCTCCAACTACCTGGATTCTGGGTAATTGGAGGGGGCCAAAGGAAAACATTTATTGGAGATAGATGATGAAATGCATCCATTTATCTATTGTCCAATTTAGGAACTAGACTTTTGTTTGATAGTCAGGGAGTAAATATATTGAGTATATTCTATTCTTAAGCAAGACATTCACAAAATTAAGCTGTGCTTTAGAAACATTCACAGGGCAGTGGTGATTTACAGAGAGCCTTCAACCTATGCCCAGGTAAGTTCTAAGGGCTAGATATGAAAGACCTTTCTCACTGATGAGAAGCTCATAATTTAGTAAGAGGTTTGGCAAATAAAACACAAACAGGTTATATATGCTCTAATAGAGGAATACAAGAGCCAAGAAAATTTGTGTCCTGATGAGTGTTTTGTGGGTATCTTGAAGAAATAAATGAATGAAGAATAAACAAAATTAAATGGTCCAAAGGAAAAAGTGAGAAAGTATAGATATCATTTGCATATGCTCGAAAGGAGCCAAATTTTTATACATGTATATCATTCAATTTTATAACAGTGCTCAGCAACTGATATTTTTCAATGTCAATTCTCAGGTGAGAAAAATAGCTCAAGTACTTTAGTCACACAGCTGGGAAGAGATTGATCTGGTATTTGAATCAAGATCTATCTAATAATACTTTTCTTATACTTTACACTCTGATGCCAGAAGGCTGTGTTTGTCAGTAGTCAATATAATTGGAAGTCAAGTTTGCCAAGCAAGACTGAATCAGATAAAACTTTTTTTTTTTTTTTTTTTTTGCTTTCTAACTGGGAGCTAGATTGTCTCTCTTGGGGCTGATAATCCTACACAATTAAACTAATGTCATATGATCAGTTTGGTAGAAATTCATTACCTCGGTTGAGGGATGGATCCACCAGATTTGTGACTTAGAATCCATCAAATAGTTGGTCTGAAAGTCTTGTATAAACACTACCTAAAATAAGCACATTACAAAAATTTCTTTTACATTGTGGAATCACATAAGTTAATGTGGGAAAGAGAATATTGACTTGTAAAATGTTAAGGTTGAGGTAATTAAAATAATTTATTGAATGGAAGTGGTCTCCATTAGACATGAACAGACTCTGAAGTTTTTGCCTAAGTCTTTGGCTCCAAATGAAGTGTAACAACAATATAGCCTAGATTAATCAAAAGATTAGATAATCAAAATATAAGTTCTATTGTTTTATTAATAAAAAATTGATTTTTATATATTTTATTATTATTCTGGGTATCTTTACTTTTTTCCATAATAAAAAAAGTAAGTAAACAATAAAAAAGGAAAAGCACTATTAATATGCTCTATTCCCCAAGAAATTTATACTTCTAAATATGTTGTTTAGGTATTTCATATAACTTATTTTCCTCACTCCTGAGGCACAGGTATTCTATTTTTGGGAAAACACATAACTATTTGGTGCCCATCAATGTGGTAACCCATGGACTTTACTTCCTCTCATTAGCACTCCCTACATCATTTTCACATTTCACTAGATCTCTTTCTTTTTTATATCAGAAGGTATAGTGCTCCCAGATTTTCTTGGGGTTTATTGAGAGATTCTGACCTGGTACTTGAATTATGCTTCAGGGAACTTTCATAATGAGGCAAAAGAGATATTTTCAAAGTTCTCACTCTGAAACTTATATCTTCATTATCACCTTCTAACTGAAGGTGGTCTTCAATTTGAAGTGTGTAGGATGGCATGATGGCCAAAAACAGCCTCAGAGGATCCTCTGCCCACAGAAGGCTTACAACTTACTTATCAGAAATTACTTATTTTAAACCTTTATCTATACTCTTTTAAGTGCAAAACTCTTTTCTAATACTACAGAAGATTAGAATCTGAGAAGCAAATATGCTGTCGACCTCCTGTAAGAGAAGGGCAAAGGCTTGTATACCAAGGGTTTATGCCCATTTCTGAAGGTCACTGGGGAAATCAATGCTCACACACTGTTGTATGGTAAACACTAGCTTTGCCTTCATAGTCTATCAAATCAAATCCTGGGAAAATGGAAACTGTACAAAGTACAAAGTCAGCCTGAAACTTGAACTATCTCATTAACTTCTGACCCAGAAAACTTCCAAATTGTTAACCACTGATAATGAAAATAGTACTCTATTCTGTACTATTTCTCTTACACACACACACTCACATACACACACATACACATGCACTTTCTAGAGACCAGAACTGTGTCTTAAAGATAAAGTATGGAAATATATCTTATTGCCTACTTTTAAGAATTTTCAAATTACTAATAGTGTCACTACTGTTAGGAAAATATAAATTACAGACATTCCTTGAAACCATACTTTAATAAATGAAAAAAATATTTCTGGATTATTAAATGATTGTAAAACATTATTTGAATATCATTCTGTTAATAATCTCCTAATAATAAATAATAACAACAATAAACTTTAGTATTGAGCATTTATTTTGAGCCATGCACTTTGTAAAAGGGAAATCCCCCCAAAGTCCACACTCAGATCATAAATTATTAAAGTCATAAATGTATAAAATTTATGATTTTCTCAGTAGAAACGTAGTCTTACACAGATGAGCTGATACCCTGCAGTTAATTTCATGGAATACATTTAACCTGATTGAATGACTGAATTCACCACTTACATTAATCAAAATTGATTTCCATTGAAATGGTTGAACCCGTACCCTTGTGCAGTGACACTGCCAAAAACACCTTCATTAACTTGTTCTCACCATATAAATTCTATCTACCACCTAATTTACTCTTCACTTCAACCCATGAGGTAAAAAGTAATATTCTGTGTGTGTGTTTGTGTGTCTGTCTGAGATAAACTTAGAGAAGTAATGTAATTCATGTGTAACAGTCTCTCCTTCCATTAAACTACAGTGATGATTCTTTCAAAGTCTCTGATAAGTTTTCTCATTCAAGTCAAGATCATTCACGAGTGTGGTAGACAGCATCGTGGTAGGATTGTCAGCTCTAACCAAACCAGGAAGGAGTAAGACACTATATGTGACTGCACACACAATTTGTATTCTATTCACACTCATCCATTCATTCAGTAACTTTCATTCTTTTGATGGATATAGACAGAGTGTCTTCTACACGTCAGATAGTTTTAGCTTCTGGGATTACAATGATGTGTAAGATATGAACCCTTTTCTCAGGTTCATTAAAGTTGAGTGAGTAAAATAGACAAACATGCATATTAATTAAAGTGGTAACCAAAACCCCATGATAATGTTAAGCCCATGTTCAAGAGTTAAATCCCCCAAATTGATGAAATCTCCTCAAGAGCTCTCTTCATGATGAGATCAATCTACTGAAGGCTTCTAGATGCAGAAATCACATGTGTGTTAGCCAACAGGTAAGAGAGAACATATATCACATGCCCCCTATAAATTCTTGTGGTATATCTGACTGTAATTAGAGGTGAGCAAAAGGGGACAATATTGTCAGAATTTAATTGAGACATATTACTCTGTAGTATAGGTAGTGGATCAGAATGTGGAAATACTGGTATCATGAAAACTAATAGGATTTGAGGTGATTTGCTTTGGAAATGATGGTGAGCTGAACTAAGGTAGTAGTCATGTGAATAAGAGAAGAAGAACCTACGAAAATAGGAGATATGATGATATATATATACATCTGTGGTGATTTGAGTAAAGGACCAGGCAAGGTTGCATTTTAGGTTTTCAGAACTCATGATGATGAATAAAAGAACGAAGGAAGAATGTATATATGTTGAAGGGTGAGTGGGAGGAAGGTAACAAAGAGTCCATTTTTTACACAATTGAGCCTGAATTGTCAATGAAATATTTAAGAGGAGGTATTACGTCACTAATTGGAGATTCAGGTCATGAGCTCAGGGGAAGTCTGTGAGTGCCAATAACTTGTAGATAGCTGTGAAAATCACTAGAGTAGTTGGACTCATCTAAGAAGAGTGTCTGTAGGAGTGGTTTTAATTTTATTTTAATGAATACTAAGAAGTAACCCAGATAAATGTATACACATGTTTTGAAAAATGTCCTTGGTAAAGACTTCAGAGATCAAGTGAAAATGAGGAAGGGAATTTCTTCTACTATTTATCAAAACGGGATGATATTAGTAAACAATTTTATTGGTGCAATTATATCAAAAATCAAATACAGAGAATTGAAGGGCAGTTGGAGAGTAGGGTATGTTTTACATATTTTATGGGATCTGTCTGGCTTTCTTGGTCAAATCAAAAGCCACCTCTTCCTTTCATCACCTCAAAAGTTTCTGACACAAAACTCAACATGAAAAGACATATTGCTTGTGGTACAAGAGTAGCTATTGGAATTTTAAATCTTGATTCCTAACTCCACACTTTACTAACTTATCAATGCTGGATAATTTAATTAGTCTTTTTGAGTTTCACATTCTTTTCAGCAGAGAATCAAATATAATAATAACTGTCTCACAGGGCCGTCGTGAAGAAGAAATGAAGTAATATATGGGAACACACTTATAAGCTCCAAAGAGCTCTAAAAAGCACGAATATATGACATTATCAGTAACATGGATGCTACCCTTTAACACTAAATTTGTTTTTGTTTTGCTTTGTTTTTAAATCTCTTTGTTATAGTTCTTTGTTTTCTGTTATTGCAATGGAGGTATAAAGATTAATATTTTATTTACATTTTAGGTCCTAATTTCTAAGCAAATCCCCACATGATAAAAAAAAATGCCATAATCCCAGGTAGTATTAATGATACCACAAGCTGTTACTGAAGTTATACTATTCAGTGAACAGATAAAATGGATCTGATGCCTCCTTCTGGGACTTTCCCAAATTGTTCTCAAGACTCAAACTTCCCCAAGTGAGGTACAGTTTTCTGTGGCTGGGAAGGTGGTAAGCCTCAATGATAAGGGCAGCATTCAAATTCAGGAGCATTTATGCAGTCAGCATTGCCATTCTCCAACATATCTGGGGCTGGAGTGCTTGGTAGCTTCCATTCAGCTGTCACCTGTACATCATTGACAGGTGTCTACTTTCTTCTCTTTGTTAATTACATTGATTCATTAGTTCAGGCCTCTGGTTTCTCACATGTGTATGAGTACAAATATCTTTTCAAAAGTCTCTTTATTAATAAAATACAGTTCTCAACCCTACAAAACCCAATGCTTCCTTTTATAACACATATTTAAAACCATGATGTAATTATAATATTATTTACCTTAGTACATATAATTTTAAATGACAAATCAATACAATTCCCTATCTTTAACAGGAAGCAGATAAAATAATATACATTCAATATGCAAATACTTATGTACAACTACACTAGACGACATAATAAAGAGATCAAATACCAAGATTTCATTGGCTTGAATTGGTGACTCAGTCATGGATAAGACTTCCTAAGGTAGTGGACATCTCTTGGTAAAGTTATGAATAAAACAATGTATTTCCTTCCTGCAATTTACCAAGTGTGTATTCCCGAAAGTTTTAAGCTAATTATCAAAAACATTTTTGAGTAAACATGTAATATAAAGTTAGGTCCTAGGTTCAAATAATTATAAACTGGTTTTCATGTATGTGAATTTCTACTGACATAGGAAAATTGTGCATGTAGAAAAGATTCACTGAAACTTTTAAAGATTCACTGAAAAAAAATTTTATTTTCCTGTGTGGGAGCAGAGTTAGACCCATTCCATAGCCTATTTTGCAGCCTAGCCAAAGGAATAAAGCAGAAATTAGGTGCGCTAATTTTATTTGTCTTTAAACAAAAAACCTTCTGTCTTTTGTGTCAGTTATGTTTCCTACAGGAAATAAATAATATGCTCACGTTCAGTAATTTAAGGAGAGTTTAATAATATCATTATAAAAGTGAAGGAAGAAGGACTTCCCTGGTGGTGCAGTGGTTAAGAATCCACCTGTCAATGCAGGGGACATGGATTCGTCCACTAAGCCTGTGCACCACAACTACTGAGCCTGTGCTCTAGAGCCCATGAGCCACAACTACTGAAGCCTGTGCTCTGTAACTGCAACAAGAGAAGACACTGCAAAGAGAAGCCTGCACACCACAACAAAGAATAGCCCCAGCTCACGGCAACTAGAGAAATTCCGTGCACGGCAACAAAGACTCAATGCAACCCAAAATAAATAAATGAAATAAATAAATTTAAAAAATAATTAGATTCTTTAAAAAGAAAAGTGAAGGCAGAATATAAGAGGGCATAAAGAATAATGCAGCTCCCAGGGGTGGTAGCAGGGAGGTCTTTGGACTCTATAAGCCTGGAAGGGGATGATGAGGGTACAGATACCAGATAAATGAAGAGAGAGAGAGCTGTGTAGAGGGGGTTGCCTGCCAAGAGTTAGAACTTGGATTGTGGACACACTCTGCTAACAGCAGTGCCACTGGGACTGGAACAAAATATCTAATCTCTCTCTCTTTTCCCCCTCTCATTGATTACTCATGTTCCTCATGGGTTAAGCCAAATTGAATTCCAGTGATCAAGGAGGCCCTTTGGTGCAGACCAACCTCTTGGGGCATAGAGAAGCTTGGAGAAAGACAAAGAGGAGCAAAGGAAAGATACCCAACAAGTAGTACTTCCAAACCCTCTTTCCATTTTCGCCATCTAGCTGGAGTCAGTAATAATTGCTGTAGGGTAGTGGTTATAAAATTGTTCCTTGGACAGTAGCCCTGTCACTTGGGGAAATTGTTAGAAATATAAATTCTCCAATCCCACCATAGAGCTACATTATCAGAAACTCTAGAGGTGAAACCCAGAATTCAGTGTTTTACCAAGCACTCCACCTGACCACAGTGCAGGTTAAAGTTTGAGAACCACTGCTGTAGGAAGGTCGGAGCCACATATTGACAGGGGTCTGGGAGAAGGAAAATAATCTATCAAAGAGCCTCTTTCTCAGACCGTCCTGTGATGTATTGTGTCGCCATTGAACACTCTTTTGTCTATAGTTTCTGGAGTCTATTCTTATCCTAAATAACACAAGTGGGAGGCAAAGGTGTGCTTTGTCCTATGTAGGACTTTCCCTCAGATTGCTAAACACCTAGAACCCCTGGCTTCGGCCAATACTACAAAAGTAATCCCTAAATCTCAGCTTGTGAGGCTGAGTCTACTTTCCTTAGTAAGAATTTGTTTTAGTGACCAAGAAGAGCAGAGTCCTTAAAGAGTAGCAGAGATGTCTTAGAGAAGGTTTAGCAGAGAGATTAGGATTATACTCTGCTTGTCTTTCTACAACCATATTCACTAACCTGCTTGCATCTTTCCCCATATATTCTATCTTTCCTCCTACTGCAATGGGAGAAAGATGCCTACTTCTTTCTAAGCTTTTCTCTGCTATCTATTTTGTAATGCTCTGGACTCCAAGCAACATTCTTGACTACTAACAAATTCAAGTTTTACAGATTTTTTTTTCTATCTTTCCTGTATATATGACCAGTTAATGACCAAACCTTAAATCAAGAGGTAGAGATGTATACTTGTCTGCTTTACTTGGAGGCATAGCAAAGTTCTTTTGCAAAAGGTATTAATGTATGATCTTATTACAAAGAAACAATGGAGAATTGAACATAATTATTCAATCTATTCCAGGTAATGTCATAGAAATAGCATATTTACAGGCTGAACAAAATGGCTCAGGAGGGTCATCAGGCTCACTCCCAAAATCCTGATTGCCCAAATTCACTGGTTAATTCCTCATCCATTCCTTATTTGAGCTCTTATACACTTTTAATAGTTGACCAATCTTAATTCTTGACAATCCTTATTCTCCAGGCATCTTGAATGCCACATCTCTTTAGCTATTCTACTACACTTGTGGATTTCTTCCTCAGTCTCTTTCTCTAGATGCTCATCATTTTCTCAGATCTCAGTACCCTTCCTTTCTCTACCAACATTCTCTCCCTCAGTGGTTTCCTCAATCACATGACTTTAAGTGCCATCAATATTCCAGTGCCTTCACAATGCATATCTCCAACTTTTACCCTGTGCCCCAGAAAGGTGAGCAACTGCTTCCATGGCATCTCTACCTGAATGTCTAATAGAGATCTGACCTTTGACATGGGAATAAACTAAACTGGTTCCCTACTCAGAAAAGTGCTGGGTATCTTTCTGTCTTGGTTACTAGCACCATCATCCACTCAATATTTCAGGCCCAAACCTAGGCATCCTCATGTCCTGTGTTCTCCCTAGTCATTCCCACATACAATTCAGTAAGTTCAGCACCACTCCCACAAATTATTTCCTGAGTTGGATGCTTACTCATCACCCGCCTTCTACCACCTCAGCCCTTGCATCTCTTCCTTGTGTATACTTCACTCTAGTGAGGAGCCTCCTTCTTTTCCCTTATATGGACTGCATGCCTCTGGGATTTAGGGCAAACATAACTTTAGTCTACAGGCCATTTGCTCTTCCCTCTTCCTGGAAAACTTTCTCAATGGTCTTTATGTGGCTAGCTCCTTTACAATACTTAACTCAATTCCTCAGAGACCTTTCTTGACCATTCCAGATGAAGTAGCATGCTCCCTACCTTACTTAAGAGTAGTCACATTACTCTGTTGTATTCTCCCAATGAGACCTCTTATTATCTGAATTATTGTTAATTTAATTGCTTATGTGTTGATCATCTACCTTTATCAACTGGAATATGAGCATGACAGTGACATGATTTAAAAAAAATTGTTATTCCCCCATTATATCAGAGCTTAGCAAATCAGAGATGGTGAATAAATAGCTACTGAATGAATGAAGTAAAAATTTGTGTTACTATTTCCACCCCATGTAGGAGTGATAGTTGAACTTGCCAGGGTTCCAAAGCAAGAGAATAGGCTACTATCTCTTCTGTCTTCCAAATATTCTAAGCCATGCCACTATATTAGGAAATATTAAGATTGTAAGCACATCTCATGACAGTGCAATGACATAGTTTTCATGTTATCAGATCAACTGCTAATTTTTCTCAAATAATAACATTTTCTGTGTTAACAAATTACATTTTTTCATCGTGGTAATACATAGGTTTGAAATTTTAATTAAATGAACCAGAATTTAACAAAACAATACTTAGCTTAACAAAATTATTCAATGTTGACTGTAATCTCACAGAGTGTGAAGTTGTGAGTTGGACAAAAGACAAATGTATTTTGGAAGAAGTATATTGTGGTGATTATCATGTCAATCAAATCAGCAGGGAAGGAGGATGCAGCTTGATTGGCTTATTATCAGAAAAACTGTTTAATATGTATGGAGGTGCTATGTCCATTAGAGACTGTGTCTGCATGTGAAAATAAGAATAAACAAAGTCACCATCACTGACGAGTTAATGAAGGACAGCCAAACAAACAAACAGACCAAATAACAACAAAACCCAGAAAAACATTCTTTTGAACCTTAAACGTTTGCACATTAAATGTATCATTTGATTATTTTTTTTCTGGTGAAGGAGGAGATACAGATTTATTGAATACCTGTTATATGCCAGATTTTAGAATAATCAACATTTGAAGTGTTATTATTATGTTTATCAGACAGACATCAAGTGAGGTAGCTTGTAACTTAACACAGTCCTACTTTCAAACAGAAACAGCAAAATAACAAGTACAACCACTAGCATGTATTATTATAAACCTGGCACTGTGCTAAGCATTTTATACGCATCATTGAATTGAAGCCTCATGATAAATGTATGAGATATGTTGTATTACTTTCCTGAGAAAATTAACATTTTACAATATTAAGTACCTCACCCAAAGTATAGAGATCCAGAATCCAAACCCAGGTCAACACAAAACCAGGGACTGTAGTACCCTGCCTAAAGGAATTGTTGCTCTCTCTACAATGCTACCCTGACAATAATATCATGAAAACATTGTCCAATTTTGGTCATCTCTATTCAGGTCTAGTTTCCAGTACTTCCTGCATTCAGGTGGCCAGTGATGGAGTGGATTTATCAAGTCACAGGAAATGGATCAGATCAGGGATCTGGAGTTGGTTGGAATATTGAGAGCTGAATGAGAGGAAGCTTCTGAGAATTTACTACATCAGAGAGTTTGACAAAACTCTGAGTATTGATCTAGCTAAAATTCTAAAATTCACTTTTTGCTATGATAGAATAAATGTACTAATGAAAATAACATTTTGAGAAATGTCTGTTGGCTGAATACATTTCAGTCCTGAACACATAGTATGGAAAATACATACAATATTTTCTTCTTTCTCAAACTTGTTTTCACCAGAGACCAAAGCTATATTGTGATTAATGTAGACAAAATAAATTAAAATCTACAATAAATATTTTCCAAATAATGTTAAAAGCAATAGTCTAGGATAATGTTTAGCTTTTCATTTCAGATGAGATATCAGAAATAAGAACACACAGGTTACTGTAATGGAGCCCAAGGAAAGAACATGACACATTTTTAAAAATTCTGAGCATACACAGTACCCCCCGGGTTGGGACATAGAGTTTTTTTTTGTTTTTTGCGGGTTTTTTTTCTCTTTTTTTTCTTTTATTCTTTTTTGCTTTATAACAAATTTAATCAGTTATACATATACATATGTTCCCATATACCCTCCCTTTTGCGTCTCCCTCCCACCCTCCCTATCCCACCCCTCCAGGCGGTCACAAAGCACCGAGCTGATCTCCCTGTGCTATGCGGCTGCTTCCCACTAGCTATCTACCTTACGTTTCGTAGTGTATATATGTCCATGCCGCTCTTTCACTTTGTCACAGCTTACCCTTCCCCCTCCCCATATACTCAAGTCCATTCTCTAGTAGGTCTGTGTCTGTATTCCTGTCTTACCCCTATGTTCTTCATGACATTTTTTTTTCTTAAATTCCATATATATGTGTCAGCATAGAGTATTTGTCTTTCTCTTTCTGACGTACTTCACTCTGTATGACAGACTCTAGGTCTATCCACCTCATTACAAATAGCTCAATTTCGTTTCTTTTTATGGCTGAGTAATATTCCATTGTATATATGTGCCACATCTTCTTTACCCATTCATCCGATGATGGACACTTAGGTTGTTTCCATCTCCGGGCTATTGCAAATAGGGCTGCTATGAACATTTTGGTACATGTCTCTTTTGAATTATGGTTTTCTCAGGGTATATGCCCAGTAGTGGGATTGCTGGGTCATATGGTAGCTCTATTTGTAGTTTTTTAAGGAACCTCCATACCGTTCTCCATAGTGGCTGTACCAATTCACATTCCCACCAGCAGTGCAAGAGTGTTCCTTTTTTTCCACACCGTCTCCAGCATTTATTGTTTCTAGATTTTTTGATGATGGCCATTCTGACTGGTGTGAGATGATATCTCATTGTAGTTTTGATTTGCATTTCTCTAATGAGCAAAGATGTTGAGCATCCTTTCATGTGTTTGTTGGCAGTCTGTATATCTTCTGTGGAGAAATGTCTATTTAGGTCTTCTGCCCATTTTTGGATTGGGTTGTTTGCTTTTTTGTTATTGAGCTGCATGAGCTGCTTATAAATTTTGGAGATTAATCCTTTGTCAGTTGCTTCATTTACAAATATTTTCTCCCATTCTGAGGGTTGTCTTTTGGTCTTGTTTATGGTTTCCTTGGCTGTGCAAAAGCTTTTAAGTTTCATTAGGTCCCATGTGTTTATTTTTGTCTTTATTTCCATTTCTCTAGGAGGTGGGTCATAAAGGATCTTGCTGTGATTTATGTCATAGAGTGTTCTGCCTATGTTTTCCTCTAAGAGTTTGATAGTGTCTGGCCTTACATTTAAGTCTTTAATCCATTTTGAGCTTATTTTTGTGTATGGTGTTAGGGAGTGATCGAATCTCATACTTTTACATGTCCCTATCCAGTTTTCCCAGCACCACTTATTGAAGAGACTGTCCTTTCTCCACTGTACATTCCTGCCTCCTTTATCAAAGATAAGGTGACCATATGTCCGTGGGATTATCTCTGAGCTTTCTATCCTGTTCCATTGATCTATCTTTCTGTTTTTGTGCCACTACCATACTGTCTTGATTACTGTAGCTTTGTAGCATAGTCTGAAGTCAGGGAGCCTGATTCCTCCAGCTCCGTTTTTCGTTCTCAAGATTGCTTTGGCTATTCGGGGTCTTTTGTATTTCCATACAAATTGCAAAATTTTTTGCTCTAGTTCTGTGAAAATTGCCAGTGGTAGTGTGATAGGGATTGCATTGAATCTGTATATTGCTTTGGGTAGTAGAGTCATTTTCACAATGTTGATTCTTCCAATCCAAGAACATGGTACATCTCTCCATCTATTTGTATATTCTTTAATTTCTTTCATCAGTGTCTTATAATTTTCTGCATACAGGTCTTTTGTCTCCTTAGGTAGGTTTATTCCTAGATATTTTATTCTTTTTGTTGCAGTGGTAAATGGGAGTATTTCCTTGATTCCACTTTCAGATTTTTCATCATTAGTATATAGGAATGCCAGAGATTTCTGTGCATTAATTTTGTATACTGCTACTTTACCAAATTCAATAATTAGCTCTGGTAGTTTTCTGGTAGCATCTTTAGGATTCTCTATGTATAGTATCATGTCATCTGCAAACAGTGACAGCTTTACTTCTTCTTTTCCGATTTGGATTCCTTTTATTTCCTTTTCTTCTCTGATTGCTGTGGCTAAAACTTCCAAAACTATGTTGAATAAGAGTGGTAAGAGTGGGCAACATTGTCTTGTTCCTGATCTTAGTGGAAATGGTTTCAGTTTTTCACCATTGAGGATGATGCTGGCTGTGGGTTTGTCATATATGGCCTTTATTATGTTGAGGAAAGTTCCCTCTATGCCTACTTTCTGCAGGGTTTTTATCATAAATGGGTGTTGAATTTTGTCGAAAGGTTTCTCTGCATCTATTGAGATGATCATATGGTTTTTCTCCTTCAATTTGTTAATATGGTGTATCACGTTGATTGATTTGCGTATATTGAAGAATCCTTGCATTCCTGCAATGAACCCCACTTGATCATGGTGTATGGTCCTTTTAATGTGCTGTTGGATTCTGTTTGCTAGTATTTTGTTGAGTATTTTTGCATCTATGTTCATCAGTGATATTGGCCTGTAGATTTCTTTCTTTGTGACATCCTTGTCTGGTTTTGGTGTCAAGGTGATGGTGGCCTTGTAGAATGAGCTTGGGAGTGTTCCTCCCTCTGCTATATTTTGGAAGAGTTTGAGAAGGATAGGTGTTAGCTCTTCTCTAAATGCTTGATAGAATTCACCTGTGAAGCCATCTGGTCCTGGGCTTTTGTTTGTTGGTAGATTTTTTATCACAGTTTCAATTTCAGTGCTTGTGATTGGTCTGTTCATATTTTCTATTTCTCCCTGATTCAGTCTTGGCAGGTTGTGCATTTCTAAGAATTTGTCCATTTCTTCCCGGTTGTCCATTTTATTGGCATAGAGTTGCTTGTAGTAATCTCTCATGATCTTTTGTATTTCTGCAGTGTCAGTTGTTACTTCTCCTTTTTCATTTCTAATTCTATTGATTTGAGTCTTCTCCCTTCTTTTCTTTCTTTTTTTTTTTTTTTTTGATAGGGGAAAGTTTTTTTTTTTACTTTTTATTTTATATTGGAGTATAGCCGATCAACAATGTTGTGATAGTTTCAGATACACAGCAAAGGGACTCGGCTATACATATGCATGTACCCATTCTCCCCCAAACTCCCCTCCCATCCAGGCTGCCACATAACATTGAGCAGAGTCCCCTGTGCTATATAGTAGGTCCACTGGTTATCCATTTTTTTTTTTAAGTTTATTTATTTATTTTTTTAAGTAGTTTCTGCTTTATAACAAAGTGAATCAGTCATACATACACATCTGTTCCCACATCCCTTCCCTCATGCATCTCCCTCCCTCCCACCCTCCCCATCCCACCCCTCCAGGTGGTCACAAAGCACCGAGCTGATCTCCCTGTGCTCTGCGGCTGCTTCCCACTATCTATCTACCTTACGTTTGGTAGTGTATACACGTCCATGCCTCTCTTTCGCCTTGTCACAGCCCACCCTTCCCCCTCCCAATATCCTCAAGTCCATTCTCAAGTAGGTCTGCGTCTTCATTTCATTCCCGTTTTGCCCCTAGGTTCTTCATGACATTTTTATTTTAAATTCCGTATATATGTGTTAGCATACGGTATTTGTCTTTCTCTTTCTGACTAACTTCACTCTGTATGACAGACTCTAGGTCTATCCACCTCATTACAAATAGCTCAGTTTCGTTTCTTTTTATGGCTGAGTAATATTCCATTGTATATATGTGCCACATCTTCTTTATCCATTCATCCGATGATGGACACTTAGGTTGTTCCCAGCTCCGGGCTATTGTGAATAGAGCTGCAATGAACATTTTGGTACATGTCTCTTTTTGAATTATGGTTTTCTCAGGGTATATGCCCAGTAGTGGGATTGCTGGGTCATATGGTAGTTCTATTTGTAGTTTTTTAAGGAACCTCCATACCGTTCTCCATAGTGGCTGTACCAATTCACATTCCCACCAGCAGTGCAAGAGTGTTCCCTTTTCTCCACACCCTCTCCAGCATTTATTGTTTCTAGATTTCTTGATGATGGCCATTCTGACTGGTGTGAGATGATATCTCATTGTAGTTTTGATTTGCATTTCTCTAATGAGTAAAGATGTTGAGCATTCTTTCATGTGTTTGTTGGCAGTCTGTATATCTTCTTTGGAGAAATGCCTATTTAAGGCTTCTGCCCATTTTTGGATTGGGTTGTCTGTTTTTTTGCTATTGAGCTGCATGAGCTGTTTATAAATTTTGGAGATTAATCCTTTGTCAGTTGCTTCATTTGCAAATATTTTCTCCCATTCTGAGGGTTGTCTTTTGGTCTTCTTTATGGTTTCCTTTGCTGTGCAAAAGCTTTGAAGTTTCATTAGGTCCCATTTGTTTATCTTTGTTTTTATTTCCATTTCTCTAGGAGGTGGGTCCAAAAGGATCTTGCTGTGATTTATGTCATAGAGTGTTCTACCTATGTTTTCCTCTAAGAGTTTGATAGTTTCTGGCCTTACATTTAAGTCTTTAATCCATTTTGAGCTTATTTTTGTGTTTGGTGCTAGGGAATGATCTAATCTCAAACTTTTACATGTCCCTGTCCAGTTTTCCCAGCACCACTTATTGAAGAGGCTGTCCTTTCTCCACTGTACATTCCTGCCTCCTTTATCAAAGATAAGTTGGCCATATGTGCGTGGGTTTATCTCTGGGCTTTCTATCCTGATCCACTGATCTATCTTTCTGTTTTTATGCCAGTACCAGACTGTCTTAATTACTGTAGCTTTGTAGTATAGTCTGAAGTCAGGGAGCCTGATTCCTCCAGCTCCGTTTTTCGTTCTCAAGATTGCTTTAGCTATTCGGGGCCTTTTGTTTTTCCAAACAAATTTTGAAATTTTTTGTTCTAGTTCTGTGAAAAATGCCATTGGTAGTTTGATAGGGATTGCATTGAATCTGTAGATTGCTTTCGGTAGTAGAGTCATTTTCACAATATTGATTCTTCCAATCCAGGAGCATGGTATATCTCTCCATCTATTTGTATCATCTTTAATTTCTTTCATCAGTGTCTTATAGTTTTCTGCATACAGGTCTTTTGTCTCCTTAGGTAGGTTTATTCCTAGATATTTTATTCTAATTGTTGCGATGGTAAATGGGAGTGTTTTCTTGATTTCATTTTCAGATTTTTCATCATTAGTGTACAGGAATGCCAGAGATTTCTGTACATTAATTTTATATCCTGCTACTTTACCAAATTCATTGATTAGCTCTAGTAGTTTTTCGGTAGCATCTTTAGGATTCTCTATGTATAGTATCATGTCATCTGCAAACAGTGACAGCTTTACTTCTTCTTTTCCAATTTGGATTCCTTTTATTTCCTTTTCTTCTCTGATTGCTGTGGCTAAAACTTCCAAAACTATGTTGAATAAGAGTGGTGAGAGTGGGCAGCCTTGTCTTGTTCCTGATCTTAGTGGAAATGGTTTCAGTTTTTCACCATTGAGGACAATGTTGGCTGTGGGTTTGTCATATATGGCCTTTATTATGTTGAGGAAAGATCCCTCTATACCTACCTTCTGCAGGGTTTTTATCATAAATGGGTGTTGAATTTTGTCGAAAGCTTTCTCTGCATCTATTGAGATGATCATATGGTTTTTCTCCTTCAAGTTGTTAATATGGTGTATTACATTGATTGATTTGCGTATATTGAAGAATCCTTGCATTCCTGGGATAAACCCCACTTGATCATGGTGTATGATCCTTTTAATGTGCTCTTGGATTCTGTTTGCTAGTATTTTGTTGAGGATTTTTGCATCTATGTTCATCAGTGATATTGGCCTGTAGTTTTCTTTCTTTGTGACATCCTTGCCTGGTTTTGGTATCAAGGTGATGTCGGCCTCGTAGAATGAGTTTGGGAGTGTTCCTCCCTCTGCTATATTTTGGAAGAGTTTGAGAAGGATAGGTGTTAGCTCTTCTCTAAATGTTTGATAGAATTCACCTGTGAAGCCATCTGGTCCTGGGCTTTTGTTTGATGGAAGATTTTTAATCACAGTTTCAATTTCAGTGCTTGTGATTGGTCTATTCATATTTTCTATTTCTTCCTGAGTCAGTCTTGGCAGGTTGTGCATTTCTAAGAATGTGTCCATTTCTTCCAGGTTGTCCATTTTATTGGAATAGAGTTGCTTATAGTAATCTCTCATAATCTTTTGTATTTCTGCAGTGTCAGTTGTTACTTCTCCTTTTTCATTTCTAATTCTATTGATTTGAGTCTTCTCCCTTTTTTTCTTGATGAGTCTGGCTAATGGTTTGTCAATTTTGTTTATCTTCTCAAAGAACCAGCTTTTAGTTTGGTTGATCTTTGCTATTGTTTCCTTCATTTCTTTTTCATTTATTTCTGATCTGATCTTTATGATTTCTTTCCTTCTGCTAGCTTTGGGGTATTTTTGTTCTTCTTTCTCTAATTGCTTTAGGTGCAGGGTCAGGTTGTTTACTCGAAATGCTTCCTGTTTCTTAAGGTGGGATTGTATTGCTATAAACTTCCCCCTTAGAACTGCTTTTGCTGCGTCCCATAGGTTTTGGGTCGTCGTGTCTCCATTGTCATTTGTTTCTAGGTATTTTTTAATTTCCTCTTTGATTTCTTCAGTGATCACTTCGTTATTGAGTAGTGTATTGTTTAGCCTCCATGTGTTTGTATTTTTTACACATCTTTTCCTGTAATTGATGTCTAGTCTCATAGCATTGTGGTCGGAGAAGATACTTGATACAATTTCAATTTTCTTAAAATTACCGAGGCTTGATTTGTGACCCAAGATATGATCTATCCTGGAGAATGTTCCATGAGCACTTGAGAAAAATGTGTATTCTGTTGTTTTTGGATGGAATGTCCTATAAATATCAACTAAGTCCATCTCGTTTAATGTATCATTTAAAGCTTGTGTTTCCTTATTTATTTTCATTTTGGATGATCTGTCCATTGGTGAAAGTGGGGTGTTAAAGTCCCCTACTATGATTGTGTTACTATCGATTTCCCCTTTTATGGCTGTTAGTATTTGCCTTATGTATTGAGGTGCTCCTATGTTGGGTGCATAAATATTTACAATTGTTATATCTTCTTCTTGGATCGATCCCTTTATCGTTATGTAGTGTCCTTCCTTGTCTCTTCTAATAGTCTTTATTTTAAAGTCTATTTTGTCTGATATAAGAATTGCTACTCCAGCTTTCTTTTGATTTCCATTTGCATGGAATATCTTTTTCCATCCCTTTACTTTCAATCTGTATGTGTCTCTAGGTCTGAAGTGTGTCTCTTGTAGACAGCATATATATGGGTCTTGTTTTTGTATCCATTCAGCCACTCTGTGTCTTTTGGTGGGAGCATTTAGTCCATTTACATTTAAGGTAATTATTGATATGTATGTTCCTATTCCCATTTCCTTAATTGCTTTGGGTTCGTTATTGTAGGTATATTCCTTCTGTTGTGTTTCTTGCCTAGAGAAGTTCCTTTAGCATTTGTTGTAAAGCTGGTTTGGTGGTGCTGAACTCTCTCAGCTTTTGCTTGTTTGTAAAGGTTTTAATTTCTCCATCAAATCTGAATGAGTTCCTTGCTGGGTAGAGTAATCTAGGTTGCAGGTTTCTCTCCTTCATCACTTTAATTATGTCCTGCCACTCCCTTCTGGCTTGTAGGGTTTCTGCTGAGAGATCAGCTGTTAACCTGATGGGGATTCCCTTGTGTGTTATTTGT
This sequence comes from Mesoplodon bidens, assembly GCF_964165515.1. Taxonomy (NCBI): domain Eukaryota; kingdom Metazoa; phylum Chordata; class Mammalia; order Artiodactyla; family Ziphiidae; genus Mesoplodon; species Mesoplodon bidens. The sequence continues at coordinate 3,042,603 of NC_138165.1, read as the reverse complement.
TGTTTTTGCCTTGCTGCTTTTAATATGATTTCTTTGTGTTTAATTTTTGACAGTTTTCCCTTCTTTTCTTGATGAGTCTGGCTAATGGTTTATCAATTTTGTTTATGTTCTCAAAGAACCAGCTTTTAGTTTTATTGATCTTAGCTATCATTTCCTTCATTTCTTTTTCATTTATTTCTGATCTGATTTTTATGATTTCTTTCCTTCTGCTAATTTTGGGATGTTTTTGTTCTTCTTTCTCTAATTGCTTTAGGTGCAACGTTAGGTTGTTTATTCGAGATGTTTCCTGTTTCTTAAGGTGGGATTGTATTGCTACAAACATCCCTCTTATAACTGCTTTTGCTGCATCCCATAGGTTTTGGGTCGTCGTGTCTCCATTGTCATTTGTTTCTAGGTATTTTTTAATTTCCCCTTTGATTTCTCCAGTGATCACTTTGTTATTAAGTAGTGTATTGTTTAGCCTCCATGTGTTTGTATTTTTTACAGCTCTTTTCCTGTAATTGATATCTACTCTCATAGCATTGTGGTCGGAAAAGATACTTGATACAATTTCAATTTTCTTATATTTACCAAGGCTTGATTTGTGACCCAAGATATGATCTATCCTGGAGAATGTTCCATGAGCACTTGAGAAAAATGTGTATTCTGTTGTTTTTGGATGGAATGTCCTATAAATATCAATTAAGTCCATCTTGTTTAATGTAACATTTAAAGCTTGTGTTTCCTTATTTATTTTCATTTTGGATGATCTGTCCATTGGTGAAAGATGGGTGTTAAAGTCCCCTACTATGACTGTGTTACTGTCGATTTCCCATTTATGGCTGTTAGTATTTGCCTTATGTATTGAGGTGCTTCTATTTTGGGTGCATAAATATTTACATTTGTTATATTTTCTTCTTGGATCGATCCCTTTATCATTATGTAGTGTCCTTCTTTGTCTCTTCTAATAGTCTTTATTTTAAAACCTATTTTGTCTGATATAAGAATTGCTACTCCAGCTTCCTTTTGATTTCCATTTGCATGGAATATCTTTTTCCATCCCCTTACTTTCAGTCTGTATGTGTCTCTAGGTCTGAAGTGGGTCTCTTGTAGACAGCATATATATGGGTCTTGTTTTTGTATCCATTCAGCCAATCTGTATCTTTTGGTGGGAGCATTTAGTCCATTTACATTTAAGGTAATTATCGATATGTATGTTCCTATTCCCATTTTCTTAATTGTTTTGGGTTCGTTATTGTAGGTCTTTTCCTTCTGTTGTGTTTCTTGCCTAGAGAAATTCCTTTAGCATTTGTTGTAAAGCTGGTTTGGTGGTGCTGAACTCTCTCAGCTTTTGCTTGTCTGTACACGTTTTAATTTCTCCATCAAATCTGAATGAGATCCTTGCTGGGTAGAGTAATCTTGGTTGCAGGTTCTTCTCCTTCATCACTTTAATTATGTCCTGCTACTCCCTTCTGGCTTGTAGAGTTTCTGCTGAGAGATCAGCTGTTATCCTGATGGGGATTCCCTTGTGTGTTATTTGTTGTTTTTGCCTTGCTGCTTTTAATATGATTTCTTTGTGTTTAATTTTTGACAGTTTGATTAATATGTGTCTTGGCGTATTTCTCCTTGGATTTATTCTGTATGGGACTCTCTGTGCCTCCTGGACTTCATTAACTATTTCCTTTCCCATACTAGGGAAGTTTTCAACTATAATCTCTTCAAATATTTTCTCAGTCCCTTTCTTTTTCTCTTCTTCTTCTGGAACCCCTATAATTCGAATGTTGGTGCATTTAATGTTGTCCCAGAGGTCTCTGAGACTGTCCTCTGTTCTTTTCATTCTTTTTTCTTTATTTTGCTCTGCAGCAGTTATTTCCACTCTTTTATCTTCCACTTCACTTATCCATTCTTCTGCCTCATTTATTCTGCTATTGATCCCATCTAGAGTATTTTTTATTTCATCTACTGTGTTTTTAATCGATGCTTGATTCTTCTTTAGTTCTTCTAGGTCCTTGTCAACTGTTTCTTGCATTTTATCTATTCTATTTCCAAGATTTTGGATCTTGGAAATAGAATCTTGGATCATCTTTACCATCATTATTCTGAATTCTTTTTCAGGTAGACTGCCTATTACCTCTTCATTTGTTAGGTCTGGTGAGTTTTTATCTTGCTCCTTCTCCTGCTGTGTGTTTTTCTGTCTTCTCATTTTGCTTATGTTACTGTGTTTGGGGTCTCCTTTTTGCAGGCTGCAGGTTTGTAGTTCCCATTGTTTTTGGTGTCTGTCCCCAGTGGCTAAGGTTGGTTTAGTGGGTTGTGTAGGCTTCCTGGTGGAGGGGACTAGTGCCTGTGTTCTGGTGGATGAGGCTGGATCTTGTCTTTCTGGTGGGCAGGTCCACGTCTAGTGGTGTGTTTTGGGGTGTCTGTGGACTTTTTATGATTTTAGGCCACCTCTCTGCTAATGGGTGGTGTTGTGTTCCTGTCTTGCTAGTTGTTTGGCTTATCGTGTCCAGCACTGTAGCTTGCTGGTCGTTGAGTGAAGCTGGGTGCTGGTGTTGAGATGGAGATCTCTGGAAGATTTTCGCCGTTTGCTATTATGTGGAGCTGGGAGGTCTCTTGTGGACCAGTGTCCTGAAGTTGGCTCTCCCACCTCAGAGGCACAGCACTGACTCCTGGCTCCTCAATTTGGGATGATGTGTTGTCTATTCATGTATTCCACAGATGCAGGGTACATCAAGTTGATTGTGGAGCTTTAATCCGCTGCTTCTGAGGCTGCTGGGAGAGGTTTCCCTTTCTCTTGTTTGTTCTCACAGCTCCTGGGTCTCAGCTTTGGATTTCGCCCCTCCTCTGCGTGTAGGTTGCCGGAGGGCGTCTGTTCTTCTCTCAGACAGGACAGGGTTAAAGGAACAGCCACTTCGCGGATTCTGGCTCACTCAGGCCGGGCGGGAGGGAGGGGCACGGAGTGCGGGGCGAGCCTGCAGCGGCAGAGGTCGGCGTGACGTTGCACCAGCCCGAGGCGCGCCGTGCGTTATCCCAGGGAAGCCGCCCCTGGATCCCGGGACCCCGGCAGTGGCTGGCTGCACAGGCTCCCGGAAGGGCGGTGTGGACAGTGACCTGTGCTCGTACACAGGCTTCTTGGCGGCAGCAGCAGCAGCCCCAGCGTCCCACGCCCGTCACTGGGCTCTGCGCTTTCAGTCGTGACTCGCGCCCGTCTGTGGAGCCCCTTTAAGCAGTGCTCTTAATCCCCTCTCCTCGTGCACCAGGAAACCAAGAGGGAAGAAAAAGTCTCTTGCCTCTTCGGCAGCTCCAGAGTTTTCCCGGACTCCCTACCAGCTAGCTGTGGCTCATTAGCCCCCTTCTGGCTGAGTTCTCGCCGCCAGCCCCAGTCCTCTCCCTTCGCTCTTACCGAAGCCCGAGCCTCAGCTTCCAGCACCACCGGGGCGAGCAGACAAACCTCTCGGGCTGGTGAGTGCCGCTCGGCACCGATCCTCTGTGCGGGAATCTCTCTGCTTTGCCCTACCCAGGTATGTGGGGAGTTTCTTGCCTTTTGGGAGGTCTGGGGTCTTCTGCCAGCGTTCAGTAGGTGTTTTGTAGGAGTTGTTCCACGTGTAGCTGTATTTCTGGTGTATCTGTGGGGAGGAAGGTGATCTCCGCGTTTTACTCTTCTGCCATCTTACCCGGAAGTCCAGGACATAGAGTTTTGAGGGCATTAGCCTCCTGTGGCCCCCTTTACCTGGCAAAACCATAAAGTTATTCTTTTCTACTTAATTCTCCCAAAAAAATAATAAAGAAATAAAGAAATAAAAATCTGAGCATGGAGTTTCTAAACTTTGATTTTGAATATGAGTTATCAAATTTACAGAGAATGAAAAGATTTTGTCGCTGAATTATACACGCAATTCAGTCAAGCTTATTCACAAATCCTAAGTGTCCATTATAAGCATATGTCCAGCATCATTTCTCTCAATCTGATGGATGCATCAATCTGACCCTGTATACATTCCAATATGCACATTTTGTGACACCATTTCCCCACCAACACAAGGGTAGGATTTGGATAGAGTGAGAGAAGTGGCAGAATCATCCATGAAGTTATATATGAGGAATGCTTCTGAGTTGGAAATGGCCCTGGCAGATAGGAGTGACAGGAAGAAAGTGTTTGAATAGAACAGCAAGTCATGGTGAGGAGGAGCAGAAGGTAAATGTTGGTGTAATCTCATTAATGGGAGACATTGCCATTTGGAATTTTGGAAACAGGACTGGATTTGTTCTGATAAGGAAAAACAAGAACAAAATATAAAAAGTTTGAATCCCTCTACCAGCATGATGACAAGGTAAAGACTGACTGTGTGAAGACTGACTGGCTATTAAGAGAAGGAGAATTATAAGTAAAAAGCTCTTTTGAGAGTAGTGGTTTGGGGATCAGGGGGAATGATGCAGCCAGTAACTGAAAGAGGTCCTCTTCTAAGGACAGTCAGTACACACACACATGCACAATAGTTTTATTTTCCCAGATATAGGTGATGATTACCAGATGCAGGGAAGCAATGAGTCAACACTGACCCAAAATTCTTATGAAGAAATACAGCCTTTGATATACATTTGAATATTTTTCCTTCATTTCGGAAATGTCTTTGATCCTGCATGCTATATTCTGGACCAATGATTCAGTTTTGAAAAATAACTTCACTTTTGGAATAAAAGCAATGTACAAGGTAACAGTATCATTACTACTATAATTTTAAATATATTTCTTATAAATAATTGATGGTTGTTATTTATTCATCATTAAATTAGAAATTCATATGGAAGTTAAGTGAGGTCCTGAAAAGAGAATTTCTATTCATTATGCCAGATGAAAATATTTGGAAAATCACAAGAGCCTGTAACTGACTGATTGTCTTAATATTCATAAAATGGCCAAACTGTGTTTGAGATCCTGAGGAGATTACATTAAAAATAACAGCAATAACAGCAACAATAACAAAGCAACTAACAAAACATTTACTTTCTTGTGGGTGACAGCAGTTTTCAAAAAACAGTGAGTTAGAATTAAGGCTAAAAAAGAAAAAAATAGGGTCGGAATACTTACTTCTCAACAATTACCCTTCTCAAATTATTGCATAAATCCTGGACACACAAAGTGTATGTACACTCTTAATTATTTGTTAGGAATTTGGCCCAAATTGATATCTAACTCCAAACGTTGAATATGATCAAACATTTTAGGGAACACATTCTGTTCTCAATTTTTGTGCCTTTAACCCCAAAGTACAGCAGACAGGCAGACTTGAATTCCTTTCTTCTAAACTATTTGCTAATGCTACCCACTATGTCACCCCACGAACTAAGAGGTGCCTACACAGGAACTTTTTATTGAGGCATCTAAGCATGGTAGCTAAAAGCATGAGCCTTGGAATTAGGATGTACAGGAAAGAACCCTGGTCTCACCATTAGTTTATTGAATGACTTTGAGAAAGTCATTTAAACCTCACTTTTCTCATTTGCAAAATGGAGCTAATAATAGTGGTAAAGTGTTAGAGGGTTTGGGATACAGCCAACTATGTACATATGGGAGTCCAACTCAGAAATATTAGTGTTATTATTATCATTAAGGAGGTATTTTCTGTTATTCCTGCAAATATGAGCTGCATATTTGCTTTCTGCCAACCAAGGAACAGGACTGACATTTCCTTACCACATTCTTTCTGGTCTCCAGCAGCAGTTTGCTTGCCATTCCTGACCTCCTAACTCTAACAGAATGAAAAGAAATGAATTTCACGAAAAAAGAAAACTTTACCTAAACTTGATTCCATACAGTGGGACCTCTTCAAGGAGTAACCACTAAATTTCCAAAAGTCCTTGATCTTATGAGAATTCCTCCTTTTATTGAAGGTGGGGCAGGGTGGAGGAAGTACAGTGGGGAGAGGAGAACCTTTGAATAAACACCCTGAGGTGAGCATGCATCCAACAGTGGGTGAAGAGTTGTTGATTTATTTGTGATTTGGCTTTTTGGCATCACATTCCCTGAACGTGCACTGAAAGATGTTAGAATGAGTGAGAAGTACAAGACTCTACAGGTAAAAAGCACAAAGGGTAGTGCAGAGCAGTGGTTCCCAAACTTTAATGTGCATAAGAATCACCAGAGGTTGGTGGCCAAGGTAATGAAGTAGGAAGACCCTGAGCTCACCTCCTCCCATGGGAATGCCAAAATTGCAACTATTTAGAGTAACTATTGATGAGAAAACTGGAAGACTAGTAGAAAAGATCTACAACTAAAGATGTAAAGACAGACCCACAACGAGATGTGTAGGAGAGGTGGAAATGTGATATAGCCAAGACCCATACCTCAGGTTGGGCAACCCACAGATGGGAGAATAATTACAATGACAGAGTTTCTCTGTAATGAGTGAGGAATTTGAAAACCACATTGGGCTCCTCAGCTTGGGGTCTTGCACCAGAAAAACAACCCCTGAGAGGGTTTGCTTACTTTGGGGAGAGCCAGAGGGCTATGGGGAATAGAGACTCCACTCCTAAATGACACACACAAAATCTCACATGCTCAGGGACCCAGGGCAGAAGCAGTGATTTGAAAAGAGACTGGATCAGACCCACTAACTGGTCTTGGAGAGCTTTCCAGAGAGGCAGGAGGAAACTGCAGTTCACCCTGAGGACCTAGAAACGAACATTGGCCATTTTTAGGGCTCATTCTACCCCAAGGACACTGGTGCTGGCTAGTGCATTTTGGAATTCTCCCTCTAGCTTATTAGTATGGGAACTGGTCCCATCCATAAGACTGTCAGAACCAGTTTGGGGATATCTCAAGTCAAGCAGCTAGCCTGGCAGGGACATAGCCCCACCGAGCAGCAGACTGGCTGCCTTAAGACCTGTTGAGCCCATAGGTGCCCCAAGACCTAGCCTTATCCACCAGAGAGCCCAGGACCTGGAACCAACAACCAGTGGTTCAGTACTAGCCCTGGAAGCCTCAGGACCCAGAAGCCAGAGACCCATGGACATGGCTCCCCACCCCACCCAGTGGGCCAGGACTAGCCTAGAACCAGCCTCACCAGCCTGTGGGCAGATACCAACCACAGGAATCCCTGGGTGCTAGATTCACCCACCAGTGTGCTGACTCTGGGACTCTCAGGGCCCTGTGCTGGAGACTCTGGGACCCAGTTTTGCCAACCCAGTTGTTGCAGGGGGGTGAGGGGGTGGAGCTTGCCTTCAGTGTGCTTTCCTGTGACTGCACAGTCTTCTCCCATGCCCTTGTGCTGCAGTGAAGGGCAATCATCAAATCAGACCAAGACCAGGCTGGCACCAGGTGGAGGGACTAGCTGCTGGTAAGCATGCTTGTGCAGGCTGGTGACTGAAGACAGGGCCAGATCCAGACCCACAGTCACCTGAGGGGGGCATGGTTGTTAGTGTGCTCTCCTGGGACCTCCGCATCTCCCTCCAGGTGTGCGCACTGCAGTGGAGACCTGCAAAGGGCTTCAAGCTGGCAGTATGCACGTGCACAGCTGGAGGGGCTAGCCTTGAGCACACACATGCTGGTGGGGGTCAGCTGCAGGGGTCTAGGATGGCTTTTTGCACTCATGCAGCTGCAGGGGCCTGAGCTGGCTGCCGGTGTGTTTCTAATCCTCAGTGGAGGTGGTGGAGGGGAATAGGGAAGAGCTCAGGGAGCTGGCCTCAGGGAATGCAAATACCTGTGGGAGGAAGACAGTTGTATGCAGGGGATCCAGGGCAGTTGTGCTGATGGTTTCTTCAGTAGCGAAATCTGCTGGATTTGTCTGCAAGATGGGTCACTATGAACTGTGATTGCTCCCACTGTCTGGCTGCCATGGATACCCTTCTTGTTCCGCGCCATCTCTATGCAACTCAGCTTTGCCCATCAGGGTGGGCTGAAACTGAATGTGACCTTCCCGTGGTGCACAAAATACTGGGGAACCCTACACTTCCTTTCCTGGTGAAGTGAACTCTTTCTAGCTGCTAATTTCTTGGCACTGAGCAATGCTGGCTATGGGGATGTGATGATGTACAAAACTGAAGCTGTATTCTTTCTCTTCTGTTGTGTTTATTCTCAAGTTTTTTTGTTCCACTGTGTTGCTAAAGTTTCTTAAGTAGATTCCAGAGGCCTCACAGAGCAGTGTTTTGTTCATAGATAGCTGACTAATTGTTGACCTTTTGTGGGGGGGTATGGTGGCTGGGGTCTCCTATGTTGTGATTTTGGTAACATCACTCCACAAAATGACTTTTGAGTTAAAATAATGAGGATTTGATACTCAGTTTTACCTTGGGCATTTATCTTGGACGAACTATGTTAGTCTTCACATCTTCAATTTCATTTTTCATCAAAAATATGAAAATATTATTCTCACATAAATTGCTGTGAAAGTTAATGAGATAACAGATGGAGTGCCTAGGAGAGTTCATGAACTTAACATTTAGTAATGGTAGCTAATGTTGTTGTTATTATTATTATAATAACTATAATAATAATAATAATAATAATAATAATAATTATATAAAGGCATTTATATAATTATTATAATAATAATCATTATTATTTTGAATTAGCCTCCTATTCATGCTATCCGTATCCTACACTAATTTGGCACTCTGACTGCACCTATTTATATTCCTGACCTAGACTTCTGGCTGACCTCCTACTTTTAATCTCATCTGTTTTCAATTTCTAGTAGAATCATTTTAAAACAGACTTGATAATAGCAGTTCTATACTTAAGGATGGAAATTGTGATGTCACGAACTTTCATGAGCAACTATACTTATAACGCATGCTTACCATGCTCACATAATTTCCATTATTCATTAAAAGGTTAGAAAGAAAAACTGCCCATTTCTATATTAGGAGATGAAGATAGAGAAATTTAGATAAATTAAGCAGTGGTCACACAAATGTGGGCAGAGGTGAGATAATAAAAATGCAGAACTTGATTTATGATTATAAGATAAAACACAAATTCCTTAGGAAAACATAGGTGTTTCTTAATCTGGCCCTAACTTGGTTGTTACCACCCCGTCTGGCCACTGATGGCCCTGGGATATATCCAAATGTTTCTGTGCTTTTGAAAATGCTGATCTTCCTGTTAGTATGTCCCTCCAACCCTTTTCCCTGTATATCCCTTATTTATTCTTTGAAGACCCATCTTCAAGAGAACATACCTTGAAATTTCCCTGGAACCATGCAAGACTATTCTTCTTTCTGACTTCCATGGAAATATATGAATATACCTCCACTATTGTTCTAACCCACATTACTCTTCTGGGTTTATGTGTTGGTCTATCTCATGAGACTGTGTGCTCCTAGGGCAGAACCTAAGACTTGCTTACCTAGAAAGAAACATGACCAAGGGACTAGAAACGTGACCAAGATGAGAATATCTCCATAAATGTGTGATAAAGAAATCAACCAATGAATACATAAAAACTGCAGAAAAATAAACTAGGCCCAGTGTTCTACTGAGATTTACTCAGACTTCTAACATAAAGAAAATTTGAAATCATGTCTTTATTTACAGGAATTTGCTAATTGAGATAGACAAATTTAAAAAAAATCAGGTAAAATAAAGTAATTCAATGAGTATAGCCATTATTTTGTTAGAATTGGTAATATAATTTTAATTCATAGCTTCATCACATGGTTGATCAAATACTATATTATAAATTTCTCCAAATATTACAAAGTGACTACTTAAAAATAGTTTTACCAATTCCTAATTTAAGAAATCCTTTTGTGAGCAGTATTTATCTATATATGTGGAGAAAAGGTAGAATCAATTTAGATTTTAAGAAAATATATGCATGTATATAAAGCTAAAAAAAATCCTAGGAAAAAAAAACTACAGAAAATATTAATATAAACTAAATTCATAAACATATGTAAAATATGCAAAATTATTAATATTGATTATCAAGAAGCTCATGGATGTGGGTTTGGAGGAAGATAAATCTCAGAATTTTGGAGTGCTGGGGAGGAAGATCTCATAGCAGCTTTGAATCTGACAGTGCTAGTCAATTCTCCTTACAATTTTTACCGAGTTTCTAAAAGCACCCTTCTTGTGCTCCTCTTTTTTATGTGAAGAGTTTGGAAAGACCTAGAATCTTCCAACTCTGCCCTCACTGGACCTTACCTTCACCTGATGCACATGATGTACCTGCTAGGCATTTCATCCTCTTAGTTAAAAATCAACTTATCCAGCCTGGATGGAAGAGCAAGTGAACTAAGTTTTTTTTTTTTTCTCAACAAAAACATAGGTCAACCTTTCTAATCTGGGAGATACTGATTAGATCACACATCAAAAGCAGGAATTTAATCTCTATAGATGTCAATTTGAGTTAGGAGAGTAGGCTTTAGTCTTTAATAAAACTGGTTTTATTTTCCTCTAATATGATTCTGTGGTAAACAACAATGCATACATGTTAATAAATATACACATGCATACATATCAATAAACACTTTTTAACCTGCTGATTAACATCTAGCTTCCTAGTAGTGTTCTGTGATTCTTGGATATTGAAATTAAATCCATACTTTTCATTAATAAAGAGCTCGTGTGTTCAGATTAAGTTCAACATGACAGCATACTTTTATCTCAGTGTATGTTGCCAATACTGAGTTCTCTCTGGAAATACTGAGACATCTCCACATGGTAGTCTCCTGGGGAAGTGAGTTGGCTCTTAGTGACAGAAAGAAAGTAAATGAGCCGAGTGGATGATACAAGAAAAAGTCAGAGACTCAGCTCCACAGGGTATTAATCTGAAGGTTCTTTTTTCTCCTCATGCAAGCTTATGATGATGTGGTAACTGATGGATTTATCATATTTTAATGGCATCCTCTTTTCTTTTAAGCCTTCACTATTCTCCCTTTCCTTCATGATGCCTTCATGCAGAATTTCCATACAGTGTGCTTCATTATAATATGATATTTTGGTTACTGGCACTTCTTGAGTCAACAGGAAGAAATCACATTAGGAATGTTGAAATCGAATGAACTGAAGAGGAAAACTTAAATATTGTTGTCTTGTGCCAAGCAATGTGAAGAGGTTTCCTAAAATAAGAAAGGTAGGCAGAACTAAAGAACTATAAATAATGAGGAAGAAAGAATGAGGAAAGAAGGCAATTATTTGGTGTCAGTTAAAAGAGGTGAGTTAGTGTGTTTATCCCAGGGGCAGTTATAAAAAATGAAGCTTGAAATAGATCATGATCCCTACAGCTAAAATTCAGGCACATATTTCTGTTCTCTCCCCAACCACAGAAACCAATAATGTGCTCCCAGTTAGATATAATATACATTGCATTAAATTTAAATAATCAAAACTCTTGTTGCAATTATTTGTGTTGAGGAGAGAGAATTATAAGCTGACACAGAAATCATTGATACTGAAGTAATTTTCTGAAAATTGATATGGCTTTTTCCTGTTATGACTGCAACCAGTACTGTTACTGAGGTTTGACATGTCTGAAGAAAAATGTCTCTGTCTGAAAAACATGGCATTATAAATGTCTTATATATACCATGGAGTTTGATGTTCTTACTCCTGGCACGGTGTTATTGCAATAGTGGTGTGTTTCTAGAGCAAGGGTACTAATTCACACATTAGTGTCTCCACATTTAGGCCACATTGGCAAGTACTAGATGTTGGAAACTTTATTATTCCCCATTAGGCATCACAGACATCATTAATTTTGCCTATCATTTCTCTGTTGAGGCAAAATTCAATACTTTAAGTTTTGGCACACAGGTAGCCACTATCAGCTGATTATGTGTGGTAGTGAGATAAAAAGTATTTGCTACTTAGAGCCTATAATGGTAACTCCTTGGGGTCACACACTCTTGTCTTTATTCCATATGTTGAGCTTGCCATGGATGATGATGGTGATGATAAAGATTATGATGGTGGCGATGATGGTAACAGCACCCAAAATTAATTGAACGCCTATATTATTACAGGCACTAAGTAAGTTGAAGAAATTACAAAAGTAACTTATGATTGTTGTCCTTATGACATTTATATATCTGGCCAAAGAGAAATATGATATATACAATTTAATTGTATAAAATACTACAAGGTGATACTTTTCAAGTGACAAAAGAGAGAGAAAAGTATAAGGCACATGATACTAGACTAATAAATTGTCTAACAATAACTTTGATTAAATATACAAATTCCTAGAAAGACATAACTACAGAAACTGCTACACAAAGTAATAGAAAATTTATATTGAAATATAACAAGTAAGAAGAATGAACTGGTAATTTTAACACTCTCCAGATTCAGATGGCTTTTTTGGTAATTTCCACCAAATTTAAAGATGAATGAATACCAATTTTTTTCATAAATACTTCTAAAAATAGAAAAAGAGGACACACATCCGAACTCATTCTATGAAACCAGTATTATTACGATATCAAATCCAGAGAAAGATATTATAAAAAAAGAAAACTACAGATCAATATTTCTTATGAATATAGATGCAAAAATATTCTACAAAACACTAGCAAACATAATCCAGGCAACATATTAAAAAGGATACACAAAGTAATCAAGTAGGATTTATCCCACGTGTGCAAGTTTTAACATCTAAAAATCAGTCAACATCACAAACTATATTAATATAATAAAGGACAAAAACAGTGCCATATTTGTCACCATATATGAAGAAAAAAGCATTTGACAAAATTTGAAATTCATCAAACTAAAAATAGAAGAAAACTTTCTCAACCTGATAAAGGGCATCTATGAAAACCCCACAGGTAATATTGTATTTAGTGGTCATAGTCTAAATATTTTATCCATAGATCTGAAGCAAGATGTTCACTGTCACTACTGCTATTTAGCATAGTACTGGAGGTTCTATCAAGAGCTCTTAAGCAAGAAAAAGAAATTTTTTTAAATATTTAGATTGTAAAGAAAGAAGTAAATTCACTATTTGCAAATGACATAAGATGTAACAATAAAAAATTCTAAAAAAAAAAGAATCACTAAAAAATCATTAGAATAAGTGAGTTCAGCATGGTGGCAAAATACAAGGTTAATATACAAAATTTTAATTGTATTTCTATATAACGGCAATGAACAGCCTAAAAATGAAATTAAGAAAAGAATTCCATTTGCAATAGCATCAAAAAATTCTGGGCTGAAGGAGGGACTCCTGTGTGGAATTGTGGGATCTGCCTTTTTGTTCAAGGAGGCATCACCTCTGTACATCAATCCAGAGGCATCACAGCCCCTGGCGGCCAGGAGCACCTCCTGCAGAAGCAGCACAGCTGTCACGCTTGCTGGGGGAAGTTTTCCCTATAAGAAAAAAAAACCAAAAACAAGACAAAAAACTGGTAACCCTACTTGAAGTTGTCCCAACTTATCATCCATAGTTATCTACTTAAAAATAATAATTCAGGGTGTCCTCCCTGCCTTGAAGATAATGAAGTCAGTGAGAAACTGAGGATTTCATTATTTAGATTCTTCCTCTCTCTCCATGCACACCATTCCATCCCCCTTTTTTTACTCTATCCATACTCAACTCCTTGATTTTTCTAACATATTCTGTGCTATCTCACTTTCTCACTCTGCATTGTCAGTGCTTATTTCATTCTGTTTCCCTAGCACAGTGCCCAGTACTTAAATGCTTCCTCAGTTAATGTAAAATCATCTTCCAAACAGAGCAGCTCCTGGGCTAGAAATAAACTCTGATGTCAGTGTAAACTTCTCATACCTCCCCCCACATCCTGTGTAAATACAGTCCGTCATTAGTATTGTTACACATACAGGCGACTAAACTGATTAGATCCAGGTTTGCACCTACTTGGTTCTCATTAACTTTTAATTGGTTCTGAAGTTCTAAAGGTAGGAAACCCAGTCTAGGTTTCCAGAAGCTAGTTGATAAACCGATATATTCTACTGTTTGTTACTGAAACCTACTTATTTCTAGGTTTCCCTCCAAACATCTGGAAACTGGCTCCCAGAATAAAAATCTAGAAAATAGAGGTAGGGGAAAACAGTGAAATAAGAGCTTTAAACAATTTACAGTTATGGAGAAGTACTAAGGCATGGAATAATTTCCAACGCATGAAACTTTTTTATTTTTATTTTTGCCAGAAATTCTCTTACTCAATTTTTACTCTTTTTCCTACCAATATCAAACTGTCTTTAAAATCTCAGCTCACCTGTCTCCTCTTCTAGGAATACTTTTTTGATTCCTCTAGATTAGGTTGGATGCCACTTCACGCTCATACAGCTTTATATTCAGAACATCTAACTCTTTCTATAGTAATTGCTTCCTTGGCTGACTTCCTCACTAGACTGTGAAGTCCTTGAGGGCAGGGAAGCTGCCTTATTTATCTCTGTTTTCCTCTGCCCAGGACAGAGCCTAGTTCATGGTGTGCACTCAGTGAAACCATGTGACTAAGTTAGTGTTTAAAGGAGTAATGAATGCAGTCTGATTTCTTGAACAGAATTTTCAGACATTTCCTGGAGGAATAAAATACTAATCGGGCTTGGGTCATCACTGACACACCTAACACTGGTCAGAGAAATATGGCACAAAAGAGTGATGATGCATACGTCCAAAAACATAGTTGTCTAGGAAAAGCATTTCCTCACTTGTAAGATTTTCAGGGTCATCCTCTAAGTCAATTTATATATATTTCTAATTAAGTTGCCAAATAAAAAGCAGATGCATTTTGAGCTTTTGCCGTTATTTTTGCAACAACTGCTTTAATATATTATCTTGAGATGACCCTCCTATGTAATTCCAGGTAAGTTAATGATGTATTGCTTCCAGTTATGATATTCAAATACGTAATTGTAAATACTGAAAAAGAAATAAAGCTCTGAATACTACACTTTTTAAATTTCAAATTCCCTTTTTCGTCTCATTCCAGGGATTATACTGCTTAAAGTCACATAAATAGTCTTTCTTCTTTTGCTCTGCTGATGCCTGAAAGGTCAAGTTTGATTTGCACCTGTCAATGTCTAAATTTCTTCTGGTACTATTTCAGTAGACATGTTCTTCTAAATTTATTCTTCTTTGTATATTTAAGATATCTGACCTGCTGTTAATTTAGTAACCCTATATCAAGTCACTTTGCCATGTCAGAGTCTAACCCAGACATACTGAATGTGTTTCACAGGATAAACAAAAAAGAAACTATTGTTTGCATAAAACTTCATTTTACGATGTAGGTGTTCTGATTTTATTTTCTTTTTTCTGTAGTTTTCCCGTGGACTCACTGGTAGAACTTGCTAATGAAAATCCAATTAGATGGAACATTAGAAATTAATGTAAATAAACATGAGGACTACTGTAACAAAATACCAATGACTTATGAACAATAGAACTTTATTTCTCATTGTTTTGGAGGCTGGAAATAAAAGATCAAGGTCTAGGCGGATTTGGTATTTGGTGAAGACCTGCTTCCTAGTTTATAGATGGCAGCTTTTTTGCTATAACGTTACACAGCAAGAAGCAGCAAAAAGCTCTCTGAGGCCTCTTTTGTAAAGACACTAATCTCACTATGAGGGCTCCACTCTCATAACCTAATAACTTCCACAAGTTCTCACCTCCAAATACTATCACTCTGGGGACTAGGTTTCAACATATAAATTTCGAGGGGACAAAAGCATTCAATCTATAGCAAAGACTAATCATGGTTGTGTGTTGATCCCCAATCATATTTGCTAATTTTGCAAGGTTATTCATACTTGGTTGTCATCATCTAATCAGTAAATTATATACTGAAAATAACCAGTAATTGATTAGACAGGAGGCAACTTCTGTTAATTTATTTAATTTTGCTTTTGTCTCATTCTGCTTTATTTGCAAATTTTGTATAAAACAATATACCCATTAAAAACTTGGATAATAGAAAAAAACCTTCTTTTTCTGTAAAGTCTCTAAAATTTGCCACATACAATCACCATTATTGCTACATTGTACAATATTTCATATGTAATATATGGCACTGTATTATATATACAACTATTTTTAATCAACATTATCTCATAAGAATTCTCATGCGCTATTAAAATATTCCACTGATGTAGTATTATTTGGCATTAAGATTAATCATAAAAAGACTTGTGGTTATAAATAAGCCCACACATCTAGCTTGTTTTGTAGTTATGCTTTAGAATATATTTCCAGATGTGAAATTAGTGCATCACAGATTAAGAACACATTAAAGAGTTTTGATACATATCAGTAAATGGATTACAAGAACTAATATGATGGCTTCTGGTATGACTATTTTCATTTAAGTCTACAAAGCAATTCTTGCCTGAGCTGGACATAGCTTCTGAGGAGCATGATAAGAAATACTTTAATTTTAATAAGAAAGCATTATGACTCATTCTTAACCCTTATTCACTAGAATCATGTTGTGGGATATCAGAAAGCTACTGACAATTTTCTTGACTAGACAGAGGGTTGCAAGTGACAGGTCAGTCTTGGGAGGATGGCAGGGTGTACTGAATATTAGTGAAGATGTAAGCAAGTCCGAGTTCTCATCATAGATTTCCTAACGATGTAACTTGTACAAATTACTTAACTTCTGGGAGATTCGTATTCCCCATTTATAAATTGTTTATTCATTGTTCATCCATCCATCTTTCATTCATTCACTAAATCATTTATTTGAAAATATGTGTTCAGTTGTTTCTTTGCTCCAGGCACAATTCTAGGTTCCAGGGATAGAGGAGTAAACCAAAGACTCAACTGTCTTGCCCTCATGGAGTCTACATTTCATTAGAAGAGACAGACAAAATGATAAACAAAAAAGTAGAATGCCATAAAGAAAAATTTAAAATAGTGAAGAGATAAAGAGACCTGAGGTACTTTTATAGGTGGTGGTGAGGGAAGGTGGTTCTGAAGTGGTAAGAGTTACATGAATGAGGTGAGGAATGAGTCTCTTATCCTTCCTAATTACACCTTCCCTTGGCATTCCTATCTCACAACTTCCAAACTTTTACATGTCTGATTTCTAATTAAAACACTGGAGTTTGCTCAAGTTGATAGCTTCACCTCTGCATATGCTTTCTGTCAGGATGCTTAAGAGTTTCTTTCTTGCTGCCTTTTGATCCTAATTATGGCCAGCTGTAAGCTAATTAACCTCTCTAGGTGTCTCCCAGGAGGTTAGAGTGCTTGGCAGCCAGGGCAACAGCAGCACCACAGCTGGGCATAAATGATAACAAAGCATATTGATTCACCAAGCTGCTACCCATATGGTAATTTCCTTGCAGCCTCCTTGTTAGCAGAGATAACAAAAACAATCAAGAACAAAGCTTTTGCGACTGTGAAGGGCTTAAATGTTCTTATTGTTTGAACTTTGTTCCATAGTTCTAGTATCTAACCAGAGTAAACAGCAAATGAATGAAATAATTAATTACAGATGAGTGAATGAATGAATATATATGAGTGAATAAAGGATGCAAAGCCATGTTGTAAAATCAAGCAATCAACTCGAAGGCATTTGTTTTTTTGTTGTCTATGCTATTGCAAGGGCTTTACTGGGTCCTGGGTGCTTGGTGATGGGAAATAGATATAAAGAGGTAAAGGATGGGTGCAAACCTCGAGAAAAGTAAAATCCGTTTTGTGGGATAAGAGAATCATTCCACTTACAAACGTCTAAACTTCTGTTATAAGGCTTTCTTTGTGTTTTACGATTTTTTTGTTTTTTAATCTACGCCTGTCTCTTTTTCTCTGTGTGTGTGTACACACACACACACACACACACACACACACATATATATATATATATTTGTTTTCTTTTTAATTTGGATCTCTCCCCTAACAGCTGCTTCTGGGAGAAGATCATGCCTTCTGTAACATTGTATAGCTAGTGACTTTTATTAGGATGTTTCCATAAAAGGTATTTGGATTATATGGATGCTTAAATAATTTTTTTAAAAAATTTTCATCTCCACTGAATATAAGCTATGAACTGGAACTTCAAGGCTGTTAGAGTGAGGAGTGAGTATTTGGGGACAAAATCCCAAAGAATAAGAGTCTAACTACATTTCTTTCTTTGGGGACATGTGAAAACCTTTTCTTTTTCCCCATCAGTTTCCATAGGTGAAATAAGGGTATGTCCATGTTTGTCTCTTTCCCATCTTGAAAAAACGTGGAAACTGAAGGGAATTTAGAGTTCTTACCTCAATACCATCCCCAATTCCCACAGGGATCACTGAATCTTCCTGTCTTCACATGAGGCAAGACCGGGTGATTAAAATGAGCTGTCCAAAATCACTAGGTTCTGGCAGATGGATTGTCTCAGATCTAATCTTCTTTGTAATATTCTGAAACTAGAACCTCTTACACTATTAAATTCTAACAAATAATGAAAATTTATTTTCTTGCTTTGGTTGGGCATATTGGCTAAATGTTACTTGGCTGGCATACGGTTTCAGAAGAGTTTCACAACTACAATGGTCATAATGCTTTGTAAAGATTTTAATCATATGAATTGTTTTTGTAAGGCTAGCATTTCAGAGTCTATCTTCTAGATGTTCTCTTCTACAAAACTGATGTTACCTAACAACTTAACTATAGATTTCCCATGACTAATTATCCCAAATGATGGTTTCATTCTGTTTTTAAAAAATATAGAAATAAGTCTGTAGATATATAGATGTTAAAGTATATAATAATTTATCACACATCCTTTAAAATAATGCAAACAGCAATTAACAATTTCTCATTTCTCTTCAATGCTTATCCATCAGTATTTAATAAGCCTAGATCAGGGTTCATTTTCATTTCCAGGCTGATTCTAACACATATCTTTCAAACAAAGCAGCTTTTAAAAGTCTACGGTTCCCAAAAACACAGATCGGTAGGATATTATCAAATAAATTAAAAAGTCAGATACCAAATTAGTTTAAGACAGGCCAGATTAGACTAATTTAAACAAGTCTGTTTTCTGCCAGATTGCTGTATCTTTCATCTGATTACTGGTGTTTTGAAACCTGAAAAAGCTTTCCTAGCCTATCATAGGCTAGGACTTCCCAACTTATTTGACCAGTTCTCTCTCTTGCCTTGGCATACCTAACAGTATCTATAGTTTTACAAAAAAAAAAAAAATGCTGTAAATTGGTGTTTAAAAATAAAGAAACAGGGGCTTCCCTGGTGGTGCAGTGGTTAAGAATCCACCTGCCAATACAGTGGACATGGGCTCAATCCCTGGTCCGGGAAGATCTCACATGCTGCGGAGCAACTAAGCCAGGGCACCACAGCTACTGAGCCTGCCCTCTAGAGCCTACAAGACACAACTACTGAAGCTCACGTGCCACAACTACCGAACTCCATGTGCCTAGAGCTTATGTTCTGTAACAAGAGAAGCCACTGCAATGAGAAGCCCATGCAGGGCAACAAAGAGCAGCCCCCACTCGCTGCAACTAGAGAAAGCCCACGCACAGCCAAAAACAAACAAATAAATAAATAAAATAAATCTAAAAAGAAAGAAAGAAAGAAAAAACAATAGACCCAAAATGGAGTCACTTTTTCTAAACCCACGTCACCAAACAAAGACTTGATGCCTAATCTAATTGCTTCTCTTAGGAACGTCATCTTACACAGTCAGTCTGGAATTTCCCATCCAGCACTAGTGAGGTGATCCACCTGCTCTATCCCCCCCCTTTTTTTTAAATTTGTGACTTTCTTGTTGCTCCTGCTTTCTGCCTTTAGAAACCTTTCTTCTTCTGCAGTTCTTTGGAGCTCCTTCTGATCCACTAGATCTGATGCTGCCTGATTCATAAATTGTTGAGTAAAGCAAATTTCATCTTCAAATGTACTCAGTTGATTTTTCTTTTTAAACAATGAGAGAGGATGTCCCAAATATTCCTGTGGTCTTCGGGTTATCTGAAGCTTTAATACTCTAATCAGGTTTGCAGAATTGATTTTGTGCAGCTTCCATTGCTCTGCCTAATTAAGAAAATGATGGTGACATCTTTGTCCTTTGCCCACCATATCACAAACACGGTGGACTCTAATGTCACTCCCTGGATGAAAGACTAAGTCTTATTTAAATGTCCTGTAATTCTTAGGAGAAAATTGTCATGACATAGTCCTTCCCTGGAACTTCAATAATATATGTAACTTCCCAGAGTACCTGAGGTTTCCCCCCCACCACCACCATGGGAAGAAGAGTAAAAAGACAGAGGAATGGCACGTACCATCAGCAACATAGCTTTCCTGTGTTTTTACGCAGTCACCTTTACCATACAGTCCCTCTACCCTTAGCCTTGGGAGCTGGCCTAAGCTCTCCCAGCCTGATTTGCATATATTGCCTGCATTTACTAACTGAGTACATCATTGAGGCTTCTGATACCTGATAAGACTTGCTTTCTGGTAGAGGCTACGTTTTACTTAAGGAGGCTTGGCATTAGTAAAATTCCAGGCTATACTAGACCTTTCCTGATAAGAATGCAAAAACAAGAATCTATGATTTAATTAAATATATCTTTTTTTTTACTCTATGAAAGACGATTTTTGAGCACTCTCTTCTTATATTTTGTAATCATGTGAGTTGTTCTATATATTTATTTTTTGATATATCTTATGACACTGACAAAAAACTATTTTGGGGGAATGTATTAATATAACGTTTTAACTCTGTAAGGCTAAGTATGGAATAATAACCTTAGTTTTAATCATTAAATGTTGCAAAAAATATAATTTTATTATTTCTAAGTACATTACTAATGTCAAGTGTTTAAAAATTCAATAAGTAAAGGACTCACAAATATCTCTTCAATATATAAACATAATGTCTTTAATTAGCATGTATTTGTGTGCATATTGCTTTTTAAGTTTTGTTGTTGTTTTCCTACCTTAGATAAATGTCCCCTTTCTGTCTTTCTTTCTTTTTTTCTTTTTTTTTTTTTTTTGCGGTATACGGATCTCCCACTGTTGCGGCCTCTCCCGCTGTGGAGTACAGGCTCCAGACGCGCAGGCCCAGCGGCCATGGCCCATGGGCCCCGCCGCTCCACAGCATGTGGGATCCTCCCAGACCGGGGCACGAACCGGCGTCCCCTGCAATGGCAGGCAGACTCCCAACCACTGCGCCACCAGGGAAGCCCTCCTTTCTGTCTTTCTTACCTCACTAATTTGTTTAGTAAGTCCTTTTGTATGAAAAAGGCTAAATATAGTTCAGCCTGTCCTAAAACTTGATTTATTCTTATCTTCAAATGCGCAGTATTTGTTTTTATTGTGCTCAACAAAAAAGTAAAAGTAAGTCTTTGATAAAATGATATTGGAAGATATACCTCAAATTGAATACAGTAACTTGAAATAATTACTTGTAACTATATTAAGTGATTTTCTAATGTCTTCAAAGACAAATTGCAATTTGTACTGAATTTATACCAAGTTTTACTGAATTTACACTGAATTTTACTGAACATGATTCATGCAAGCAGAGGTCCTAAAATCTCTCTTTGATAGCTCTC
Organism: Mesoplodon bidens; assembly: GCF_964165515.1. NCBI lineage: Eukaryota > Metazoa > Chordata > Mammalia > Artiodactyla > Ziphiidae > Mesoplodon > Mesoplodon bidens. Next base: position 3,021,167 of record NC_138165.1, on the reverse strand, counting down.
TTCATACCTCTTATAAAGAACTTATCAAGTTGTGCTGTAATTCTTTGGTTTGCACATCTCTCTGATTTCAGTAGATTGGGCTGCTAGAAGATAAAGACAGACCAGAGGAGATTCTTCGTAAAAATTTGTAGAATTAATGTTTAAATTAATGAATAATATTTTAAATTGCAACTTGCAACCAAAAATTTCCCCATGACTCCCTCAAATTTATCATTATCTGAAAAAATGCTGAGCCAGAACTATCTTATGGTAGAGTTTTGTGTATTTCATGCTATCAATAACTTTCTCAAAGAATTATATGGGAAATAAATGCTTATGTTTCCAAAAGTATGGAATTTGTACTTATGGGCTATATTATTATATTTATCTGGCATGATTATTAATAAGAATATAAACATAAAAGGAATTGCCAGATGATCCATATCAAGATTTTCACTCAGAAACATGTGCTGATATGCTAAGGGACCAGACTGGTAAGCTAGTGTGGTACTTGGCACTTAGTAAGCATTTAACATATATAAGCTAAATCTGAACCTGTACATTCAGAGGCTATTTTCAACCCTTTCTCTCCCTCTGTCTCTGACTCTGTCTCTGTTTCTCTCTCTATATATATAGACATAGCATATTCGGTTTATGTATGATTATGTATATGCACATATTCAGTGTATGGGTTTGTATCTCTAGCTAGCTAGCTAGCTATTATTAAGGAACCGTTTTCAATCAAAATATGGTCTGAGAGATGAAAGGAAGTTAGAAGAATAGTGATAGAGAAGGAATTAAATTCGAAAAACAAAAACTTAAGCATTGTGCAAAACAACTGAATTTCCATTTTCAAAAGGACTTACAGGAAGCAATTTTCCTCCATTAAATTTCTAGGAATACTTAATATTTCAAATATAAGACTCACTTGAGCATCAAATGAACACAAAATCATACTTCAGTTTATTATGCCAATTAAATTGAAAGAATCAAAATGGAAATGAGTAACATTTTTCAATGACCCATATGTCAAAGCCAAAGCCAAAGTCATATCTCTATGAGAAAGACATTCTGACTGATTTTACCATGCCTTCACATAAATAAGGAGGAACTGGTAAACCACAAGACCTTGTTCAGTTGATATAATGTTATAACGCTGTGCCACCAGCCAGGATCAAGTCAAATTTAATTTCACCCTTACAGTGTAACTGATAGTTTTCTACAAAGCTTAGTTGAGGATGTTTTGAGAATAAGACTGAGTCCTTGAACTACTGGAAACTGCAGAGATAGTATAACATGATGCAAATGTTTGGGAGAAAATGAAAATCATATATCTAATAAGAGATTAATATCCAGAATATATAAAGAACTCTTACAACTCAACAACAAAATACAACCCTATTCAAGAATGGGCAAAGACATGAATAGACATTTATCCAAAGAAGACAAACAAATGGCCAATAAGCACGTAAAAGGATGCTCTACATCACTAATTATTAGGGAAATGCAAATAAAAACTATAATGAAATACCACCCCACAGCCATTAAAATGGCTTCTATCTATCTATCTATCTATCTATCTAAAACAAATGTTGGTGAGCATGCAGAGAAGTTGGAACCCTTGTGTACTGTTAATGGGAATGTAAAATGGTAAGCCACCATGGAAAACAGTATATCCTTTCCTTAAAAAATAATTAAAAATAAAATTATGATATGATCCAGCAATTCCACTTCTGAGTATACACCTAAAAGAATTTAAAGAGGTATTTTCACACTCATGTTCATAGTACCATTATTCACAATAGTTCAAACATGAAAGCAACCCAAGTATCCACTGAACAATTAATAGATAAGCAAAATGTGGTATATATTGTCATCTCTCAGTATCCTCAGAGGATTGGTTTCAGGAGGCCCAGTGTATAGCAAAATCTGCATATGCTCAGGTTCCTTGTATAAAATGGTGTAATAAATACGTGGTGTAATATCCATGAGTATATCTTTTGCAAATTTTACTGTATATATATAGAGAGAGAGAAAGAGAGAGAGAATATCAAATTAGAATAAAAAAACAAAATTTACAAATTTTAAAAGCTGTTAAATATGAATATCACAATCTAAAAAATAACAAAATTTGAGGAGACTGAAGCATATAAATCCTCAAAAGAGGTTTTGTTGTTGTTGTTTTGGGGTTTTTTTTTTGTTTGTTTTTTATTTATTTTTTCTTCACAACTATTCCAACACCATAGGACACATGAATTATCATGAAGAGGGAGTTGAAGCCGACAGATGGTGTCTGTTTTAACCTTCTATGGAAAATATATCTTACTTCTGCAAAACTTAATGGATATATGGCCATGTGGACACAGCTAAGTAAAGAGTTTGTACAGATGAGGGTCCAGAAGCTTAATCTTCATGGTTTACAGAGTTAACGTGCCTCAACTTGGGCTTCCCTATTTTGCCCTCCTCACTTGCCTCTCCTCCTCCCGACAGGTAGTGAGTGATAAAAACATGCCAGACATATAAACTATTCCCAAAACTTTGGAATTTATTCAAAACTATGGAATATATTAAAGGATTTAGGTAGAAGAGTTAATGTGTTTGCTTCCTAAACTTCAGAACCTAATCGAGGTAGAATTACATTGCCTTGAATTAAGAGAGGGGAATGTGGGGTCCTGGTTTAGAGACAGTGGCCATGATGTTGGTGAGGAATGGCTATGTTTTGTGTAAATTGGGGGGTAGCACCAACAGGATTAGGTACCAGATAGGAAGTGGAAAGCAGAAAACATTGAAAAATCAAAAAAAGAGTAGCAGAGTTGTGGCTTAAGTAACTAATAGGATAATGGTATATAGGATGGTGGATGACTTTAGAAAGGGGTCAGTGTTTTATATAATAAAGTGTGAATGGTTATGTCACCCAAGTGAAGAAAATACAGTTGGTTCTCATTATTCATGGTAGTATGCTCTATGATTTCACCACAGACAATGAATTTGTCAATACTGAACTATTGCCCCTAGGGGAAATACAGGGTTAGATTCCTGCCAGCTTCCAGATATGTTTTCATCAACCAATCAATATGTAACCTTTTTCTAAAACGTGTGTTTTCCCTGAAACTACATCATAGCCTTTCTGTACTTACGAACACTAGAGAGCATTTCAACACTATTCTTGGAAGTCTTTTTTTTTTTTTTTTCCTTCTTTTTTTTTGCGGTACGCAGGCCTCTCACTGTTGTGGCCTCTCCCGTTGCGGAGCACAGGCTCTGGATGCACAGGCTCAGCGGCCATGGCTCCCGGGCCCAGCCTCTCCGCAGCATGTGGGATCTTCCCAGACCGGTGCACGAACCCGTGTCCCCTGCATCGGCAGGCGGACTCTCAACCACTGCACCACCAGGGAAGCCCGGAAGTCATTTTAAACAGAGAAATCACACACACACACAAAAAGCATAAAAATGGGAAAGAAATGACAATAAATGGATTTCAAAAAGAACACTCGTTTACAGTATAAGAGCTGCAACAAGAAGAAAGAGCCTTGCCTTCTTTATCTCAACTGGGAAGCTAGGTGTAGGATGAAAACCAAAATTTTTGCTGCTCTGTGCATGTCCACAAATGACCACAAAACTGTCACAAGTATCAATTTGGTGGTTAGAAATAAACTCTAATGACACTGATGAGGATTAACTTCCGATTCAAGTCTAGAGCTGAAAAACTGTCTTGAAAGAAGATATATCTTTGGGAACCATCAAAAACAATGATGGTGTTTCTAATTCTGGAAAGGAAGGAAATCACTTAGAAAAACTAGAGACAAGAAGGCTCAATTCCAAAATCTGAGGAACTCTAATATTTATCCTGAGGAAAGCCAACATTTAGAGGCAGGTAGAGGAAAAGTAGGTAGAACCAACAACAAGCATTAAGATAAAGGAGGGAAGAAAGAGAACGTGGTGCCACAGCAGCTTAGACAAGAGAGAGAAAATGAGATTTGGGTATCTGTATTCAAAACAAGCTGAGGTGCTGATACTGAAAAGGTAAAAGCTCTTCTATTCCAAGAGGAAGTCAGAATGGAGGAAGGATGCATATCAAGAAGATGGTACATTTTTGGCTCCTGTGTTTCTCCTGAAGTCTCAGAGAATGAGGAAAACAGACAATTAGGAAAAACGTGATAAATCCTGTCCTTAGAAAGAATATTTTTAAATAGAATAACTCCTGGACTCCAAAACCAATTCATTCCTCTACTCCTTTTGTTCTTTCCTTTTTTAAAACAAGTAGATTTTTATTAGAGTATAATTGCTTCACAATACTGTGTTCGTTTCTGCTGTACATCAAAGTGACTGAGCCATATGCATACATATGGCCCCATATCCCCTCCCTCTTGAGCCTCCCTCCCATCCTCCCTATCCCACCCCTCTAGGTCATCACAAAGCACGGAGCTGATCTCCTTGTGTTATGCTGCTGCTTCCCACTCGCTAACTATTTTACATTCTGTAGTGTATATATGTCGATGTTACTCTCACTTTGTCCCAGCTTCCACCTCCCCGCCATGTGCTCAAGTCCATTCTCTATGTCTACATCTTTATTCCTGCCCTGCAACTAGATTCATCAGTACCATTTTATTTATTTTTTTTTAGATTCCATATATATACGTTAGCATACAGTATTTGTTTTTCTCTTTATGACTTACTTCACTCTGTATGACAGACTCTAGGTCCATCCACCTCACTATAAATAACTCAATTTCATTTCTTTTTATGGCTGAGTAGTATTCCATTGTATATATGTGCCACATCTTCTTTATCCATTCATCTATCAATGGACATTTAGGTTGGTTCCATGTCCTGGTTATTGTAAATAGTGCTGTAATGAACATTGCAGTAACTGTCTCTTTTGAATTATGGTTTTCTCAGGGTATATGCCAAGTAGTGGGATTGCTGAGTCATATGATAGCTCTATGTTTGTTTCTTTAAGGAACCTCCATACTGTTCTCCTAGTGGTTGTATCAATTTACATTCCCACCAACAGTGCAGGAGGGTTCCCTTTTCACCACACCCTTTCCAGCATTTATTGTTTCTAGATTTTTTGATAATGGCCATTCTGACTGGCATGAGGTGATACCTCATTGTAGGTTTGATGTGCATTTCTCTAATAATTAGTGATGTTGAGCACCTTTTTGTGTTCTTCTTGGCCATCTGTATGTCTTCCTTGTTGAAATGTCTATTTAGGTCTTCTGTCCATTTTTCAATTGGATTACTTTTTTTTATTTTTGATATTGAGCTCCATGAGCTGTTTGTATATTTTGAAGATTAATCTTTTGTCTATTGTTTCATTTACAAATATTTTCTCCTGTTTGAGTGTTGTTTTTTCATCTTCTTTATGGTTTCCTTTGCTGTGCAGAAAATTTTAATTTTAATAAGTCCTATTTGTTTATTTTGTTTTTATTTCTGTTACTCTAAGAGGTGGGTCAAAAAAGATCTTGCTGTAGTTTATGTCAGAGTGTTTTTCCTATGTTTTCCTCTAAGAGTTTTATAGTGTCTGGTCTTACATTTAGTTCTTTAATTCACTTGGAGTTTATTTTTGTGTATGGTGTTACGTATTGTTCTAATTTCATTCTTTTACATGTAGCTGTCCAGTTTTCCCAGCATCATTTATTGAAGAGGCTGTCTTTTCTGCATTTTATGTTCTTGCCTCCTTTGTTGTTAACTAGGTGACCATATGTGTGTGAGTTTATCTCTGGGCATTCTATCCTGAACCACTGATCTATATTTCTGTTTTTGTGCCAATACCATACTGTCTTTATTACTGTAGCTTTGTGGTATAGTTTGAAGTTGGGGAATGTGGTTCCTCCACCTCCATTTTTCTTTCTCAAGATTGCTTTGGCTATTTGGGTTCATGTGTGTTTCCATATGAGTTGTAAAATTTTTTGTTCTAATTCTGTGAAGAATGCCACTGGTAGATTGATAGGGCTTACATTGAATCTGTAGATTGCTTTGGGTAGTATAGTCATTTTCACAATATTGATTCTTCCAATCCAAGAACATTGGTGTATCTCTCCAACTGTTTATGTCATCTTTGATTTCTTTCATTAGTGTTTTATAGTTTTCTTAGTACAATTCGTTCGCCTCCTTAAGCAAGTTTATTCCTAGGTATTTTATTCTTCTTGTTGCTATGATAAATGGGATTGTTTCCTTAATTTCTCTCTCTGATTTTTCATTGTTAGTGTATAGGAATGCCAGATTACGACTGATTGTAATCTGGCAAACTACAACTATTTTGGTTGTAATGTTTTCTCTTTCATCACTTGAAGTATATCCTGCCACTCCCTTCTGGCCTGCAGAGTTTCTGCTGAAAAATCACCTGATAACCTTATGGGGATTCCTTTGTATGTTATTTTTTGTTTTTTCCCTTGTTGCTTTTAATATTTTTTCTTTGAATTTAATTTTTGTTAGTTTGATTAATATGTGTCTTTTTCCTCGGGTTTATCCTGTATGGGACTCTCTGCCTTTCCTGGACTTTTGTGACTATTTCCTTTCCCATGTTAGGGAAGTTTTTGACTATAATCTCTTCAAATATTTTCTCAGACCCTCTCTTTTTCTTAGACCCCTATAATTTGAATGTTGGTGTGTTTAGTATTGTGGCAGAGGCCTCTTAGGCTGTCTTCATTCTTTTCATTCTTTTTTCTTTATTCTGATCCTTGGCAGTTATTTCCACGATTTTGTCTTCTAGCTCACTTATTTGCTCTTCTGCCTCAGTTATTCTGTTTTTGATTCCTTCTAGTATATTTCTCATTTCAATTATTGCGTTGTTCATCTCTGTTTGTTCTTTAGTTCTTCTAGATGTTTGTTAAACATTTCTTGTATTTTCTCAATCCATACCTCCATTCTATTTCTGAGATTCTGGATAATCTTTCCTATCATTACTCTGAATTCTTTTTCAGGTAGATTGTCTATTTCCTCTTCATTAATTTGATCTTAAAGGTTTTTACCTTGCTCCTTCAACTGTGGCATATTTTTCTGACATCTCATTTTTTTTTCTTTTTCTTTCTTTTTTTTTTTTATGAGTGAGATTTTGTTCCTGTCTTACTGGTTGTTTGGCCTAAGGCTTCCAACACTGGAGTTTGTAGGCTGTTGGGTAGAGCTGGGTCTTGGTGCTGAGATGAGGACCTCCATGAGACCTCACACCAATGAATGTTCCCTGTGGTCTGAGTTTCTCTGTTAGTCCAGTGGTTTGGACTCAGAGCTCTCACTGCAGGAGCTTTGGCCCAACCCCCAGCTTGTGAACCAAGCCATGTGGGGTAGCAAAAAGAAAAAAAAAAAAGAGAGAGAGAGAACAATAACAAAATAAAAACTAAAATTAGACTAGGAAACTAACAGATATGTTAGAAAGAATATAAAAATAAAAATATAGGTGAATCAACAACCAGAAGGTAAGCAGTACCACAATAGTAAAAAAGAGGAGGAGGGGAAAGAAAAAAAAATAGTGGGGGAAAAGGCCTTGGCTGTGGAGCGCAGGACCTAAGCAAGGGTGAGGTTTGGGTGGTGGGCAGAGCCAATGCTCAGGACTTACAGGGCTGGAAAAGGCCCTGGGAGCTCTGGGGGATGGGGGCTTAGGCTCAAGGAACAGAAGGGGCCCAGGTGTGCCTCCCACCCTGGTCTCAGAGGTTTGGGGACCTCAACTGGGAGCCCAGCAGGTTTCCTGGGCACAAGTGGGCAGGGCATATGCCCTCAGCTCCTCTCCTACTCCTTCCGGAGTGCCTTTCCTGCCTGCCTTTCCTGATCTCCCTGGACCCAGGGGCACTGATCCTATCTGGTGTCTACTTCTCCTCCCCTCTCAGTCCCCCCATATCCTACTGGTTCACTTGGGGGTTCCTCCCATCTCTTTGGGCATCAGGGTGCCCCACCAGTGGCCAGCAGGTGCTCTAGATTTGGGCAGATGCTAACTCAGCATCTTTCCACACTGCCATCTTCTCTTTTTGTTCTTTTCTAATTTCCTAACAACTCCTTCCTCTACTTACTACATAGATTTATATGAAAATATTAAAAGAAATAATACAGAGAGGAGGGTCAAATACAAGGGTTTACACACAGTAGATGTTCAATAAAATGTTAGCTTCTGTTCTTCATTCCTTTTATTTGTTCTTTTCTAACATAATGTGCTTCCTTCCTTCCATTCTTCCTTATTTTCTGGCTTCCTTTTTTTCAATCACTTATCACCTCTTTTCCCAAGAAGTAGAATATTTCTCCTGTGCTCCAGCCCTTTCTGAATCTGGGATCTTTTTTTTTTTTGTGTGTGTGTGGTACATGGGCCTCTCACTGTTGTGTCCTCTCCCATTGTGGAGTACAGGCTCTGGACATGCAGGCTCAGCGGCCATGGCTCATGGGCCTAGCTGCTTCATGGCATGTGGGATCTTCCTGGACGGGGGCACGAACCCGTGTCCCCTGCGTCGGCAGGCAGACTCTCAACCACTGCGCCACCAGGGAAGCCCGAATCTGGGATCTTAACACTTATTTTATCCACAAAGACAACCGGCTTGTTTATAACTCTAAAACTCCTGATTTTGGAATTCTTTCCATGAAACTCCATTTGTTTATCAGGACCCTCTCCACTACTTCTCTTGTAAGAGAGTAGAAAAAAAGGGACACAGGCTACTATATCTGTGTCTTCCATGTAGTGTGTTCTGTGTGTTGTACCAAACTCCCACATACACATCACCCCCTCAATTTCACCCAAAGAAACTCTACTCCTCTAAATATATGGTTCACTCTAAAAAGTTTCATATATCCTGATATTTCCTAGTCTTTTTTGTCTGATTTTTGTCAAAGATGCTGATGTTTTTCCCATGATTAGGCTGGGGTTATGATCTTTTGGAAGAAGACCACAGAGGCGAAACGCCATTCTCATCACATCTTATCAAGGGTACATACTATAAACTTGACTTACAGCTGTGGCTACTGATCTTGATCGCCTGCCTGAGGTAGTGTTTATCAGTTTGTATGTTTGTCTGTTATGTTTCCTTTCCTTGAGGGCAGGATACCTGCATCAATTATTTAGAATTCTTCTTCATGAGGAATATGTTCCTTCTCTCCCATTTGTTTATTTATGCAATCATTTATTTATATCAGAATGGATTCATGGGTATTTATTTTAAACTTTGTGTTATAATCCAATGTTACTTTATATTGTTGCTCAGTTTTTTCCATGAAAAGGTGAAAATAGTTTTTAATATGTCTTTTCTGATAACAGACAGAAACAGATACAAAATTGCTAAAGATTTAGAAGGTTTGAATAAGTTTAGCAAATTTGTATAATTCACGTATATAGAACTTTGCACCCAACAATTAGAAAATACACATTATTATCAGGAATGTATAAAACATTTACAAAAAGTTTCCTATGGAATGAGTGGTAATGCAAATCTCTACAATTTCAAGAAACTAAAATAATCCAGTTTATATTTTCTGACCACAGTGTGAAATTAAGCTAGTAATTAAGAGGAAACAGTAGCAAAAACAGATAGCCAGAAAAATTACTAAACATTTTGAAGTTAAGCAAAATGACTCTCAATAAACAAAAAATAAATTACCTGTTTCTTAAATGTGGGTTGTACATAGAGATTTTCTCCCAAAGAGTTAAGTCTGAAAAAGACAGGGTGAGTAACTTTACAGTGGAAAAACCTGATGATACTACATTGGTCAGGTGATCAAGTTCAATATCAACAGTTATAAATCATGCTGATGGCTTATTCCCCGATATGATGAGATGGCATTTTACTTCTGTGATCTTCCTGTCCAAAATTACTAACCCCACTTTAATTATAAGAAAAACATCAGGAAAATTCCAATAAAAGTTCATCCTATAATATGTATACCCAATACTCTTCATAACTGCCAAGGTTACCCCAAACAAGGGGAGCTTGAGAAACTCTGCCAGCTGAGAGAAATCTAAGGAAGTATGATGACTAAATGTCTGGAATCCTGAATTGGATCTTGGAACAGTAAAAGAAGCCAAAGTAAAAACTAAGGCAATCTGAAAAAAGTATTGATTTGACTTAAAAATTACATATTGATACTAGTTCATTAACTGTACCAAGTTTTTCATAATAATGTAAAATTTAATAATAGGGAACTATGTATGTGTGTGTTTGTGTGGGGGTAAGTATGAGAATTCTCTCTATTATCTACTCAATTTTTGGTAAATATAAAACTATTCTAAAATATAAAGTATGTTTTTATAAAATAAATTGCAGTGGAAAATAAATATTTTAACTGAATAAAATTGAACTAAGATGTATATTTAAGGGGATGAAGATAAAAGATTAATGGGTCAGTGGAAATTTCTAGGCTTAAATATATACACTCCCAACATGTGGAAAATTAATGGTAGGTGTCCACCTGAAGACAAAAGAAAACAAAATAAATCTAAACAGGTAAGAAAAAAAAATCAAGCAGAAATAAATAAAATAGGAAAAACCTTTCAAAAGATAAATTAACAATCTCAAAGGGTAGTCCTTTGAAATGTCTTTATACAAGCATGAAAAAGAAAAAGGAGAGAAGTCACAGATTAATAATATCAAAAATAAGATGGGATATAAAAACAGATTATAGAGCTTAAAAATATTAGAGCAAATTTTCAAAAATGCTATTCCAGTTAAAGTGGAAATTTACATGATATATATAAATTCCTTGAAAAATCACTTACTAAACCTGATAAAAGAATAAGCAAAAATTCTGAAAAAATTACTAAATTGAATTTTAAATAAAATAATAGTACACATCTGAAAAAGAAAACCCACTCCCAGAATATCTAGAGAGGAATTAACACAAAATTTGCACAGAATTTTTCAGAAATCTCTTGCCAAGAAAAGAATATTATCTGTAGTGTGAAAAATTTCTAGGAATGCTTGTAATGCTCACCTTCTTGAGATTCTATGCCCCCAATTCCCAGCACCTGTGAAAGTGATGAGCTATCGCTACTGTGATTGTGTTATATGACACAGCTTATCTAAGAAAAGGGAGAATATCTAAGTAAGCCTAGTCTAATCACATGTGCCCTTCAAAGCAGTTATATTACTCAGGCTACTGGCAGAACAGGAAGGTAGAAGAAGGTAGGAGTACAAAGCAGAAATGGAAGTCAGAGAGATGAGAAGTGTGAGAACAACTTAACACACTGTTCCTTGGTTTGAAGATGAAGCAGTCATATGAGAAGGAATTGTGGGGAGGAAGGGAAGTTGGTCTTAAGCTGAAACAGACCCGTGACTGACAGGCAGGGAAGAAGGAGGACCTCAACTCTATACCATCCAACTGCCTGAATGAACTTGGAAGTTTTCCTCCCCAGAACCTCTAGAAAGGAACACAGACCTGACAGCATCTTGATTTTGGCTTTATAAGATCCTAAGCAGACGCTCCAGTTATGTTGTGCTCACACTCTTCACCGATGGAAACTGTGCAATAATCAGTCAATGTAAGTCAACATGTTAACATAATACAAAACAAAAACCAGGTGATAATCCTGATGTATTCCTATTATCATAGCTTCTATGCCACATTTTATCGAAGGTTCTGACTAGTCTAATAAGCTGACAAAGCTAAATAGTGGTATAAGGACTGCAACAAGAAATGAAACTTGCTTCATTCACAGATGATGTAATTATTTATGTAGATCATTGAAAATGATCTATGCATAAGCTATTAAAATTAGTAAGTGATTTTTAGTAAAGTTGCCAAAAAGTCCACATACAAAACTCCTTGTTGTGCTATACCAACAACCAAATAGTAGAAAAAGAAATGAAAAATAAGATGTCATGTATAATGACATCTATGATTGTTAAATACCAACGAACAGATATAAAGGAGGTGTGAAAGACCTCAGTACAGTATGTAAGACATGACTGAGATAACTTCAAAAGACATACATAAATGAGAAATTATACTCAGTTCATGTATTAGAAGATTCAACATTATAACAATGTCAAATCCACATCTGGCCTATGCATTAAACACTATCCCAATAAAAATTTTAGCCAGTGTGTGTGTGTTTAGGAGTGTAGGTATGTATTGTAAATTGACAAGATAAACAAAATACCCAAAACACGTATGCAAAAACAAGTAAGATTACCTGACTTGCACTTATAGAAACAAGGATTATTACAAAGCTATTTTAATTAACAGATTATTCTATTGCAAAAATATGAGCAAATAAATTAAAAGACCAGTTAGAGAGTCCTAAAAAATACCCAAACATATGAACACTTGATTTATGATAAAGTTGCTGTTGCATTGAAATAGGGTATTCTTTTAATGCTGTTTTGAATGTTCATAGGGGAAAATTATTAATCTGTATTTCACCTGATTCTCCATAAATAATTCTAAATAAGTTGGAGATAATAATGGGAAAAGTACAAAAACAATTTTTTACAAGATAACATAAGTTCATATCTTCATAATTTAGGCAAATGAAAATCTTAAATCAAAAAGGTGCTCATCATTAATCAAAATATTGTTAAGTTATATAGTACTAATATTAAGAGGAGCTATTATTGAAGACACCACTGAGAGAGAGAAAAGTCACACCCTTGAGTAGGAAACTATGTCTTTAGTACCTAAAGTACAAGTAGGTCTTGTATGCACAATTTAGAAATAATATTTTATAAAATAAGAAGGCAACTACTATGTTTTGGAAGATGCACTTTGTACTTTGTCCTATTTCTCTCTCAACTACTACTAAAATCTTGGTGTCTCTCTCTCTCTCTATGCACACACACACACACACACACACACAAACACACAAAGACTCTCAAAGGTGAAGGAAAGAAGGCAGGCTGACTAGAGACCTCAGGGCTGGAGAAATGATTGGGTTATGAGCTCCCTGGGTTTTCTTTTTACTTCATATATTCCAGACTTGGAGCAGACAAAGTTGGCAATGATGCAGGGTGGGGAGGGTGGGGAGCGGGGAGGAAAGCCACCAAAAAGCCTGCATTCTCTAGACAAAGTACCAGGAAAAAGGGCAACCTACTTAGACGGAAAACTTATAGACATATCTGCTGTAATCCAGTTAAATGCCACAGAAAACACTCCCAGCAGCCATCAAAGACCAAGTGGTGAGTATAGGCTACTCCCACCCTCACAAGATTGTAACAGATACCCCAGCTCTCACCCTCCTGTACCCTCTGGGGGTGCCAGAGGACTTACTATGGAGATGGGAGTTTCTTCCTCACTAGGAAGTAATGGAAATCCTAACATCTGTCTACCTCCCACCAAAAGTGTCAGTGGGACAATTCTGGGAGCACTGGCTTCTATCCCCATCTAGCAGTAATAAGGTGACTGCCCCCCTCTCTTACTAGGTGGCATCAGAGGAGACCTAAGGGAGAGTCAGGAATTTCAATACTTCCTGGGGGAATTAATCCGCCTTCTTTCCTCACCATCATGGTGTCAAAGGATCTCATGCGGGGAGTACTCACACCTCTCTCACCTGTGAGAGTCTCATGGGAGGTGTAGGCAGGAGCTGGAACTCACAACCCTATCTAGGACTTAACTGAGGCCAAGTGGGGAACATGGAACTCTGCATTCTACCCCTACTTAGCAGAAGTCAAACAGTACCTTCCCTTCTTTTGAAGGAGCAGCATCAGAGGAACCCAGCTAAAATAGAAGGATTAAGTAAGATCTAGTGGCTCATAATATACTTACCAATATATCCATCTTCCAGAAGAAGATTGTCTGTGATACCAAGAAGCAGGGAGATCTCAAACTGAATGAGAAAAGACAATAGTTGACAACATTGAGATGACAGGAATGTTACAATTATCTGAAAAAGATTCTAAAGCAATAATCATAAATAATGTTTCAATGATAAATTGCTTGCACCTTTGAAACCAATAATAAAAATATAATCTCTGCAAAGAAAGAGGAGACATAAAGAAGACTCAAATGGAAATTTTAATAGAGAAAAATGCAAAAAAGAAAATAAAATTCTCAGTGGGTGGGCACAAGAAGAGAATGGAGGGGACAGAGGAAAATATCAGTGATTTTGAAGATGGAAAATTGTCACAGGCCAATTTGAACGGACCTGTATTACTGTAATAAGTGATCTAACATTCATGTCATTGGAACCTCTGAAGGAGGAGAGAAAGTGAGTAAGATTGAAAAAGTACCCAAAGAAATAATCTGAAAACTTTCCAAATCTGAGAAAGAGCAAAAGCCTATAGATTTAAGAAACTATATGAATTCAAAATAGCATAATCCCAAAGAAATTCACATGAAGACACATCATAGTTGTAGGTTTAACTAAAAGCAAATAAAATTTAAAAAAAAAAACAAACTTAAAAGCATTGAGAGAGAAATTATGTTACTTACAATGGAAAATTCATTTAAATGACAATGGATTTTTCATCCAAAACCATGGAGGTCAGAAGAAAATGCCACAGTATTTTTCAGATGCTGAAAGAAAATAACTTTTCACCCAGAATAATGAATGCAGTGAAAATAACCTTCAGGAATGAATGGAAAACCTTGGCATTCTCAGGTGAAAGAAAATTGAGAGAATTTGTGGTCAGCAGACCTATTCTAAATAATAGTTAAAGGAAGTTGTCTAAACAGAAATAAAATGATAAAAGCAGGAAAGGTGGAAGATCAGGAAGGAAAATAAATAATGAAAGTTATAAAATGAAATGAAATCTCTAGATAGATAGATAGCTAATCTCCTACTATATACTATATAATGTATACCCTACTATATAGAATTATAGTACTATAAACCATAGTTTGAATTTAGTAAAAAACTGTTATTGTATTCCTACATCCACAGCATGATTCGTTGGTCCACATCCCCGTTTTTTCCATCCTTAAAGAGATAGTTTTTAAAAATATGTCATTATGAAGTTAGATTACAATGAAAACACCCAAATCCAAAAGAATTAGGCAACACATTGCTTTCATACCAGTACCAGTGCTTTCTGCAAATCATCTTTGAAAAGGGATCCAGGTCATTTCTTGGTAATTACATAAGCTTCTCCCTCTGTCTTTCTGTCTCACACACACAAACACACACACATACACAATTTAAGTGGTCAGAGTATTTCAGTATTACTTATTTTTGTGTTTTAATGTGCACTGTACTTTTATTCCCTGAAGGTAAGAACTCTGAATGCACTGGATCATTCCTGTAACAGAAGGGCTTTTACAAATTAAATATATAAATTGTATATGCCAGATGGTATTGAATAGAAGGTGTGACTCTTATGTCAAATCTAAATTAAAAAAAAAAAAACTTAACAGTATGGAGGCTCCTTAGAAAACTAAAAATAGAACTCCCATATGACCCAGCAATCCCACTCCTGGGCATATACCCTGAGAAAAACATAATTCAAAAAGAGTCATGTACCACAATGCTCATTGCAGCTCTATTTACAATAACCAGGACATGGAAGCAACCTAAGTGTCCATCGACAGATGAATGGATAAAGAAGACGTAGCACATATATACAATGGAATACTACTCAGCCATAAAAAGGAACAAAAATGGGTCATTTGTAGAGATGTGGATGGACCTAGAGTTTGTCATACAGAGTGAAGTCAGTCAGAAAGAGAAAAACAAATACAGTATGTTAACACATATATATGGAATCTAAAACAAACAAACAAACAAAACGTGGTTCTGAAGAATCTAGAGGCAGGAAAGGAATAAAGATGCAGACGTAGAGAATGGACTTGAGGACACAGGGAGGGGGAAGGGTAAGCTGGGATGAAGTGAGAGAGTGGCTTGGACATATAGATACTACCGAATGTAAAATAGATAGCTAGTGAGAAGCAGCCACAAAGCACAGGTAGATCAGCTCTGTGCTTTGTGTCCACCTAGAGGGGTGGGATAGGGAGGGTCGGAGGGAGACGTAAGAGGGAGGAGATATGGGGATATATGTATAAGTATAGCTGATTCACTTAGTTATACAGCAGAAACTAACTTACCATTGTAAAGCAATTATACTCCAGTAAAGATGTTAAAAAAGAAAAGAATACTTAACCTTTTGGGGGATCCTGAATATAATTTTAATATTTTAGGTCAAGGAGTAAAAGCTGGCAAAAAGGTCAAGAAAATAAGATGCATTTGTTAAATCAGTTGTATGCGAACTCAGGGACCTGCTTCTCTCAAGGGTGTAATGGGCAGAAGGTTGGAATGGATGCTCTTGAGCACAGCACAATGTTTTAAACACAAACATTTAAGAGGAAAAAGTCAAATGTATGTCAATATTATGGCAATATATTTGACTGACATATTCTGCTTCTTCTGGAAAAAGTGAGTCAACAGAGAATAATAAAGCAACAAGGCACATGCTTAATATATGAGTTAAAACATCAAGCATTTATGAGTTTTATGGTCTTTCTGTGAAAAGACTGTACATCAGGATGATACTAGAAAATAAAACAAATGATTTGTAGGAACTGAATTAAAATATGATAGTACATTTTAAAATGTTTTGGAACTGTGCTTACTTGTTTGATAGATCAGTTCACAAGTGTCTCTTCAGCTGTCTCTCCCTCTCCCTTCCCCTCTCTCCATCCCTCTCTCTCTCTCCCCCTCTCCCTCTCTCTCTCTCTCCTTTTCTCTCGCCCTCTCTCCCCTCTCTCCCTCCCTCTGTCTCCCTCTCTTTCTCTCTCTCTCTCTGTTTCTATCTCTGTCTCTGTCTCTCTGTCTCTCTGTCTTTATCCCTCTGTCTCCCACTCTCACGTACAAACACAAAATAAATAATTTTCCACATTCAAATAATCTTATGAAAGATTAATGGTATATTTTAAAACTTATCTGAATATGTCAGATTTTTGTAGACCATTTAAAAATGAATTTATCCTGGAGAAATACCCATGCAAACAGGTTGGAAGAGCAAGGCAAACTCTGAAAGGGCATGTCAATAAACTCATGAACAATGGCCTTGATGATTACTTAATTTCAACATGAGGTCAATGGCAACATCTTCTGATACTTTGTGCACATACAAAGATTGGTTTGAGAAAAAGGATGCAGAAAAAGAGGTTCAACCATTGAAAAGTTTGTGGAGAGGGAAGAAGAGGAAATATCAGGTACACCCAGGTAGCCATCAAGAGGAAACTGCAGACCTGGAAGGTCCAAAAACCCCCAAAACCCCCCAAAACAAAACAAACAAGAACATGGAGGCTGAAACACAGAGGGTCTCCCTGATGGCTCAGCACGGCTTGAGCTGACCCCACAAGCAGCCATGAAGCAGCACTTTGAGTATGATGGTCAAGAGGAGGCAACATGATTTTCTATGCTTTGGGTGTTAGTTTTAGTAGTATTTTGGTATGTAAAATAGTATTCAGTATAAAGAAAACCTTTGACTTTGATATTTTGAAGACATTTCTCCTTAAATTTTTCACTTTAAATCTCTTTCTGGTTGTGCTCTTATTCATTGTTTCCCTTATATTCCCTAGATAATAATAACATCTGGAAGTATGACAGCTCTAACTTTTAATTTTCAGTATGTATGTCTCATATATTTTTACTTCCTTCAGTGCTCTGGTTGTTGACTCATAGGTGTATTAGCAGACATCATTACCCTCTTCCTTACTTTAATAAGAAGTGTCTTAATATTTCATCACCAATAATTTTTTTTCTTTTGGTTAACTATCTTTAATAGATTAAGAGTGATTCCTTTCATAATTATTTTCTATGAATACTGGGTTTGGGAACTTAGTTTGGAATTATGTATTATAATCATTATGATTTGTTTAACTACCAATTTTATTTTATTGATATTTCCCTGTAATGTATTAATACAGTGGTTTTCATTAATTTTTTCTCTAACATTGAATATCCTGGTGACTCAGGAAAAACTAGGATGGCTTGTCCAAGGACTTCATCTGATATTCTCTGGTTTCAATTTGCCAAGGTTTTATTAACATTGATATTGATGATATCACAATAATAGGTGTCCAGAATTATCTTACATGTTTCCTTCCTACACTGGGAATTAGTGCTACATTGTTCTTAGAAAATGATTTAGTTAGTTGTGCATTTGTTTCTAGGCTCTGAAACAGGATATGTAACATGCATATTTTCTGTTTCCTGATGCCAGAATAGAACATGAGAAGTAAAACTTATTGGGGAGAGGCTGGTACACATGTATGTGCTTCTGTGTGTGTAAAATAGAAGTACAGAACATTCACTGAAATTTATTTTATCAGCCTGACAAGATTTTATACTTCCTCAGGAAAAAAAAAAAGTTTTGTGTACTGTCTAGTTTATCAATTATTATCATAAGCATCTAAGAAATGACAGTTTAAATATTCTCTATTTTTTTATTATTTAAGAAAGAATTGATATGTTTAATGTATTACTCCTATTTATTTGTACCTTTTGTCTTTTTTACCTTTTTCTGAACTTGTAAAATATATAGTCATATCACACTTATCAAATCTACTATTTTCTTAATCTTTGCTTTTTACTTAAAAGAATTTATTCTTACCCTTTTAGTTGCTTTTATTATTTAATGATGTAACTTTTACAGTTGAAGCTTAATTTACATTTTTTCCATTTTTCTGGATTTTTATTGTAAATATTTTAGGTTATAAGTTTTTCCTGATTATGTTTTGGTTGTATATGGAGGGATTTGTATTTAATATATATGTATATTTTTTAACGTTATGTGGGCCTCTCACTGCTGTGGCCTCTCCCGTTGCAGAGCAGAGGCTCTGGACGCACAGGCTCAGAGGCCATGGCTCACAGGCCCATCTGCTCCGTGGCACGTGGAATCTTCCCGGACCGGGGCACGAACCCATGTCCCCTGCATCGGCAGGCAGACTCTCAACCACTGCGCCACCAGGGAAGTCCTGTATTTAATACTTTTATCATCATTTATTTATGAATGCTTTGTAGTGCCAAGAGTTCTTTAGAAAGATATTGCATAATTTTTTAGGTTTACAGATTTTTTTCCCTTTATTTTCTATTTATTTCTAATTTGAATGCATTCTGATCAGTGATTTTGGATTTGAGTTCTATTTTTTTTTTTTTGAAAACCTTATTGGTATTACAACAAACTTGTTAATATTTGTTGTAGGTGTTTTTGGCTGTTCCATGTATGTTTGAAATGATACATAGTTTCTATTTGATCAGTGCAAATATTTACATGTGATTAAGCTTATTAGCAGTGTTAAATCCTTTCTATTCTTTTGGCCATGGCTCTTCTCAGAGCCCATGTTGTTTCTTATCTAATAATGGTTAAGTTACTTGGACTATGTAAAAGAAAATCAATTAATATAGACCAAATGTTTATTCGTTAGAGACCTCCCACCAAATTTTTAGATTTATATAAAGCTGACAGATTATCATTAAATGGCCATTATTCTCTCTTCTGTCTGAGTCCTTAGTCTTTCAATAAGGAAAGGACAACTTTTGCTCTTTTCTGTCATTGGTCATGGCAAAAATTGCTGGTTATCAACTCCAGGACAATTTACTCCAATGGTTAATAATCTATTATAATGATACTAGGTTGTATTATGATCTGCAACGTTTTTGAACCAAGAAGCATTTCTCTAAGACCAGTATGGAGGCTGGTCCCATAATTCAATAATTCAAGCTAAGCAGAAAATGGCACATATGCTTCTTGCCTTTTAAAGATCAGTTTGTTTCTAAACTCCAATGTTCTTTCTTTTTTTAATAGAGAATGTAGAATGAATAACAAGAATATAAAAAGGCACTAAGAGTTGATTTCCAAGGGGTTGTTGAACTTTCTTTTTCTTTCCTTTGTTATTCTTTACAAAAAGGAGAGACATTTTGTGGTCTGTAAATTCTCCGAAGACAGTGATTTTTTTTTCTACTTTCTTATCCCCAGCAGTGAACCTGTTCCACACAGTTTTAAAAAATGTGGATGAATTAATGGATGAGTGAAAAAATGACTATGTTAAGCATCTGTCAAGAGGCAAAGAAACATCAACGCACTTCCAGAACTTTCTAGCTGTGGTGGGATTGCAATATTCACAATCACAATTAATCTATTATTTACTACATGGTCATATTAAAGATTTTTGTTTACCAGACAGAAAAATAAGGTCCTTCAAAATATGCTTTCAAGAGTCAGCCTATGAATAACTCTTTTATATTCTTTCCTGTCAGAAACATACGCCTTGCTTTCACTTTCAGGACATCACGAGGCTGTTTCCAGCATAGCTGCTTGCTGAGGAGCTGAGAACTATGTTCCTACCCATTGATATATCTTTCTGCTTCTTAACATGTTCCTTGACTTGTTTCCTTTTGGTTGAGAAACTTCTCCCTGTGCTTCTTAATTGCTTATCATTTCAAGGCACTATTTGCTGGTCTTTGAGTTCCCAGCAGAGAATATATGCGTAACAGCAGCAATTTGTTGAAATCTTGAGACCTAACAGGTAGATATTACAGACCACACTGTTTCTCACACAGTGAGATATTTTAGCTACTTTTCTGATATTTAATTGAGAAATATCTTCTTTCCAACTGTCTAAAGTAAACAAAATTGCAACATCAAATAATTAGAATAGGCTTCCAAGACTTGGATAATTAATGTAATAGAGCTGAGAGGATAAATGAAAGGAAAGTGTAGATATTTAAATAGGCAACTTTATGTTTTGAGTATTATGCATCCTTGCCAGATGTTCAGTTGCCTCTCTTCCAAGTCAGAGGTCCATGAACAACGGAATTTTAGAGGCTGCAGAAACAATGGAGATTTAACTATTGGCTTGGCCAAAAAGTTCGTTCGGGTTTTTGGACAGATGTTACAGAAAAACCCGAACAAAATTTTTGGCCAACCCAATACATTAAAAAGTCAAAATGGAAAAGCAGTGGAGTTTATCCTGTTCACAGTCAAGCTCTCTTATTCTGTGCTTGTCCTTCTCCTGGGGATCAGTATTCTTTTGCAGCCTGTAAAGTTATCAACAACTTGTTATTACCTTAATAATAATAAATATAGCTTGTTGATTGCCCAAGATTTAGTTACAAGAATTCTGAAAAGTGTGCACTATTTTTTCACACAGGAAGAAAGACAGGCACAAAGCAGTTAAAGAGGTAGCCTTAGGCTACACAATTCCTAATTAGTGCAGCTTCCGTGGCCCTTTTATGGTGGTTATTCTCTCAGAAGGAAAAGTTTCTTAAGTTTTATATTTGAGTATAAAACCAAATCTTTGCTTTCATCTTGAAAATTATTCTGTGGGATATTCTCTGTGCTCCTAAACACACAAGAGCATTTGGTCCTACATCCTCTGCTGCCTATACATGGCAACCCCTCTCTCTTGTGTGTATTGGCTTAATCAGGTGTCCTGATTGTATGACAGAGCTAAATGGGTTTCCTGCCAGGGCTGTCTCTATGTTACTGAACTCAGGTTCAGCTGCTCCCTGATGAAAAGCCAGTAATCAAAGGGCAAGTGTTGGTAGAGAAGAAAGGTAGTTTATTCAGAAAATCCAACAATCTGGGGAGAAGGTAGACTCATGTCCAGA
The DNA here is from genome assembly GCF_964165515.1 of Mesoplodon bidens. Classification (NCBI taxonomy): domain Eukaryota; kingdom Metazoa; phylum Chordata; class Mammalia; order Artiodactyla; family Ziphiidae; genus Mesoplodon; species Mesoplodon bidens. The sequence goes on along the minus strand of NC_138165.1, from coordinate 2,999,734 downwards.
TACCAACTCTGAAGATTTTGCTCAGCCACAAAAATTTAAAAGGGAAAAGTGGTAGCCATCTCAGTTAATCATTGAGATAGGAGGTCAGATTCTTCATCATTTTTCCATTGCGTGCAGACCTGCTGACTTCTCCTGATGTTCTTTTGGATGCTGTCTTGCCCATGTGGTCCGCCTGTGTCTGTGGGGTCCGCCTGCAGATTTATTCAGGGGAAACTAGGAGTAGAGAGTCATTCATTCTTTAACTACTTAATTCTTCATTCTTACTCCTTTTAATCCAAAAAAGGAGTCAACTGGTAAGTAAGGCATTGTGTACATTTAGTAGAGCATAAGTCAGGAATTAGGTTAAATGTTGCATGGTAATCTCATTTTTATAATTAAGGTTTAAGGGGAACAAAAATAGACAAACAGGAAGAGGCAAAAGAGCTGCTAATATGTGTCTGGGCAAAGCATGGAAGAACCACTATAGGCATGAGTTGTTCGGTAAATATTTTAGAGATAGTACCATTTATTGAGTTTTTCTTTTCTTTTCTTATCATTTTAACCCAAGATTTGGAGTTAGAAACACACAATTGGAAAAGAATTAGTCAAATCTACCATGAGATTACAATTACAGAGTCAGGGCTCCTTAGGGAGCTGCTCAAGCTGGGCCATAAGAAAGCCTCACAGCTTCCCAATGATGAAGACCAAGAGGAAAATAGACCCATTTTCAAATGTTTAGGACTGTTAGGATAAAAAAAAAACCCACACTATCCCTGAAACTCAGCTCTGAGGGACCTTCTGGGCACATGCAGTTAATAGAATGTTTTCTATTTGTATAAGATTTTTGCTATGCAACTTTTTTTTTTTTTTTTCGGTATGCGGGCCTCTCACTATTGTGGCCTCTCCCGTTGTGGAGCATAGGCTCTGGACACGCAGGCTCAGTGGCCATGGCTCAAGAGCACAGCCGCTCCGCGGCATGTGGGATCTTCCCGGACTGGGGCACGAACCCGTGTCCCCTGCATCGGCAGGCGGCCTCTCAACCACTGCTCCACCAGGGAAGCCCTGCTATGGATTTTTGATATGATAATATTATAACCTACATTAATACAGTACAGTGATTAAGATCAAGGCTTTATGAATGCTTACTTTCTTTTTTCTTTCTTTCTTCACTTTTTTCTAAGTTTAAAAATATGATTTTCAATGATTAAGTATTGTCTAGTACCTGGAAAATCTATTTTATATACTTTTACTTTCTATTTTTTCTTCTGGCGTTTAATAAATGAGTTGTTATAAGTAACTGTGGGCTTTAGATAAAATCTTTTAACAGATTAAAAATAATCATCCAACACACTCAACTTATACCCTAACCAACCCAAATCAAACTTTCATGCAGTTAAACTAATTCACTGCATTCTGGTAACTTTTTGATATGAAGGAAGGCTCAGAGAGTCAAACACCATCATGGATTAGAATAATTTTTATCTAGTGTTCACCACAAAGCTTAGATGTCATAGTCTGCTCAAGATAATATAGAGCAGTACCATCCAATAGAAATAAAATGCAAGCCACATTTAAATTAAATTTTTTTGAATAGCCACATAAAAAAAGGTAAACTGAAACAGATAAAACTAAGGGTAATACCATATTTTGTTTAATCCAAAATATCAAAAGAATTATTGTTTCAACAGTAATTCAATATAAAATTACTAATGAGATTTTTTTTTTCCTTTTTTACCTATGTAGGATTCAGAACATGGTGTGTAATACGTATACACGTACAGTACAGCACATTTCAGTTTGGACTAAGGACACTTCAGAGGCTCCATAGTCACAGGTGGTGAGTGGTTACCACACAGGGCCACACAGATCTAGAGGATATATATTTCTGCTCTTAGGGAGGACCCACAGGAATTAGCTATCTTGCTGAGGTACAAGTAAAGGAAACTTATTTTTCTGAATATTTTTTCCAGCCCATGGTACATCTCAGTACATGGTCTCACTGTGCATGAGTAGCTCCCATGCGACCCACCTTCACAAGTCTGACATCACCTGAACTGGGGTCTGCTGTGTCCCACTAGGCAGGGACCAGATGCTGTGACAATGCCGAAGTGTTCAAAGACTTCCTGAATGTAAACTCTCAATCCCTGCCTTTGTCTCCTAGCTGATCAGTATCAAGTAGATCCAGAACTCCCTGTGATGTGGGGACCACTCTCTGAGTAACACTGCTCTATCAGAATCCCAGAAGTTGAGACTTATAAAGAGAAACATTTTTAGATCAGAAAAATATCCATTACAGAAATATGCTAATTATAAAAATAGTCCCACTCAATCTTACATCATCAATATCTCTCCTGTCCATCACATCAGTAAATTTGTTGGAATATACTAATTATTAAATGCTGCAAAATCATGTAATATGATATCATGTAGATAGAGAGCAAATTACATCAAAGTTTATATAGCAAATTCACAGAAATGTTGAAGCATGTAACATTTAAAAATTAAAGTTAATATAGATGGTTCAAGGGATAATTAATTAACTATCGAAGAATTAAGAGATATTTTTCACTACTTGGAAAACCCTAAAAGTGTTTTTCAAAGTTCATCTTCTTTCTGGTTGCATGCTAAACTAAAATGTCACTCGAAGGTTGTAGTAGCATGTCCTTTTCTTACAAAATTTGATCAGAAAAACTGTATACCAACAAGGTAACAATCGACAGTTTCTTCTCTTTCTAAAAAGTACATAGACAAAATTACAACACATTTGACTAAATACAAAAAATGAAAGTATTTTAATAATTTCTTCATTTTATAAGTTTAGTCTTTCTGTATCAAAGGGAAACATATAAAATTTAGCCTGTGAATGGTAAAAACCCTAATCACCAAATATTTGCTTCTCCTTTCTTTAACATTCTCATATTCAGAAATGCTATGTTGATTTTTAACCCACAAGGAAATTGATGCTTGCACATCTGCACTTTAAAATATGGTTTATAATGTATGAACATCTGCTCCACTCTAACCCAGAATATCAACAGGGAAAATACAATAGAACATTAAGTGTTGCCCACATAATTACTGTTACACTGAGTAAGATAAATATTTGAACATAATGGCGTACTTTATCATAAAAACCTATTGTGGTTATTTGGGGAATTCATAATGTTTCATTTAATCACAGCAAAAGGAAAAGCATGACGTGTGTAGAGAATGGGCTTGCTGACCTGGGAGCTGTTTCCCTTGTTGTGACATTCAGTAAAATCTTATTAACTCAGACCCTGCACAGTTTGGAAATTAAGGTTATTCAAACATTTGACTCTGAGTTAGGAAAAATTTGGAAACAATGTCTTTATTTATGAGTTATAAAAGTATTATACATGAGAAAGGGGAAGGTAGAATAATCAAACATGGCTCAAAACCAAAACAAACTTAAAACTGTCTCTGTATAGGGTGCTATAGTTGTGAACTCAGAAGATGATGTTGACCGGGAAAGAGACAGAGTCTGGGCCTGGCACCAGGGTGTGGTCTTAGCCCCCATGGCTCTCCACCATGTGCTTTCTGCTCATCATTGGAATTTTCGGCTTCTTCATGCTCACTTTTAAAGAGTGGAAGAGATGTTTATTGATTTTCCTGCCAGCTTTGAGTGCTTGTAATCCTAATTTGTATGAGTTAAATAATGTATGTGCTTAGGATACATTACTATGTAATTGAGATAATTGGGTGTTTATTCCCATTTAATAAATCAAAGCTTATGCAACATATCCTCTATAAGTTTTTTTTTTCATCTTTTCTTACTTTTTTTCCTTCACAGTTAGAGAAATCAGTCAGCAGGTGGACGTTAGTCTCATATTTATGATTTTGCCCATCTCAGCACTCTGATTTTCCATAGACTTGTTCAATGAAAGATTCATATTTCATTTTATGTAAAATTAATATTTATGGTAATTTAGTATTTATGTATATACATAAAATAGATTTACTATAGTGTTACATTTCAACCCAACACAACATTTTATTTTATTTTTTATTTTTTTTATTTTTTATTTTTTTTATTTTATTTTATTTTTTTTTTAATTTTTTAAATTAGTTTCTGCTTTATAACAAAGTGAATCAGTCATACATATACATCTGTTCCCACATCCCTTCCCTCATGCATCTCCCTCCCTCCCACCCTCCCCATCCCACCCCTCCAGGCGGTCACAAAGCACCGAGCTGATCTCCCTGTGCTCTGTGGCTGCTTCCCACTATCTATCTACCTTACGTTTGGTAGTGTATATATGTCCATGCCTCTCTTTCACTTTGTCACAGCTTACCCTTCCCCTTCCCCATATCCTCAAGTCCATTCTCAAGTAGGTCTGTGTCTTTATTCCCGTTTTGCCCCTAGGTCCTTCATGACTTTTTTTTTTTTTAAATTCCGTATATATGTGTTAGCATACGGTATTTGTCTTTCTCTTTCTGACTTACTTCACTCTGTATGACAGACTCTAGGTCTATCCACCTCATTACAAATAGCTCAGTTTCGTTTCTTTTTATGGCTGAGTAATATTCCATTGTATATATGTGCCACATCTTCTTTATCCATTCGTCCGATGATGGACACTTAGGTTGTTTCCAGCTCCGGGCTATTGTGAATAGAGCTGCAATGAACATTTTGGTACATGTCTCTTTTGGAATTATGGTTTTCTCAGGGTATATGCCTAGTAGTGGGATTGCTGGGTCATATGGTAGTTCTATTTTTAGTTTTTTAAGGAACCTCCATACTGTTCTCCATAGTGGCTGTACCAATTCACATTCCCACCAGCAGTGTAAGAGTGTTCCCTTTTTTCCACACCCTCTCCAGCATTTATTGTTTCTAGATTTCTTGATGATGGCCATTCTGACTGGTGTGAGATGATATCTCATTGTAGTTTTGATTTGCATTTCTCTAATGATTAATGATGTTGAGCATTCTTTCATGTGTTTGTTGGCAGTCTGTATATCTTCTTTGGAGAAATGCCTATTTAAGGCTTCTGCCCATTTTTGGATTGGGTTGTTTGTTTTTTTGCTATTGAGCTGCATGAGCTGTTTATAAATTTTGGAGATTAATCCTTTGTCAGTTGCTTCATTTGCAAATATTTTCTCCCATTCTGAGGGTTGTCTTTTGGTCTTGTTTATGGTTTCCTTTGCTGTGCAAAAGCTTTGAAGTTTCATTAGGTCCCATTTGTTTATCTTTGTTTTTATTTCCATTTCTCTAGGAGGTGGGTCCAAAAGGATCTTGCTGTGATTTATGTCATAGAGTGTTCTACCTATGTTTTCCTCTAAGAGTTTGATAGTTTCTGGCCTTACATTTAAGTCTTTAATCCATTTTGAGCTTATTTTTGTGTATGGTGTTAGGGAATGATCTAATCTCAAACTTTTACATGTCCCTGTCCAGTTTTCCCAGCACCACTTATTGAAGAGGCTGTCCTTTCTCCACTGTACATTCCTGCCTCCTTTATCAAAGATAAGTTGGCCATATGTGCGTGGGTTTATCTCTGGGCTTTCTATCCTGATCCACTGATCTATCTTTCTGTTTTTATGCCAGTACCAGACTGTCTTAATTACTGTAGCTTTGTAGTATAGTCTGAAGTCAGGGAGCCTGATTCCTCCAGCTCCGTTTTTCGTTCTCAAGATTGCTTTGGCTATTCGGGGTCTTTTGTTTTTCCAAACAAATTTTGAAATTTTTTGTTCTAGTTCTGTGAAAAATGCCAGTGGTAGTTTGATAGGGATTGCATTGAATCTGTAGATTGCTTTGGGTAGTAGAGTCATTTTCACAATATTGATTCTTCCAATCCAGGAGCATGGTATATCTCTCCATCTATTTGTATCATCTTTAATTTCTTTCATCAGTGTCTTATAATTTTCTGCATACAGGTCTTTTGTCTCCTTAGGTAGGTTTATTCCTAGATATTTTATTCTTTTTGTTGCAATGGTAAATGGGAGTGTTTTCCTGATTTCATTTTCAGATTTTTCATCATTAGTGTACAGGAATGCCAGAGATTTCTGTACATTAATTTTGTATCCTGCTACTTTACCAAATTCATTGATTAGTTCTAGTAGTTTTTCGGTAGCATCTTTAGGATTCTCTATGTATAGTATCATGTCATCTGCAAACAGTGACAGCTTTACTTCTTCTTTTCCAATTTGGATTCCTTTTATTTCCTTTTCTTCTCTGATTGCTGTGGCTAAAACTTCCAAAACTATGTTGAATAAGAGTGGTGAGAGTGGGCAGCCTTGTCTTGTTCCTGATCTTAGTGGAAATGGTTTCAGTTTTTCACCATTGAGGACAATGTTGGCTGTGGGTTTGTCATATATGGCCTTTATGATGTTGAGGAAAGTTCCCTCTATGCCTACTTTCTGCAGGGTTTTTATCATAAATGGGTGTTGAATTTTGTCGAAAGCTTTCTCTGCATCTATTGAGATGATCATATGGTTTTTCTCCTTCAACTTGTTAATATGGTGTATCACATTGATTGATTTGCGTATATTGAAGAATCCTTGCATTCCTGGAATAAACCCCACTTGATCATGGTGTATGATCCTTTTAATGTGCTGTTGGATTCTGTTTGCTAGTATTTTGTTGAGGATTTTTGCATCTATGTTCATCAGTGATATTGGCCTGTAGTTTTCTTTCTTTGTGACATCCTTGCCTGGTTTTGGTATCAAGGTGATGGTGGCCTCGTAGAATGAGTTTGGGAGTGTTCCTTCCTCTGATATTGTTTGGAAGAGTTTGAGAAGGATGGGTGTTAGCTCTTCTCTAAATGTTTGATAGAATTCGCCTGTGAAGCCATCTGGTCCTGGGCTTTTGTTTGATGGAAGATTTTTAATCACAGTTTCAATTTCAGTGCTTGTGATTGGTCTATTCATATTTTCTATTTCTTCCTGAGTCAGTCTTGGCAGGTTGTGCATTTCTAAGAATTTGTCCATCTCTTCCAGGTTGTCCATTTTATGGGCATAGAGTTGCTTGTAGTAATCTCTCATGATCTTTTGTATTTCTGCAGTGTCAGTTGTTACTTCTCCTTTTTCATTTCTAATTCTATTGATTTGAGTCTTCTCCCTTCTTTTCTTGATGAGTCTGGCTAATGGTTTATCAATTTTGTTTATCTTCTCAAAGAACCAGCTTTCAGTTTTATTGATCTTTGCTATCGTTTCCTTCATTTCTTTTTCATTTATTTCTGATCTGATTTTTATGATTTCTTTCCTTCTGCTAACTTTGGGATGTTTTTGTTCTTCTTTCTCTAATTGCTTTAGGTGCAAGGTTAGGTTGTTTATTCGAGATGTTTCCTGTTTCTTAAGGTGGGATTGTATTGCTATAAACTTCCCTCTTAGAACTGCTTTTGCTGCATCCCATAGGTTTTGGGTCGTCGTGTCTCCATTGTCATTTGTTTCTAGGTATTTTTTAATTTCCTCTTTGATTTCTTCAGTGATCACTTCGTTATTAAGTAATGTATTGTTTAGCCTCCATGTGTTTGTATTTTTTACAGCTCTTTTCCTGTAATTGATATCTAGTCTCATAGCATTGTGGTCAGAAAAGACACTTGATACAATTTCAATTTTCTTAAATTTACCAAGGCTTGATTTGTGACCCAAGATATGATCTATCCTGGAGAATGTTCCATGAGCACTTGAGAAAAACGTGTATTCTGTTGTTTTTGGATGGAATGTCCTATAAATATCAATTAAGTCCATCTTGTTTAATGTATCATTTAAAGCTTGTGTTTCCTTATTTATTTTCATTTTGGAAGATCTGTCCATTGGTGAAAGTGGGGTGTTAAAGTCCCCTACTATGATTGTGTTACAGTCGATTTCTCCTTTTATGGCCCTTAGTATTTGCCTTATGTATTGAGGTGCTCCTATGTTGGGTGCATAAATATTTACAATTGTTATATCTTCTTCTTGGATTGATCCCTTGATCATTATGTAGTGTCCTTCTTTGTCTCTTCTAGTAGTCTTTATTTTAAAGTCTATTTTGTCTGATATGAGAATTGCTACTCCAGCTTTCTTTTGGTTTCCATTTGCATGGAATATCTTTTTCCATCCCCTTACTTTCAGTCTGTATGTGTCTCTAGGTCTGAAGTGGGTCTCTTGTAGACAGCATATATATGGGTCTTGTTTTTGTATCCATTCAGCCAATCTGTGTCTTTTGGTGGGAGCATTTAGTCCATTTACATTTAAGGTAATTATCGATATGTATGTTCCTATTCCCATTTTCTTAATTGTTTTGGGTTCGTTATTGTAGGTCTTTTACTTCTGTTGTGTTTCTTGCCTAGAGAAGTTCCTTTAGCATTTGTTGTAAAGCTGGTTTGGTGGTGCTGAACTCTCTCAGCTTTTGCTTGTCTGTAAACCTTTTAATTTCTCCATCAAATCTGAATGAGATCCTTGCTGGGTAGAGTAATCTTGGTTGCAGGTTTTTCTCCTTCATCACTTTAATTATGTCCTGCCACTCCCTTCTGGCTTGTAGAGTTTCTGCTGATAGATCAGCTGTTATCCTGATGGGGATTCCCTTGTGTGTTATTTGTTGTTTTTGCCTTGCTGCTTTTAATATGATTTCTTTGTGTTTAATTTTTGACAGTTTGATTAATATGTGTCTTGGCGTATTTCTCCTTGGATTTATTCTGTATGGGACTCTCTGTGCTTCCTGGACTTGATTAACTATTTCCTTTCCCATATTAGGGAAGTTTTCAACTATAATCTCTTCAAATATTTTCTCAGTCCCTTTCTTTTTCTCTTCTTCTTCTGGAACCCCTATAATTCGAATGTTGGTGCGTTTAATGTTGTCCCAGAGGTCTCTGAGACTGTCCTCTGTTCTTTTCATTCTTTTTTCTTTATTTTGCTCTGCAGCAGTTATTTCCACTATTTTATCTTCCACCTCACTTATCCGTTCTTCTGCCTCAGTTATTCTGCTATTGATCCCATCTAGAGTATTTTTTATATCATTTATTGTGTTTTTAATCGATGCTTGATTCATCTTTAGTTCTTCTAGGTCCTTGTTAACTGTTTCTTGCATTTTGTCTATTCTATTTCCAAGATTTTGGATCTGGGAAATAGAATCTTGGATCATCTTTACCATCATTATTCTGAATTCTTTTTCAGGTAGACTGCCTATTACGTCTTCATTTGTTAGGTCTAGTGGGTTTTTATCTTGTTCCTTCTCCTGCTGTGTGTTTTTCTGTCTTCTCATTTTGCTTATGTTACTGTGTTTGGGGTCTCCTTTTTGCAGGCTGCAGGTTCGTAGTTCCCGTTGTTTTTGGTGTCTGTCCCCAGTGGCTAAGGTTGGTTTAGTGGGTTGTGTAGGCTTCCTGGTGGAAGGTACTAGTGCCTGTGTTCTGGTGAATGAGGCTGGATCTTGTCTTTCTGGTGGGCAGGTCCACGTCTGGTGGTGTGTTTTGGGGTGTCTGCGGACTTTTTATGATTTTAGGCCACCTCTCTGCTAATGGGTGGCGTTGTGTTCCTGTCTTGCTAGTTGTTTGGCATAGGGTGTCCAGCACTGTAGCTTGCTGGTCGTTGAGTGAAGCTGGGTGCTGGTGTTGAGATGGAGATCTCTGGAAGATTTTCGCCGTTTGATATTATGTGGAGCTGGGAGGTCTCTTGTGGACCAGTGTCCTGAAGTTGGCTCTCCCACCTCAGAGGCACAGCACTGACTCCTGGCTCCTCAATTTGGGATGATTTGTTGTCTATTCATGTATTCCACAGATGCAGGGTACATCAAGTTGACTGTGGAGCTTTAATCCGCTGCTTCTGAGGCTGCTGGGAGAGGTTTCCCTTTCTCTTCTTTTTTATCACAGCTCCTGGGTCTCAGCTTTGGATTTGGCCCCGCCTCTGCGTGTAGGTCGCCGGAGGGCGTCTGTTCTTCGCTCAGACAGGACAGGGTTAAAGGAGCAGCCTCTTCGGGGACTCTGGCTCACTCAGGCCGGGCGGGAGGGAGGGGCACGGAGTGCGGGGCGAGCCTGCAGCGGCAGAGTTCGGCGTGACGTTGCACCAGCCCGAGGCGCGCCGTGCGTTCTCCCAGGGAAGCCGCCCCTGGATCCCGGGACCCCGGCAGTGGCGGGCTGCACAGGCTCCCGGAAGGGCGGTGTGGACAGTGACCTGCGCTCGCACACAGGCTTCTTGGCGGCGGCAGCAGCAGCCCCAGCGTCCCACGCCCGTCACTGAGCTCCGCGCTTTCAGTCGTGACTCGCGCCCGTCTGTGGAGCCCCTTTAAGCAGTGCTCTTAATCCCCTCTCCTCGCGCACCAGGAAACCAAGAGGGAAGAAAAAGTCTCTTGCCTCTTCGGCAGCTCCAGAGTTTCCCCGAACTTCCTGCCGGCTAGCTGTGGCACATTAGCCCCCTTCAGGCTGAGTTCTCGCCGCCAGCCCCAGTCCTTTCCCTGCGCTCTGACCGAAGCCCGAGCCTCAGCTTCCAGCGCCGCCCACCCTGGCGGGCGAGCAGACAAGCCTCTCGGGCGGGTGAGTGCCGCTCGGCACCGATCCTCTGTGCGGGAATCTCTCCGCTTTGCCCTACCCAGGTATGTGGGGAGTTTCTTGCCCTTTGGGAGGTCTGGGGTCTTCTGCCAGCATTCAGTAGGTGTTCTGTAGGAGTTGTTCCACGTGTAGCTGTATTTCTGGTGTATCCGTGGGGAGGAAGGTGATCTCCGCGTCTTACTCTTCCGCCATCTTACCCGGAAGTCCCAACATTTTAAATATGACTTAAAATGTACTTATAAGTAAACACTTATTTTGGATTCTTTCTTTCTAGTCCTTTAAGTCTGGCTTGATCATCCACATAAGATTGTTTAGTTGGTTTATAATCCTCCTAGAAATAAAAGTTTTTAGCTTCCAGAAGTGTATCACATAATCTACTTAGAGCTGGAAGAAAGCGTTAGAATTTTTATCTCTATTTTTATTTTACCTGTTTAAATTTTCTATTTCTCCACACATTTTACAAAAATATACCAAATTTTTATAGAGCTTGGCAGATCTATGATTTAAAAATAAATGTTGAAGATGCATTTAAGTTGTGTTTACTGACAGGAGTATGTGTTTAAGAAAGTTGAGAATCCACTCTCCAAACATATACTGTCCAGTAGAAATATAAACACCATTTATAAGTTTACATTTCCTAGAAGCCACATATGTATAGATCTGTGGCATATATAAACTATTATCCTTTTGACATGTAAAATTATAAATGTATTAATGGTCTTTTTTACATTAGTTTATATATTTTGTACTATATCTTGGAATCTCAATGTGTAGTTTACACTGATGATACATCTCTGGACTACTCATATTTCAAATGCTCAGTAATTACCTGTGGGAAGTGACTATCATCCCATGTAACTCAGTTCTTGAAACAGCACAAAGAAGCTCTTCCTCCAGTTGGTTTTGTCTTGAACCTCTTGTTTCCTCCCGGTCCCTGGATCTTCATATTGTAGCCCCACCCCTGAACCTGTCTCTGCACCTTGGATTTGGGCTGCACAAAACATGTTTAGCTTCCTGTTCTTAGTGCCCTTGTCATGTCCTAGCTCTTCTGCCCACTTGGATTTTGAAGACTGTCCCTAGCTACCTTCAGGGAACACCTTAGCTCTGGGTTCCTGTCTGCAAGAAGTGCAGGTATTTTTTAATTGAAATATAGTTAACTTACAATGTTTTGTTAGTTTAAAGTGTACAGCAAAGTGATTCATATATATATATGTGTGTATATATATATATATATATATATATATATATATATAATTTCAGATTCTTTTCCAGTATAGGCTATTACAAGATGTAGAGTGCAGTTCCCTGTGCTATACAGTAGGTCCTTGATGGTTTTCTATTTTATATACAGTCACATATATATGTTAGTCCCAAACTCATAATTTATCCCTCCCCCCTTTCCCTTTTGGTAACCATAAGTTTGTTTTCTGTGTCTGTGAGTCTGTTTTGTAAATAAGATCATTTGTATCATTTTTTAGATTCCACATATAACTGATGTCATATATTTGTCTTTCTCTGTCAGACTTACTTCACTTAGTATGATAAGCTCTAGGTCCATCCATGTTGCTGCAAATGGCATTATTTCATTCTCTTTTATGGTTGAGTAATATTCCACTGTGTATATGTACCACATGTTCTTATCCACTCATCTGTTGATGGACATTTAAATTGCTTCCATGTCTTGGCTATTATAAGAAGTGCTGCTGTGTGGGCTTCCCTGGTGGCGCAGTGGTTGAGAGTCCACCTGCTGATGCAGGGGACACGGGTTCGTGCCCCGGTCCGGGAGGATCCCACATGCTGTGGAGTGGCTGGGCCCGTGAGCCATTGCCGCTGGGCCTGTGCATCCGGAGCCTGTGCTCCGCAACGGGAGAGGCCACAACAGTGAGAGGCCCACATACAGCAAAAAAAAAAAAAAAAAAAAAAAAAAAAAAAGTGCTGCTGTTAATACTGTATGTACCTTTCTGAATTAGAGTTTTCTCCAGAAACTCTAGAGTAGGATTGCAGGATCATGTGGTAACTCTATTTTTAAGAAGCTCAGATTTTGCTTCTGAACATTTAATCATTTCTAATAACTGTTATTCTTGCTCAGTCATCAAGTTCCACTTGACTCAATAGTTTTCCTACATCAGTGGTTCTCTATTCTTCTCCCAGCTGAATTAAGGTTTTCCTTTACTTAAATACAATAATGGTGGTCATTTTCTCATTCAAAGAAATGAAAAGGAAAAAAAAAAGAAAATCAATAGTACAAATTAATTTTCTCAACATACCTTTTAAATTTTTACTTTAAAAACATTTCTACAAATATTATTCCCTGCTCATATTTCTCTCCAATGACCACTAGTAGTTGGTGAAATAAATTTAATACAGAGAAAATACTGTTAATGGCAAACATTAAAAAGTATCTCTAAGATATATATATATATATATAATATTTTAAAATTTCTTTAAATAGTGCAGTTTGGCCTGTGCCAACTTCTGTTAGTTCATTAGAATGTAAACCCCGAGATTACGGATTTTTAACCATACTACTGGTAAATTCTCCTAGAGTGGCTGACACACATTTGACTCGCAATAAATATTTATTAACTAAATGAATTTTTTAAAATCATCTTTTCTGTTCATAAAATTTCTCCTTTAGGCCAAATGCTTCATAGTAGTAGTATCACTACTAGTAAGTGCTTGATAACCAAAGTAGTGTGAGGATCAGTTGTGAAAAGCCCCTCCACATTTTATTAAGACCTGGAGTGTCTCACTCCTTGAGGACAGCTGGTAAGGTTTGCCTTGAGGATGACCATGCTTCATCCTTTAATTTATCTCTTTCTGTTGAGCAGGAGAACTACATTTGCCCAAGGTGTTGGTATTCTTCCATGGCCCCTTCTCATACTCGTGATTTGACTACTCTCAAGAGCAAAGAGAAAGAGAAGGAGAACATGAAGTCAGTCTGCTGGACTACATGAAAAATTTAAAGTATGCCCTTCTTTATTCAATCAGCACTTTCTCCAATACCTCAGCAACAATTACATTTGTTGTTTTATTTTTTCCCCAGATTAAGAAATCATCCACTGTCATTATTCTTTTAATCTTCTGGCCAGTGAAGTACATTTGTTACATTTATCTGCTTTTCTATTTTCTTTGTAGCAAAGTTAGTATGTATGTGAAACAGAACCTTTTGTATATTTTGACAGAAATATAAAATGGTGTGTGCACATACTTTTTGAACACTATAATTTTAGTTATTGTTACTCTATTTTATTTACTGGATATCATTGTATATTAATTTGTTGAATGACTTACAATTTAGATAACCAATGTTTGATGAAATCACTCTGGTGAAAGTCTTTTCCCCTTACTTCTTTTCCTTTTCATATTCCTTTTTCATTCTGTTTATATTAAATTTATATGCCTGATTGAGAACAACTTCTTTATATGCCTCACTCCTGAGTATGTTGTAGTAAACTGAGTATATTATTTAGATTTGGGGGAAGAAAAACAAATCCCACTAGAGCCTTTTAGAAGATAAAACATTCTGAGACTGTATTTCACATACACACTTGAGTATCCTCCAAAATAACTGAAGTCAGTTATTTCTGGTCAGTGCTTGAGGTCAATGGGCTAGGTGGGAGCTGGGATATAGAATGGGTAAAAATGGGTGGTTTATGGGCCTTTTAAGCTGGAGAAATGTATGGAAAGGATGCTTTATACAGTATTGTTTTCCAGAGAAATGAGGTATCATGTGGGGAATTTAGTGAACTAGTGAAATGGGTAGTTGATGAATGCCCTAGATTTTTTTATGAAATAAGGACATTATCTGGAAACAGTTTTAATTCTTTTGTATCTCTCAACTATAATTTGTTTCATTTTGTGATCCCAACATCATACCCCCAAAATGTCCAGAAAGGCAAGCAGGCACAGTCCATGAACAGAACACCAGCTAACTCATCAAGCATATACAGAGTCTAGAGAGCCATAGAGAGTGTATAATTTTACAGTTGCATCATCCTTTTTCTCCTATTGAATCAGCCTCAGATGAACTTTCTCCCTCTGTGTTTGTTTCCCTCTTTCTATTTTTGCATTTTTACCCTTTCTTCCTGCTACTCACCCTGCCCCTGTCCCATTCTGGTTGAGCACTGTCTGATTAAGACTATTGGGGTATCATTCCTCCTTCTCATGTGCTTCGAGTTCTCCATAGTATGTGTAGGCTCACAATTCTACATGGAAGAAACAGTAGCTATTTTAGACTGGTCAAAATAGATCCTCCATGAGACAAACTTTCTACATGCCAACACACATTGCTTCTCATAGCTTAACTTCAAAGGGCTGTTAGATTAAAACATTCCCTTTTAAGAAGAAATATGAGTGAAAAGGGGAATACATGGAGTTAGTGGGACAGAAAACCCTGAGCTACCATTCATTTATTCATTCAGAATTTCATGGGACTTGTCTGTGTACTTACAATCACCCAAGGAAGGTCACAGAATATTAAAATGAAACAGACACAATCCGTCTTCTCAGAATTTATCTTTCTAATGGAGAAGGCAGACATGTAAAGGGATGAATTACATTGCAACGTGTCTATGTGATATACTAGACTGTAAACAAAATACTGTAGAAGACAAATTGAAAGCTGGGTTTTTTCAGGTAGCAGTTTACCTGGAAAATCAGACAACAATGGAGATATCACTTTTTCACCTGCACTGCCCACAGGGTTCTTGCAAAAGAAATCTGGTGACAGATTAATTTATCCCTATGATACTGTGTTTAAAGTACGTCTATAGAAATATCTGTACAAATATGTGATGGCTTTATTAGTATTGATAAAACCTGTGGCATAGTTCTATCAATAATCACTACACAGAGGACTGGGAAAAATTTAAATAAGAATTGATAAAACACTAAATTGGACTTTGTGAAGTCCTGAAAAAAAAATCCTTGGTGTGTATCCGTCTTCTGTGAGAAGTTAAAAAAAAAAATGTTCCTACAAGGTTTCTACAATGTTTCAGGATGCCTGCAGTTCAAGACTAGTGAAAGAATAAATGTGTTAAATTATGGGCAATGGCTTTATGGAAAAAAGTGGAAATCTATGTCATTCGGAGAAGAGTGACAATTTTAGGATGACATATTTTTAAGTTATTTTAAAGATTTTTCCTTGTTCTGTAAAATATAAAGTACTTGGAAGAAAAAGTGTCTTTTTTATAGTTTTCTAGCCCTTCTCATTGTTAACAAGATGAATTTATTTTAAATGGATTAAATACTTTGTGAAATGTCAGATCAAATGGAGAGTTGTATTCACTGAATTGATGTCACTTAGCATGCCTGGACATGTAGTATGTCCAAAGTTTTTTAAACTAATTTTCCCCTGCTAAAGTAATGAATCCTACATTACTCTCATGGCATGATGAAGAGTTGTCTTAAACCCTGGATATACTGTAATATTTGTGGTACTCTGTGTAAGGTACCCTTGAATTTCATTTATATTAATCTATCAGGTGGTCTAAATTATACCTATCTTATAGTCTTGTTATGAGGGTTAAACAGAATGATCTATGGACAGCGTCTTTCTTACAAGCCTAAGGCACTTACCCGAACTTCCATGGATTTGTTTTCAACTCCTTTCTCTGACTTCAAAGCTTTGATCTAGATATCAAGTTAGATTAAAATTTGAGTTTAGTAGGTGGACGAGCTCTGTGTTCTTCAAATACTTTGATTGCATATACTCTTTCAGACATGCTCAGAAAATTTGAGCACTTTGGAGAGAAAGAAGAGTGGATGAGCATCTTTAAAATAAGCACTTTATGTTCGTATCTTGTTGTAAATTAAGACTAAAGATAAAGTAGATGGACAGGAGCACAGATTTTTGAAATATTGTTACTGAATAGATCAAATCCAGCTGTTTGCTGCTTAAAAAATCAATTGCATACTCATAAATGATGGAGGAGAAATGTGCCTTTAATCAGAATGCTGGTAATCTGGGGGGATGATGGACTTAGTGTCCCCCAAAAACCACCTCTGAAGATTCTGCTCAGCCATGAAATTTTTAAAGGGAAACAGCAAATAAATCTTAGTTAATCATTAAGATGGGGGTCAGAGTCGTCACCATCCCCCACTGTATGCAGGCTTGTCAACTCTTCGTGATCTTCCTCTAGATGATATCTTATTAACACAGTTTGGTCACACAGTTTTTTGTGAGGTTACTGAGGGGTAAGCTAGGGAAGACATCTATTCATCTGTTAATTTATTTTCTTCATTTCTACTTCTTTGATCTATGTAAAGAACCCACAAGTTAGGAAAAGTATTGACTGATTAAATGATTTGAAAGGTGTGATTTGTCCAGAGGTGAGTAGAGCATGGGGGTGCCTACTTAAAAGTTACAGTGTAGCTTTGCTAAAGTGACAAGAAAAGAGGCTCCTTGTGGAGGGCAATTTCCTACAAAGGGCTGCTTACAGTATGATAAGATAATTACCAAAGGTTGTATAGGCTAGGTACTAGGGACAGTGAGGAAGAGCACAGTGAGGGTTAGCATCTGAGGATAGAAGTTCTGCACAAGCTGGGTTTGGGCAGTGAGATGCATTTTTACCAGTTGTCAGATGTAGAGAGGCATCTGAAAGAATCCTGGCATCGCAAATAAGGAAAAAGTCTGTATTGACAAAACTGCCCCTAACGTGCAACTCCTCTAGACATTTATACATTCTAGAAGAAAATGCCTTGATGAACGTTGTTCTCCAGGATCCCATGAAATGGGGATCAACTAATCTTGAGGAATTCTAAGAGAAAAAGACTCCACTTGTAACAAGGGAGTTCCTGAGTATAAGTAAATGATACCGCACCATGGGTAGGTATGTCTTATCTCTGCATTGTTTTCCTATACCCTGAAGACCTGTTGGGTAACAAATGAGTTATGATTGGCTGCTTAAGTCCAGGCTTCTGGAGTGCTAGGAAGGGCAGAAGTGGAATAACAACATCCCTCTCATGGTTCACTCTTAGAGCTGGAGAAACCTAAGAGATTGAGAGGTCTATGCTATCACTAGAGGTGAGTAGAGCAGGGTGAGTGTCTTAATCTCCAGTGTGGAGGAAAAGCAAGTCCGGGAAACTGGACGGATTGGTTGAGTTATCCAGGAACTTCACAGCCGCAAGACTTGGGTGGATCCCAAAAGCCTGAGCTCACTTCAAAAGCAACCCAGCTTCAGCTCCCAATATCACTCTCCTCTGCCACCAGCCAAAGCTACTGTCTAGAATTCTCTGGCTCGGGGTTAAATGCCTTTTATTCCTCGGGATTTTCCCCAGAGTTTTGAGCCAGGTGTCCCTGTTGCCTGGGAATTTGCTGTCTGCACTTTCAGTGATGCTTCCTCATTCTTTCACCCCAGGTTTCATAGACTGGATCTTAAAATTGACCTGGAATAATTTTGTGGAAAGTCAAGTCTTGGTTTTCAATGGAACTGAGAAGTGGTCTAGCTTAGTGATCATTAATGTTTTTGCTGTAACAACCTCTAAAGAAAATGTGAGACAGACATAGAGAACAGACTTGTGGTTGCCAAGGGGGGAGGCTGGTGTTGGAGGGATGGACTGGGAGTTTAAGATTATCAGATGCAAACTAGTAAATGTAGGATGGATAAACAAGGTCCTACTGTAGAGCACAGGGAACTATATTCAATAGCCTGTGATAAACTATAATGGAAAGTAATATGAAAAAGTATATATATATATATATATATATATATATATATCTGAGTCACTTTGCTGTACAGCAGAAATTACTATAACATTGTAAATCAACTATACCTCAATAATTTTTTTAAATTAAAAAAGAGAAAAAGAAAATGTGAGAAATATGAATATATTTACAAATTGTAAACTGAGTTAAAACATTTTCATCTTATGTTTAAATACTGTAGTTACAAATGTTATATATGTTGATTTTTTAAGATACTGACATTTAAAAATAAAGTTGTTATATAAACATATACAGTGAAGTAGAAATACCATAACAATTAGACTCCTACAACTATTCATTTAAAACTAAAAAGATTTTTCAAAAGTCATACATTTTACAGTGTTCTACTTTCTCTTTAACTTGTGTATTCCTTCCTTATTTGTGCACAGAATTTAATCCTAATGTAATATATTTTTATCCTAGAAAATCTTCTACTTATCACTTTCTTATGCATCACTGCCATAAAATGTCTCTGTATTTAAAATTTAGATGTTTATATTTCTTTGTGTTTCTTATGATCAAAAAGCATTAAGCATTTCTTTTATTCTGAATTAAGCTATCATTACATTTCTTAGTAGCACACAACTGACTAAAATGACTTTATACTAAAAATTTGGATTAATCACTATTAAACATACAAGTACAGTTTTAAATGAAACTCATCTCTTAGTGAGATGGATTTTTTAAATTAATTCATGAACCCATAAATAAACATTATTAATTGCTACAATGAGAGAGAGTTCAGTGAAAATTAACAGGGAAAAAAAAAAGAAGAAAGGTTAGATCACATTAACTAAGTCCTAAAAAGGTGAATTAATAATTGTCGGTGATGCATTATTTACAGTAAAATTAATACACATTCTTATTCATTATTCCAGATTTAATTAGTTCATGCCAGAAATGAATAAATGAGCAGATATATGTTTGGATAATTATAGTGTCAGAAATTTGCTAATAAGTAAAATGAATATGAATTTGGAGAATATGGTAATATTTTGGGAAATTGATGAAAATATTTCTACTACCTACTTGGACAGATATTTAAGAAAATATAAAACCTTCACTTATTTCTAATGTATATTCTTATTACTCAGTAAGAAGTTGATTTGGAGAAAATAATCATGGGACTTTTTATCCCCTCCTCTTTGAGATCATGTAAAATTTGAGACTGAGCTACAAACCAAGATGAGGAAGAATGAAAAGTGCACCAAGATACAAAATTTTGAAATGTAGAGAGGACATCCTTTCTGACACATTGTTAATTTTCAGCGTACTTTTTACAATTCTTGACTATTTTATATCTAGCTTTACAGAGAGTCTATATATATAGGTTGATAAGGACACAAGCTTGCCACCTTCAGTATTTCTTACTAACCTTGTCATTGCTCTGGAGCGATGAATGCTTTGACAACTAATGGAGACTAGAAGAACTCCACTATATTACATGGTGTCTTCACTAAAAGGCATCCAGTTGGCTCCAGTATTTCAAATGGTCCATTTTCTTGGTATCCTGAATTTTTCACATTTGAAATGAATAACTGTTTGATTTTTTTTTCTTTTTAAGTCTTATATACTTATTTTTCTTCTCTTATTTCAATATCTAGTACTTTCAGTACACTTTTTACTAGAAGTGATGATAGTATAAACCCATGTCATTTTATTTCTGAACAGTAGTTTATCATATCATGAAGTTTACTGTACATTTGTTCCTTTTTAGAAATTCATTATCCAATAAAGGAATTAGAAACTAACTTTATCATTTAGAGAAAAACACTTATATACAGCTTCCTTCACCTTTAGTTTCACAAACTCTGCTCATCCCCAATATTACTTATGTCAACACTTTTTTCCCACCCATTTCAGTGAGATTTTTTCATACATTTATAGTATGGTTAGATTATTTTGTCACATTCACATTCCATCCTGAGATCCCCTAACTATGTATATTTAAACATAGATATTTAATTTAGATACCTTAACATTCACTCTTTGAGCTTTACAGGTCTATGGATTTAACAAATGCATTATGTCCAATATCTGCCATTACAGTATCCTGTAGAATAGTTTTACTGACCTAAAAAAAAATCCTCTGTGCTTCAATAACTCAAAACTTCCTGTTCCCAAGCCTCTGGAAACCACTGAACTTTTTATTGTAACCACAATTTTGCCTTTTCCAGAATGTCATATAATTGGAATCACAACCTACACAGTATTTTCAGACTACTTTCTTTCACATAGGAATGTGCATTTAAGGCTCTTCTGTATCTTTTTTTTGGTAGCTCATGTATATTCATTGCTCAAAATATCCCATTTTATGGATATACCACAGTTTATCCAATTATTTAAAAACATCTTGGTTGCTTCCAGACTTGGTGGTTATGAATAAATCTACTATAAACTTTTATCTGCTGGCTATTGTGTGGACATAAGTTCTCAGTTTAATTGGGTAAATATCTAAAAAGCATGACTGCTGGATAATATGTACTATTTTTCATTCCCATCAGAAAGGAATGAGAGTTGTTTATCCTCCAAATCCTTGCCAGCAATTGGTATTTTCAGTATTTTGGATTTTAGTCATTCTAATAGTTGTATAATGGCATGCCATTGTTGTTTTAATATTCAGTTCCTTAATGACAAATGATTGAATATCTTTTCATATTCTTATTAGCCATCTATATGTTTTCTTGGTGAGAAACATGTTCAGACTTTTAGCCTATTTCTTCAATTGAAATGTTTATTTTCTTACTGTTGAGTTTGAAGTGTTATTTGCATGTATACTTTTTGGATATAAGAACTTTATCAGATATGTGTTTTACAAATGTTTTCTCCCAGTTTGTAGCTTATTTTATTAATCTCTTTTTTTCACAGCTTTGTTGAAATATAATTCACATACCATAAAATTCATGCAGCTAAAGTGTGCATTTCAATGTTTCTGGGAACACTTCTAACTTTTAAGTTTTGGTAGACTATTTGTAACATAAAATTTGCCATCTTTTTAAAATGTAAAACGCAGTGTCATTAATTACATTCAAAATATTGTACGACTATTTGAAAAATTTTCTCATCACCAAAGTAGAAACTATAACCATTAAACAGTAATTCCCCATCCTTATACTTCCAACTCCTGGAGAACTCTAATCTACTTTCTGTCTCTAT
This sequence comes from Mesoplodon bidens, assembly GCF_964165515.1. Lineage (NCBI taxonomy): Eukaryota > Metazoa > Chordata > Mammalia > Artiodactyla > Ziphiidae > Mesoplodon > Mesoplodon bidens. The sequence continues at coordinate 2,978,413 of NC_138165.1, read as the reverse complement.
GAATTCACCTATTCTAGAAATTTAATATAAGTGGAAGCATACATTTGTCCTTTGTATCTGGCTTATTTCACTTTGCATAATGTTTTCAAGGTTCATCCATGCCATGGCATGTATCAAAACTGTGTTCCTTTTCATGGCTGAATAATATCCCATTGTATGTGTATTCAACATTTTGTTTACCCATCCATCTCTTCACAGACAGTCAGGTAGTTTTTAGTTTCTTTCTATTGTGAATTACATAGCAATGAACATATACAAGGCATACAAGGATCAAAGTCCCTGCCTTCATTTTATTTGAATATATATCTAAGAGAGGAACTGCAACATCATATGGTGATTATTTGTTTAGCTTTTTGAGGATCTTGCAAACTCTCTTCCATAGCAGCTACACTGCAATATACAGCGTTCTGATTTCTTCACATTCTTGCCAATACTTGTTGTTAGTGACTGAATGCTTATGCCCTCCCCACCCAAAGCATATGTTGAAACCCTAACTCATGGTGTGACTGTATTTGAAGAGGTGGACTTTAAGAAAATAATTAAGGTTAAATGAGGTCATAAGGGTGGAGCACTGAACCTATAGGATTAGTGCACTTATAAGAAGAGGCACCAGGGAGCTCGCTTTCTCTCTCTATCTCACTTACTCACTGTCTCATTCTTTCTTTTGTTCAATCTTGTTCTGTCTCTTCCCACACACACACAAAGAAAATGCCATGTGAACACAGGGTGAAGTGAGGACCACATATAAGCCAAGACAATTGGCCTCAGAATTAAATAAACCTTACTGGCATCTTAGTCCTGTTATGTCCCAGGACTTACTGAGAAAGTAAGTAACAATGAGAAAATAAATTTCTGTTGTTTAAGCCACCCAGTATGTGGCATTTCAGTATGACAGTCCTAACAAAGTAATATAGGTTTTGGTGCCAGAGTGGGGTGTTTCTGTAACAAATATCTAAAAATGTATAAGTGGCTTTGGAACTGGGTAATTGGTAGAAGCTGGAAGAGTTTTGATGTGTGTGCTGGAAAAGCCTAGATTTTTATGAAGGGACAGTTGGTAGGAATATGGTATGTTGAAAGTCATTCTGGTGAAATCTTCAAAGGAAATGAAAAATAGTCATTGGAATCTAGAGGAAAGGCAGTACTTGCTGCAAAGAACTTAGCTGAGTTGTATTCTAGTGTTTTGTGGAAGGTAGAACTTACAATAAACAAAACTGGGTATCTAGCTGAGGAGATTATTAATAGTAGTGTTAAAGGGCATACAACTATGACCAATTGGATTTTGTAAGATTCCCAAACCCATGCATGGTAAAAGAATAGTCTCTTCATTAGATAGTGCTGGATTTCCATATATATGTTCTATATGTCTGTTAGGTCCACTTGGTTTGTAGTGTTACTCAAGCCTTCCCTTACCACACTTCTGTCTAGAGGTTCTATCCTTTGTTGAAAGTGGAGTATTAAAGACTCAAACAATTATTATAAAACTGTCTATTTCTCACATCAATTCTGTCAATATTGACAAATATTTGTCAATATTTGTCAATATTTTAGGACTCTGTTTAATGTATTGCATACATGTTTATAATTGCTATTCATCTTTGAAAATTTGGCCCATGTTACAATATATAATTTTCTTATTCATCTATTGTAATAATATTTGAATTAAAGTCTATTTTGCCTGATGTTAGTGTAGCTACCTCAGTTTTTTTTTTGTTTGTTTGTTTTACTATTTGCATTGGATATATTTCTCCATCCTTTTACTCTCAACGTATTTTTGTCTTTGTATCTAAAGTGAGTTTCTTGTAGTCAGCATATAGTTGGATTGTTTATTTAAATATACATTCTTGCAATTTCTGCCTTTCGATTAGAAATTTAATCTACTTACATTTAAATAATTACTGATAAGGAAAAAATTACTTCTGTCTTTTTTTCTATTTCTGTTCAGTATGTCTTATAACTTTTCTGTCCCTGATTTTCTCCATTATTGCCATTATTTTTTTTAGTTAATTATTTATAGTGATATATTTTTGTTCCCACTCATTTCCTTTTGTATATATTCTGTCAATAATTTCTTTGTGGTTATCATGGGAATTACATTTGCCACCTTACATTTATAACAATTAATTAAATTAATAGTAACATGTCTTCAACATGGTACCAAAAAATCTGCTCATATACAACTCTTTCCCCCTTTAACATTATTGTGGTAAAAAATTTTATCTTTATGTATGTGTGCCCAAAAATTCAGATTCATGCTTTTTATGCTTTTGACTTTTAAATCCTGTAGGAAATTTTAAAATGTAATTCAAAACTAAAAGTATCATAATATTGATTGAATTTAAAATATATATTTTAACTTATCTAAATCCACCTTTATATAGCCTCATCTCACATCATGTGTTGCAGACACTGTATAAGAGAGTATTCCCGGGCTTCCCTGGTGGTGCAGTGGTTGAGAGTCCACCTGCCAATGCAGGGGACACGGATTCATGCCCCAGTCTGGGAGGATCCCACATGCCATGGAGCAGCTGGGCCTGTGAGCCATGGCCGCTGAGCCTGTGCATCTGGAGCCTGTGCTCCACAAAGGGAGAGGCCACAACAGTGAGAGGCCTGTGTACTGCAAAAAAAAAAAAAAAAAAAAGAGTATTCCCATTTCTTTCTTACCATCCTTTATTTATTTATTTATTTATTTATTTATTTATTTATTTATTTGTGGTATGTGGGCCTCTCACTGTTGTGGCCTCTCCCGTTGTGGAGCACAGGCTCTGGATGCGCAGGCTCAGTGGCCATGGCTCACAGGCCTAGCCGCTCCGCAGCATGTGGGATCTTCCCGGACCGGGGCATGAACCCATGTCCCCTGCATTGGCAGGCGGACTCTCAACCACTGCGCCACCAGGGAAGCCCACCATCCTTTATGACATATCTGTCAGTTATTTCACTTTTTCACATGATATAATCACTTAATACATCATTACTATTATATTATTTTTAAGAATTTTTTGATGTGGACCACTTTTAAAGTATTTTATTGAATTTGTTACTATATTGCTTCTATGTTTTGGTTTCTTGGTCATGAGGCATGTAGGATCTTAGCTCCCTGACAAGGGATCAAACCTGCAACCCTGGCATTGGAAGGTGAAGTCTCAACAACTAGACCACCAGGAAAGTCTCATTACTATTATATTTTTAAACAATTAACTTTTAGATAAATTAGTGATAAAATAAAGATTTTATTTTACTTTCATTTATTACTTTCCTGATATTTTTCATTTCTTTATGAAGATAATGACTTCTGACATATGTAATTTTTCTTCTCTTTGGAGAACTTTTAACATTTCTTGTGTGGCAGGTTTGCTGGCAATGAAATTCCTCAGTCTTTTTTTTTTTTTTTTTGGAAGAATTTATTTGCCCCTTATTTTTGTGGAATAATTCTACAAGATATAGAATTCTGTGTTTTATTTTTTAAGTACTTTAAATATTCTACTCAATTAACATTTTGCTTGCATGATTTCTAACAAGAAATCTTCAGTTTTTACCCTTTGCTTCTATAGATAATGTGATTTTCCCCCTCTGATTTTATTCAAGATTTTCTCTATGTCTTTGTTTTTCTGAAGTTTGAATGTAATATGCCTGGGTGGAGGCATTTTGGTTTTAATCCTGCTTGGTGTTCTCTGAGCTTCCTGAATCTGTAGTTTGGTTTTTGAAAGTTCACAAACATAATTACTTCAAACATTTTTTCTGTTCTAATCTTCTTATCTTTTTGGTATTTCAGTTATGTGTGTGTTGAACCTTTGAAATTGTATCACAGTTCTCAGATGTTCCATTTTGGTTTCTTAAAATTATTTTTCTTTTTTCATTTTCGTGTAGGAAGTTTTTATTGATCTGTCTTAAACTCACTTATTGTTTCCTCACCTATATCCAATCTACATATAACTCCATCAAAAGTATTTTGTTACATTATTTTTTATTTCCAGAATTTCCTTTTGGCTATTCTTAAAGTGTCTCTTTTCTTATATTACCCCTATCCCATCCACTTTTTCCATTAGAGTCTTTTACATATTAATTATTTTAAATTCCTTTTATGATAATTACAATATCTGTCATGCATGATTCTGATTCTGGTGCTTGCTTTACCCTTTCAGGCTGTAATTTTTCTTGCCACCAGTACACATTGTAATTTTTGGTTGTCAAAAGTCTGACATGATACAACATGTTATAGGGACTGGAGTAAATAACCGTTTAGTGTGAGGTTTTTGTTAATTTTTTAGGAGTAAAGTTGGGTTTTTGAGTTTTTCTTGGTGGGAGGGGTGGGGTTAGTTGCCATAGTTTTCAAATTCTTCTAATACCCTTATGTGTTTATTTTCATCCTTCTCCCCATGTTGACTTTGGGCTTCCCTACAAATTTCTCATCTACAATTCTGGAATAAGACTCTGACAAAGTTCTTTTCACTGTAAAGTAGGTTTAATTATGAATAATGTTCTTGGTATATTAGACCAGTGTTAGTCTTCATCTTCTTCTGTTAGAGCCAGGGGTATACCTCCTAAATATATCTCCTAACTCTACTTCATGAGGACATCTTGGGGTCATGGAAGTAAAACTAATGAAAGTGTGGAGAGCCCAACAGTGTTCCCACTGTTATACTAATCATACTCAACCTCCAACAATTTGCCATTAGTACCATTTAACTCTTCCTACCAGTTTATGGCTTCAGCATCTCCAGTTAAGTAGGTCTTTGTGAATCTTTGGATTTGCTATCTCTCCAGATTTCAAAGTGACCGTTTGTCCCGTATCCTCAGTTTTCTGGTGAGCCCAAGAAAATAAGTCTGTTCTTCATTTTTTTTCAACTTTCTTTTGTTTTAAGTATGGGTGTGACAGCTTCTAAGTTATTTATCTGTTGAAGCTAAAACCAGATGTAACTTTTAAAATTTTAAATTAAATTATCTTGATTATCAAAATTTCATCTATGATGTGTTTGTAGTTGATTATTTATTTTTTGTTTTTTGTTTTTTTGGGTTTTTTTTGCAGTACATGGGCCTCTCACTGCTGTGGCCTCTCCTGTTGTGGAGCACAGGCTCCGGACGCGCAGACTCAGCGGCCATGGCTCACGGGCCCAGCCACTCCACAGCATGTGAGATCCTCCTGGACCGGGGCATGAACCTATGTCCCCTGCATTGGCAGGTGGACTCTCAACCACTGCACCACCAGGGAAGCCCTGTAGTTGATTATTTGGACCCGAGTATTGAAATTCACTCATATCTTAAGTTAGACTGTAGTTTGCCTAACTTGGCTCATTGATCTATTCTATTTTCCTGATTGCTGTTTTCATTCCTTAGCTCAGCATCACCTTGGAATAATTTGAATGTGCTTTCTCTAATTTTGTTCAAGTCATCAATAAAAATGTATTTCAGGACATGATTGACATTGTCTTATCCTGAGGCAAGCTGTTGGAGAGTGTTTTCTTGACTGTTACCAGTACTATTTAGTATTTTTCTGTATTTTCACTAAATAGCATGTTGATTTACCAGATAATTTTTACTCCATTTTTAAAGCTTTTTGTTTCACCAAAGAACTATCATGAGAAACCATGTAAAGTACAATTCAAAAGACTACATGCTCTACTTACTTTACTGTTTGATTTATTATCATTTAATACTAATAGACATAGTAGTAACTAACATTTACAGAGACCTAGTATATGCAGAATGTTACCATTTACTTTACATTTCATATTTCAATTCTTTGCAATGACCATGTAAGTAATATCTTTACCTCCAGTTAACAAAAAGGCAATGAGAATCAAAGAGGTGAGCATCACAAAAACTACAGCATCAATAGAGCCCGGCATGAACCCTAATTGTTTGTGTTGACAAAACTTGCTTTCCATGCACTATATCAGTGATTCCCAAATATGACTCTGATCAGAATTATTTGGAGAGATCATAAAAATATTCCATATGTCTGAGAGGGTTCAAGTAATCTGCATTTTATTTAGAACCAATCAAGAAATTTATGCAGTCTGGTTTTGAAATGACTGTATGCTTTACAATCAGTTTACAATTAGAGATTTGGTGCACCTCAGCTTTTGAATATTCTCTTTATCTGTCTTTGGTAAGTTTTCATCCAAAGATAGTGTTGCTTGTTTGAGGCAAAAATGCCATGATGTAGAAGCTACTCCACTGGCTTCGCATAGCTGTTCTTATACTTCTTTAGTTTATTGTGCTCCAAATAAAATCACAAACCATTTTATTTTTCAGAAAAATCACTGCTCATTTTAGCTTAAAAATTCTTTAAAGTCCTAGACACTTTCTTCTATGAGTCCCATAAAAATCCCCATGTGGTTAATCTATGTTTGCCACCCCTACCCCTCATCTTTCCCTGCTTTAGTCTGTACCCTGTGAACTTGACCTGAACAAACTGCATCACTGAGGCTGCCATGCTCTCTGGCACCAGAAACCAAAAAGGAGGAGAGAATTGAGAGGTTGTGGCATTTTTCCCTTGCTGTCTCTTGTTAGTTAGTTTTAGGGGCAGCTGTGTTTCTTTAGGTACATAGCCCTAGCTGGCAGTCTTTCATCCATGTCTCTGGGTCTAATTTACTATGATAATATTGAGCACTTCATTTCTGCCTTCAGGCCAAGGGTTGGTAAGAACTTCCAATAATTGCTAGTCCCTGGAATCCCAAACATCTCTTCTTGTTTCCTAGCTAATTCTTTCCACAATTGTAAAAAACAAAAACAAAACAGAAAAAAAAAAAAAACCCCAAAACCCTTCACTGATTTCTTTTGAACTGAACACTTTGAAGGGTGCTATATATTTCCTAGTGAAAATCCTACTCATACAGTCCCTGGGGGCTTCCCATTGCATTTAGAATATACTATTGATACAAATGCTGATCTTGTCCCTGAAATCCCTACGTGTCTGGCCCCTCCCCATTCCTCCCACCTGTTCCTATTGTATTCTCCGCATCATCATCTGTCCCTTCTTCCTGTTTCTTTAACCTGCCAAGTTTAACAGTTCCTTAATACTTTTCTCTGCGCTATGTCTGCAAGGGTAATTTTCCTTCAGATCATTAAATGTCTGAATCCATCTGGTCTTTAAAATCACAATTGCCAAGTTGTCTTCTAAATGAAATCTTCTTGATCACCTTACTCTACTGGGGAAATAAAAGAACCAAGGAAAAATTAGTTGGAAGGTTTTAAGAGCAAACTTAATTGACCCCGCTGTTTTAAAAAAGGCTAGTCCAATTTACAGACTTTTCTTTATCTTACCAATATGCGCACGCTTGATGAATGTAGGCTGTGAAGTTTCAAAATTTTAAAATAGGCAGAGGTTTTCTGCAAACTCCATTTCAAAAATAAAATTAAACAATAGTATTTAACCTTTTATGACTTCAACAAAAATATTTCAATGGTGCAGGTTTATTTGCATAATCTACATATGTATATTCCGAACTTTATCTTCCCATTCACACTGCAGACAGCATCTGCCTGCAGTGTGAATGTGTCCACAAGGCTGGAGCTTAATGATTCATTTAGCCAGCTCCTTAGCATACACAAGGGTATCCTGTCTTTTTTGTGGTCTTTCCATCAAAATGTGTAAACATTTGCTTGATTTAATAACAGTAGGAAAGGTGTGGGGAAAGACAAAGTGTCTAGGAAAAAACCCATCAACCCACCATTATGATTTATATGGCACAATGTGAAACAACTTTGCAGTATGTTTGTACAAAAAAGTCTATAAAAATGAATGTCTGGGTGGAATTCATTATAGAATGGGATTTGCATGAAAGGTGAGTTTTCTGCTAAACAAAGGCAACTTGAAAAAGCTTTAGAAAGTTTGTTAACATTGGAGACTGGCAAGTCAATTTCTGTGGCTGACGAAAGTCCTACCATCTCAACTAGATAAAGATTGATGCCCTGTTTAGTACTTGATACAGGTACTTAGTTCAGTACCTGGTATAGCTTTGAGGCTTTGTCATAGGCAGTAATCACCATCCTCCAGAGACAAGGCACTAATTTAACTATCCACAAGTCAAAATATACCAATACAATGGAAAACACTGAAGAACAGAAGACTCCATATTTAGGTAGTACACTAATAAGTTGTAACATGCTGAAAACCTGAACTGATGATGTTTGTATTTGTTTATTGACTTACAGATTTTCTTATTTATTTAGACTATAGGAAAGAGCCAGCACCTGCACGTTGGACTTTTCCTCTCTGCTTCAACCCTTTCTTGACATCAGAGACAGAACAAAATTTAAGAAAGGCTGTTTATTCATCAATTTGTGACAAAAGAACCCATTTACTGTCACTTTTGTTTCAGCAATATCTCAAAAATATCTGAAAGCAAAGTTAATTTTATAAGGAAAATAGGGGAAACACTGAAGGGCAAGCATTCTATTAAGTTGGTATTTTAGGAGACTCTCTAATTTGTCTGCAAGTACATTTGACAGTCGGGTGGCTACAAAGGGTCAAGAAAGTTGTTTGGAAACAATTTGAAAGAGGAAGTTTTATTAAATATTAGGGGCAGAAGATTCTGTGTGACCAGCCATTTCCTGGAACAAGCAGAGTTGATGGAAGCCTTTTTGTTGTTACGCAGCCACAATAGTACTTCTGGGGAGTGGAAGCCATGGCCCGAAGTTTCTCATTGTTCCTATATGTGTTTTTTGCAAGGCATGAGACCTTTCACTTGAATTTTCCCTTCAATGAGCTGACTACATTTTGTGAGCTCCCTTTTAGCATTTCGAGGCTGTGGTTAATTAAATGCACTGTCAACTCAAATGACAACCAGGTTTTCAAGCTACAATTTCACAAGGCGGAAGCATGAGCTTTAGCGAGTGGCTAAATTTCACATTGCTGGGGAAAAGGGAAGCTAGATCTGAATCTAAGTCTCTTGCTCCAAAACGCAAGCACCTCCCCTGCTGCTGGGTTTTGTCTTTTTCCCAAATCAAAGGAAAGTAATAGATGGGAAAATGTTGAGCCAGAAAATTACATCCTTACATTTCAGTGAAAGAGTCTGTGGCCCAGAAGCAAAAATGGACTTCCTGAAGAGCGTATAGCTAATTAATGACAGATCAGAGAGCTAATAATGGGGAAGATTAACATTGGATTCCCAGACTCCCAGACTCATCTACTGCAGCTTCTTCTGTTACGAGCTGCGTGATTCTTGGGGGATTGTGGATGAAGTGGTCATATGTCACAATATATTGCTTTGACTTTGCTGTCCAGAAGCACAGTGCAAGAGGGTTATAATAATAAGCTACCTCATCAGGTTATTATTATAAGGATTAAATTAAAAATTAATATAGGTAAAGCTCGAACACAATATCTGGGACCACACTGGGAGCTGGCAAGGCACTGGCTATGGGACAAGCAGGACAGCAACACAGAAATACTCCTGGTTTGTACTTCCTGGGTCAGCTGCCTTAATTCCTCTGTGGAAGTGTCTCATTAGTGCCTCATTTTGATTTAAGACAGACATGGATACCTTCCAGCAAATCTCTTCTTACACATAGCCCAGTGCCTCTGTGCAGCTTTGTTTGGATATGCATAGCATCTGGATAAAATCAGAAACTGTAAGATAGTACAGGTAATTTAGGTCTTGGAGGAAATGCCCCTTTGAGTTTCTGCTTAGAAATGCAAAGCCAGTGGGTTTCTGAGCAAGAGATACCACTGGCTTAGCCTCTGAGCTAGGTTTACCAGAGGTCAATGATCCTATTTATTTAAATCAATATGCATTGATTTGCAGCTGATATTTTTGTCTTTATATATTGTGTCCTCCTAGAAGGGTACCTTTGTTTTTTCGCTTAAATTCACTGGTTTACTCCAAAAGGGCATACCCTCCTTTCAAATATATGCTGAAGGCAAGAAAAGTGCTGATTTAACTCTCAGAGAAATTCGCATTTAATATTAAGTCAGGGGGCTTCATTTCTGTAGTCACCTTTCTAAGTTAATGCATGTCAACATGCAAACACCCTAACAAATAAACCTTAAGGATTATCCTCTGTGTTACTGAAGGTCTTTGGAGTCTGAATTTATTCTACTCCTTCCAATACCCCTCAACATACACACAGACACAGACACACAGCTTCTTATACTGTAGGATACAAAAGAGCCACCAATGAAGGTCTTAGCAAAGGTGAACATCTATTAACTGCTGTTTCTCTGACCCTCTAAACTGACTGAGCCCTTTTTCAGCAGGATTTCCCTGGTCAGCCAGAGGACAGCAGGTTAGGGTATCGGCAATTACTCCTTGTGTGTCATGTATATTTACATTTATTATATGCATATTATATGGATATGTAGATTATGCAGATTAATTTTACATGATATAAATATATACAATGTATAAATTATACGCATTTACAGTGTACGTTTATGTACATAACGATGCCTTCAAAGACCTCCTGATGTGGGAAAAGTTCACATAGTTTGGGGAAGAATTACCACCTGTCCAAAAATTTTATAATCCTCCTTTATATTTTAGTACTTTTGGAAATGCAATGGTCTTCAGCAGAAACCCAGACTTGCTTTTCGGAAGTGGCATGCTACAGTGGAAAGTACACAGTCGTGTCCATGTGTTAAGCCTCAATTCTGCACTTTGTTGGCTGCATTGCCTTGAGCATGTTACTTAACCCTCCTGACCCCCAACTTCCTCAGTAGGAATAGGGGGTTAAAATTCACATTTTGAGAGATTATTGTGAAGATGAGAGCCTTGAGCCTCTAACATGATGTCTAGATTTCAGCAAAGATTCAGAAAATGACTTTCCCTTATTGCAACGGTAAAAGGAGAACCTCTTGGGCTGCAAAGAGTGGAAAGGGGCCAATGAGGGTTCTGTCCCTGGCACAAGCTCAGAGAGGCCCTTGAGTTCTCCACTTAGCAGGCCCCGTGTCCCCTGCTCACAGCCAGGAGGAGAGCAGGGAAAAAGAGATGGGAATGTGCTTTGGCAGTCAATGTGCTCTATAAATTCAAGGTATTATTCTTAGGTAGCTAAACTGTTGATGGTCCACTCAAGTCTCTGAAATCCTTAAACTTGCAGGATTTCATAGCACTGGATACTTATTAATACACTGAGGGATTCTTCTTTTCCTAACCTTTCCTCTGCCTCAGGCTACCACTACTTCTACCTTTCCTCGGCACTTGGGAGTGATTCTTTCCTGAACCTCAAGCAGGACTCTTTTCTATTTCCTAGGCAACAAGAGCTGAAATGGAGAAGTGATAGAGAAGCTTCCCCACTAATCCTCTATCATCTTTCTTTAAAGGTGGGGGGACTCAGACATCTAAGCTTCTCTTCCTGTCTCTGTCTTTGCCCTGTCAGTCCCCTAGGGTGGCTGCCCCTCCGTTTGTTTCTCATCTGAATGGCTAGCACCTAGTGACACTTCCAGAGCTCACTTAGCTGTGACATCTTTCAGGAAGGTTTCAGAAACCTCTATGACCTGACACTTTCTGGCTGGATTCAATTCCTGCCCTGTGTCATCTCCTCACCATTTCTTTGTCTTACCCTCTAAAAGATGAGCTGCTTTGATGACATAGACCCTGGCTCTGATCCCTGACATCTCAAGATCAGGTGTATGGCTGGTGCTCAGCAAACATCTGTTGTATTAACTGAGTCAGTTCCTTCTGGCAGAAGCAAAAATGTATCCAGACTGCACTGCAGTAGAGTTTCTGTCAGTTCTGTTCACTCTGTTATTTCCAAAGTACATGAAATAAACAAGGCTCTTAATACCTTTTGAATATATAGATGAAAATACAAAGCCAGAATTTCGTCAGAAGCACATTAAAAAAAATTATTTAACAGCTTTACTGGTACGTTGTTCATATACTATATAAGTCATCTATTTAAACAGTATAATGCATTGTTTTTATAGTATATTCACAAATATATGCAACCATCATCACCTCAGTCAATTTCAGAATATTTTCATCACCTCTAAAAAACATCCTGTATCCTTTACCTATCGCCACCTTCCCCCATCTTCCTACTCCAGACATAAGCACCACTAATCTACTTTGTCTCTATAGATTTATCTGCTCAAAACATTTCATATGAATGGAATAATAAAATATGTGTGCTTTTGTGACTGGTTGCTTTCACTTAGTATAATGTTTTCAAAGTTCATCTAGGTAGCACATGTCAGTACTTCATTCTTTTTATGGCTGGATAATATTCCATTGTATAGATATGCCACATTTTATTTTTACCAATTCATCAGTTGGTAGACACTTGGGCGGCTAAGAATAACCATTTACAAGTTTTTGGGTGAAGGTACACTTTAACTTTTCTTGAGTTTATACCTAGGACTGGAATTGCTGGGTCATATTGTAAATTTTAGGTTTAATTGTTTGAGGAACTATTAGATTGTTTCAAAGCAGCTGCAACATTTAATAATCCATCAGCAGTGCATAAGCATTCAAATTTCTTCCCATCCTCACCAACACTCATTATAGACTTTTTGATTCCAGCCATCCTAGTGGGTATGAAATGGCATCTCATTGTGGTTTTGATCTGCATTTCCATGATCACTAACAATGTCAAGCATCTTATGTAATTATTAGCTGTTCATATATCTTGGAGATTTGTATATGTTAGAGAAATGTCAATTCAGACACTTTGCCCATTTGTAATTCTCTTTTTTAAAATTCTTAATTATTTTTGTAAACGTTATTTATATATTTTTGGAAATGAATCCTTTATCAGAATATGATTTGCAAATGTTTTCCTCCATTTTCTGTTTGTCTTTTTATTTTCTTGGCAGACAGCTTTGAAGCCTGTGTTTCTTATATATATAGGTCCAATTTATTTATATTTTATTTTGTTGCATGTGATTTTGGTATCATATTTAAGAATCCTTTCCCAAATACAAAGTCATGAAGATATACTCCTATGTCTTTAAGAATTTTATAGTCTTAGCTCACACATTTAGGCCTGACTCATTTTTATAAGTTTTGTATATGATGTGTGGGAAAAGTATAACTTCATTCTTCTGCATGTGGTTACCAATTTTCCCTCTTCCCCAACTTTTTGTTGAAGATATTATTCTTTCCCCATTGGATGGTCTTGGCATCCTTATCAAAAATTGTTTGACAATAGATGAATGGTTTTCTTTCTGGACTCTCATTTCTATTTATCTATGTGTCTATTCTGTGCCAGTTCTACACTTTTTTTAAATTACCATTGCTTTTAAGTAAGTTTTGAAATCAGGAAGTATGAGCCTACCTACTTCCTTCTTAATTTTCAAGAATATTTGAACTATATTGAGTCCCATGCATTTTATATTAATTTTAAAATAAGCTTGTTAATCTCTATAGAGAGGTCAGCTGAAATTCTGATGGGGATTGTGCTGAATCTTTTGATAAGTTAGGTGAGTATAGTCATTATAACTATTAAGTCTTCTGATCCATGAACATAGGATAATTTTTCCAATTATCAAGATCTGTACAATTTATTTCAACAATGTTTTATAGTTCTCAGATTATAAATGGTGCGCTTCTACATACAGATGGCAAACAGGCATGTGAAAAGATGCTCAACATTGCTAATTGTTAGAGAAATGCAAATCGAAACTACAATGAGGTATCTCCTCACACTGGTCAGAACGACCATCATAAAAAAGTCCACAAATAATAAATACTGGAGAGGGTGTGGAGAAAAGGGAACCCCCGTTACACTGTTGATGGGAATATAAATTGGTGCAGCTACAACACAGAAGTATTGTTGGTTCCTTAAAAAACTAAAACTAGAACTACCATATGACCCAGCAATCCCACTCCTGGGCACATATCTGGGAAAGATGAAAACTCTAATTCAGAAAGGTACATGCACCTCAATGTTCATAGCAGCACTATTTACAATAGACAAGACATGGAAGCAACCTAAGTGTTCATTAACAGAGAAATGGATAAAGAATAAAATAATGCCACTTGCATCAACATGGAAGGACCTAGAGATTATTATACTAAGTGAAGTAAGTCAGTCAGAGAAAGACAAATATCATATGATATTATATGTGGAATCTAAAATAATGATACAAATGAACTTATTTACAAAACAGAAATAGACTCACAGACATAGAAGACAAACATGGTTATGGGGGAGGGAGATGAATTAGGAGTTTGGGACTTACATTTATACACACTATATATAAAATAAGTAAACAATAACTCAGTATCTTGTAATAACCTATAATGGAAAAGAATCTGAAAAGGAATGTATCTGTGTGTGTGTATATATATACATATATATATATGAATATATATAACTGAATCACTTTGCTGTATACCTGAAACTAACACAACACTGTAAGTTAATTATACTTCAATTAAAGAGAAATTTGGAAGAAATATCCAATGCTTGGGAATTGCAGCAATAACAAATTTCTATGTAAGTTTCTTACTTAAATTCCTGTGTTTACCTTATTGCTGACCCATAATAAAAGGTAATGGAACAGTGCTGGTCTTTAGACCACACCATGACAATCACTTCTCTAATCTTTCTTGAAGCTCACCAGATATCCCACCCTTTAGGAGCTCTGAGAGGTAGGTGTGTGAAGAAGATTACTAGGCCATTTATTTTTTAAAAAAAACTTTCTGAATGAAATATATTGTTTTGTATAATTTTGGACCAAAATCTCTTATAAGACAAGATGTACAGAACATGTGCCTAGAATAAAAAGGAAAAATTGTCCAATGAATGAGAAAAATTTGCATTGCTTTTTATTAAAACTTTGCAATTGTAAAGTGTTCAGAAATGCAACCTAAATCTTACCCATATCTTCCAACATTTTAAAACAAACACACAAAAAAGGCATGGTATAAATTAGAATACAGGAGTGTGCACACACACACTTGCACCAAAATGACAGTGGGGAAGAGCTCCTAGTGGTCTTTGGTGGAAAACCATTCAGAGTTCTAATTGCTTCCCCTCAGCCCAGAATGATTAAATGACTGACAAATGAATACAATATTGACCATCTCACCTTCCCTTCTCCTCAATCCATTTACCATATAATTGAGACCCTCCCCTGTACAGAAACTGCTTCAGTTTCCTTTTACTAACTAGATTCTATTGAAAATGTCTGCAATAACTGGTGCAGGAGAAGAATGGCAGTAACTTATAACCAACAGAAAGGAGAAAATGAACCATGAAAAAAAAAAAGAGATAAGGAAATTTTATTCATCTACATTTGACTTTTTTATTATTACCTGAGAAAACAATGTTTCTAATCTCTTTGCAGCTGTTTCAAACCCTTATCCTTTATTACTTAAATCCAGTTAGATATAAAATTGTTTCTGAGTTTTATACACACACACACACACACACACACACACACTCTTCAGGAAGTTTGAAGAGAACAACAGAGATTTTTGTATCAATCCTTCTATTTGTTTCTCTGTGGGATTTCTTGTATCCATCTGACTTTTCAACCTTCCTTACTTTTGAAAACAAAACTGTAAATTAACATCTGAGAAGAAGAGGGCCAAATAGTTTCAATTATTAATTTCCTACTTCACAGCTATTGAATAATCATATGGGACAATTAAAACAAAATAACAACTGTTAGATGAGACAAGTTTCAATAAAGTTAATACTGATAATTTCTGGAAAATAGAAAGTATATTTAGCCTTTATTAATCAGTGTGTTATATTCATAAAGGTCATAGTTACTGGGAAAGCCCTAGAAGTTAATGAATAATTCCAGAATTGTTTTCAAACTTCTTATTAGTATAATAATCCCTTCAAACTTGTGTTGATCTTTGTATAACTCAGCCAGTCTCACCTTTTAGTAAAAACTGAAAAAAATTAATGGATATTCAATGCATTTTTTCAAATTTTTTTTTTATTTTTTAAATTTTATTGGAGTATAGTTGCTTTACAATATTGTGTTAATTTCTACTTACAGCAGAGTGAATCAGTTATATGTATACATATGTCCCCTCTTTTTTGGATTTCCTTCCCATTTAGGTCACCACAGCACAATGAGTAGAGTTCCCTGTGCTATACAGTAGGTTCTCATTAGTTATCTATTTTATACATAGTATCAATAGTGTATACATGTCAATCCCCATCTCCCAATTCATCCCACCCACCTTCCCCTTTGACATCCCTAAGTTTGTTCTCTACACCTGTGCTTCTATTTCTGCTTTGCAATAATATTATCTATATCATATTTTTAGATTCCACATATATGCATTAATATACGATATTTGTTTTTCTCCTTCTGACTTATTTTACTCTGTATGACAGTCTCTAGGTCCATCCATGTCTCTACAAATGGCCCAGTTTCATTTTTTAAAATATACACTTACAGCAGAGCATATACTGAAGAATGGGTTTTCTTTATTCATGGAGTTCATCTTCTTGACTGAGAAGAAAAGAAAAGATACGTGATTATAAGAGAACCAAAAATAGTGTGAGTTAAGACAAAATTCAAATGGATGCAGGAGGAAAATTAGTGTCATGCAGGCCAAACTTTGATCAAGAGCTGCTTGGAACAGGACCTAGAAGGAGAGTAGAGACTCACAGGATGAGGATGAAAGGAGTGTTTATAATTCATTCACACTTGTGAAAACCTGTTATCTAAAACATTATCATAACTAAAAGTGGTTTATTGACATCTATATTATTGCAGAATTGTCTATTTCTCCAATTCTGTCTGTTTTTGTTTCATGTCTTTAGGGGATTTCTTGTTAGGTACATATTTATATTGTTATATCTTCTTCAAAATATGACATTTATCATAATAAGTATTATCCTCCATCTCTAATAATAAGTTTTGCCTTAAGTTCTATGTTTTTCTCATATCAGTACAGCCATTCCACCTCTTTTTTGGTTACTGTTTACCTAGGATATCTATTTTCACTCTTTTTTTTATTTTCAATTTATTTGTATTTCAATCTAGAGTGTGTCACTTGTAGGCAACAATTTGCTCTGATCAAGTTTTGTTTTCTTTTTAATCCATTCTTCCAGTTTCTGTCTTTTAATTGGAATGATTAATGTATTTACATTTAATGTAATTAACAATAAGGCAGGAGTTACATCTGCTACTTGGCTAGCTATTTGTTAACTGTATGTTTTATGCTGTTTGTTGTTGCTGTTTTTCCTCTGTTCTTTCATTGTTGTCTTCTTTTGTGTTAAATAATATTGCATCATATTAATTACTTTGTCATTCTTTTACTTTTTCCCTTATTGTTGTTTAATAATTTTCTTAATGGTTTCCCTGGGGTTTACAATTAACATCTTAATTTATAGTAATCTAGTTTGCATAAATACTAACAATTTCAGAAGAATACACATACTTTCTTCCTATATAGCTATAGAAAGTGCTATATTCCACCTTTTTTGGTGCTTATTGTCAACACACATCATTATTCATGGATTCTATATTTCCACATTTCCCTACTTGCTAAAATACACTTGAAACTCCAAAAGCAATACTAGTGACACTTTTGTGGTGATTTGAGGACAGGTACATGATAGCAAAAAGAACTGAGTCACCCAACATGTACATTCACATCTGAGGTCAAACAAGGCAATGCTCTGTCTTGTTGTTTCAGCTCTCATACAAAGATGACCAAAGGGTGGATGTGGTAGGGAGAAGTGTAGTGCACTGCAAGAATTTCTCCCTCTAGAGCCAGTTGGATGGAGTTTGAATCTAAACTCTGGCACCTGTTAGTGGGGAGGCCTCCAGCAAGTCACCTAACACTTCTGGATCTCATTTTCTCCTTTGTGAAATAAAGAAAAGAGAATCCACCAAGATGAGGTATTTTTTAGGATTTAATATTATAATCCATGAGATTGATTACATATATATAAATATAATATCTATATCTATATCTATATCTATGAATTTCCCTAGGAAAAATGGTTCGGTATTCACTAATTCCGTGTTTGCCATGATTTTGTAGAACATATCTACGATGAATGATGAGAATTGACTGTGTATCTGTATACGTCATATGATTTTTCAGCCATGTTTCTCGAGAGAAACAGAACCGACAGGACATGCTTATTGTAAGGAATTTCTTCACACGATTGTGGGAGTAAGCAAGTGAGAAATCCATAGAGCAGGCCATTAGGCTGGAAAATCAAAAGGACTTGATCTCCTTTCCTGAGTCTGAAATCTGCAGGGGCAGACTGGCAGGCTGCAGACAGAGGTGGGATTTCAATGTTACAGTCTTGAAGCAGATTTTCTTTTACTATGGGAAATGTCAGTTTTTGTTCTTAAGGCTTTCAACTGATAAGATGAGGTCCATTCACATTATAGAAGATAATAACCCTTTCTTATGTTCAATTGACTATAGATGAAAATCATGTATACAAAGTCCTTCACGGTAACATCAGTGTTTGATCAAACAGTGGGCACTATAGCCTAGTAGGCACATAAAATTTAATCATCATGATTTAGAATTATCACTTAATAGAGTTTTCTTTTAAATCAGATAGTTTTTTAAAAAAAGTTGCAAGTAAAAAATGCATTCATACGTTATATGTTTATGTATGCAGTTACCTTTATTTCTTCATGTCATTTTAAGTACTGTCTACTGTTCTTTTATTTCTTCCTCTGAAGGACTCCCTTTATTATTTCTTGTAAGGAAGATATGCTACTGGAAAATTTTCTGCTTTTCTTTCTTTCTTTCTTTCTTTTTTTTTTTTTTTGATCTAGAAATGCATGAATTTCTCCAGCATTTTCAAAGGAGAGTTTTGATGGATCTAGAAGTTTTTGTTAACATTCTTTTTCTTTTAGCACTTTGACTATATCATCTCACTACCTTTTGGCATCCTTTTGTTTCTGATGCAAAATCAGCTGTTAATCTGAGCGAAGATCCCTCATATGTGAATAGCCACTTCTCTCTTGTTGCTTTAAAGATTCTCTTTGTTTTTCAGCAGTTTCATTATTGCTTGTCTAGGCATGACTCTCTTTGACTTTACCTTACTTTGAGTGTATTGTGCTTCTCAGATGTGTAGATTAGTCTTTTGATCAAATTTGGAAAGTTTTCTACATTATTTCTTCAATCTCTTTCTGCCTCCACCTCTCCTCTCTGTCTAGGACTCCAATTATGTGCATGTTGATGCCCTTGATGGTCCCATAGATTTCTGAAGTTCTAACCACTTTTCCTTTTCTTTCTGTTCCTTAGGCTGGATAATCTCAATTGACCTATCCTCAAGTTTGCTGATTCCTTTTCCAGCCTTCTTAAATCTGCTACTGAGATCCTCTAGTAAATTTTTCATTTCAGTTATTTTAATTTTCAGCTTCAGCATTTCTGTTTGATTTGTTTTTAAAATTTCTACCTTTTCATTGTATGCTTTATTTGATTAGATATCAGTTATGCTTTCTTTTTATTCTTTTAACATAGTTTCCTTTATTTCTTAGAACATATGTAAAATGGCTGATTTAAAATCTTTCTCTTAACTTGTACTCATCTTAATCTTTGCATAAATTTTCCAATGTCTGGACTTCCTAAGGGGTAGTTCCCATTGATAGTTTTTACCCCCCTGAATGGAACAAACAAGTCATCCGTTTAAAATGTACAATTCAATGTTCTTTGTTTATTTGTTTGTTTGTTTTAATATAAGCCATACTTTCTTGTTTTTGTCTAACTTTGTTTCTTTTCTGAATTAGTTTATTTTAAATTATATGTTGTAACTTTGGAAATAAAATTCTCTTCCCTACTCAGCGTTTGTTGTTGTTTCTATTTATTGTGGTGTGTTTGTTTAGTAACATTTCTGAACTAATTCTGTAAAGTCTGTATTCTTTGAAATGTATGTGTTATGAAGTCTCTCTCTGGCTATCTTAGTGTCACCTAATGATTAGATGAAAATTTCTTTAACTGCCTGGAACTAGCAAGTCTCCCAGTTTCTGTCAATAGGCTCTGTGTGTGTCAGGGCACCCCTTAAACACTAGGCCAGGCAGTTAATTCTGCCTTTATTTCCTGCTTGTGCAGGTTTGCAACGAGGGGTTAGAACATCCTCATGACTCTTCTCACCCCGTGCATAGCCCTGGGCAAGTGCAGAGCCCCACACATGCACGTGGCCTTCTATAATCCCAGGAACATGTCAGAGATTTTTACAGCCTCCTATGAATATCTCATTCCCCAGTTTTTCCTTTAAAGGTTTCTGGGTAGCTATTATTTGTTCAAAATGTAATCTGCTGCCTCAGGCAGCTGTAATGATAAACAATTGCTATTTCTTTTTTTTTTTTTTTTTTTGCGGTATGTGGGCCTCTCACTGTTGCGGCCTCTCCCGTTGCGGAGCACAGGCTCCGGACACGCAGGCTCAACGGCCATGGCTCACGGGCCCAGCCACTCCGCGGCATGTGGGATCCTCCCAGACCGGGGCACGAACCCGTGTCCCCTGCATCGGCAGGCGGACTCTCAACCACTGCGCCACCAGGGAAGCCCGCTATTTCTTTTTTAAACAAATGCCCCAGGGAAGAAGCTATTCACTTTGAGGGAGCTCCAAGTTAGGACAAATGCATAGGGAACAGCCGGAGAAGACAATCTTAACAATTCCTGGAAATGGGGCTTTGAAGGAGCACCAATCTCATTTGGCCTCCTCCAGTAGCCATCTTGCAGGTTTGGCCATGATTGCTGGTTGCTCATTTTTAAGGCTACCATGGAGCTGGAGATGTGGAATGAAAAGAGCACAAATTAAAAAACCCCACAGCTCATAGTTATTCTTGAGGTTCAGTCACTTTTCTTGAATAAGCGCTCCCTGGATTGCTGCAAGCCTTTGGTTAATTTCCAGATTCCTTAAAATTATTTTGACAATTTTTCCAGTTTTTTGTTGTTGTTGCTGCTGTTTATTATGAATCAGGTTTTCGCATTTTTGGCGGTTTTTGGTTTTGGCACTTTCACTGACCACCATCCTCCCACCAATGTTTGTATTTTTAAGACAGTATTTCAGTTAATTGTTTACAGATTTCACAAAATACTGAACAAACAGCGGTATCTGACACTCCATTAACTGATTTCTCTAATAATTCATTCACCCTTCCTTGATATCCACACTTAATGCTATGCTCCAACCATAACAAGCCACTTGCAGTTTTTCTGATATGCTGCAACCAAGCTTTAGCTTTGTAACTCTGAACAACTTACTCTCTGCTCAAATATCCTGACCTCCTTTGTACCATTTACCAGAACAATTTCTACTAACCCATTAGAATTCTTATCAGGTGTCATCTCTTTTGTAATTAACCCTTTTCACCCAGACAGGTTTGGGAGTTTCTCACATACTGCTGTAGCACCTTGTGTACCTCTATTACAGCAGTTGTCAAATGCTAACATATTTATTTTTCTCCCTAAGTATAAAGGACATTCACCAAAATATATTTTTTGAGCAAGAGGACAGCACAATTCCAACTTAGTACATACAAAGTTAAACATGTATGACTATATACATACAAGAAAAACAGAAAAAAAATTTGCCTAAATGCCAAGTTGTTATCTCTGAATGGTGATTGCAATTCTTCTGCTTGAAACATTTCTGTATCTTCTAAGTGTGAACCCATAGCTTTTCATATTTGACTTTCTCTTTTTTTTTTTTTTTTTTTTTGCATTTCGCGGGCCTCTCACTGTTGTGGCCTCTCCCGCTGCGGAGCACAGGCTGCGGACGCGCCGGCTCAGCGGCCTTGGCTCACGGGCCCAGCCACTCTGCGGCATGTGGGATCCTCCCAGACCGGGGCACGAACCCGTGTCCCCTGCATCGGCAGGCGGACCGCCAGCCACTGTGCCACCAGGGAAGCCCTGACTTTCTCTTTTTTAAAGAGATAATTTGGAGGACCTGGAATCCAACCTTGGAATATTCATATGTGTCTGCAATAGACTGATCTACATCTGGAGGATCCTGCTGACAGGGGAGACAAATGAAGATCCACAGTGGGCCCTTTCATATGCACAGAATGTGGCTACACAGGAAGTCTGACTTACTCTTGTTTAACAGGCCAGAATCCCTCTGGCAGCCACCGGAGCAACCTTAGGCCATAGCAAAAAATATTTCTCTAAGCAGTTCTGCCAGCACAACAGAGGTACTTATTGTGAAAATTCCCTACCACTACCTTTATGGCTGAATCCAAATACCATGATTTTTCATACCTGCTGTCTACCATGGAAAATGACTCTGGTGACACTTCTATGAACACTGTCTTGTTCATGATGCTTAGCATCATAAAAAACTGACTGGTGACTACATGACATGTACTTAACACCACTGCCCATCTAGCAAAGAGAAAACAATGATATTTGTCCCATCTTCAGAATCTCAATCAAAACCTATCTACTCTTGCTCTACACACTATTTAATCAAGTTTCTAAATATAAGGATACTTAGTAAAATATATTTTGGAAAGGAGGGAGAGGTTTAGGCATTTTAGAGTTAAATGATAGACATCTTTAGTCTTGAATATTTTGGGGCAATATATGATCCTATGTCCTTTTTGTAGTCTGCAAATGTCTGCAAACACGCCTGCAGGCATCAAGTAGCATTTTCTCTGCCATTCCTTTCTGATACAGTAAGGAGGTACACTTAAAATTTTGTCTAGATTTTTGTGGTTCTAATTTCTTATTATCTCTGAGACTTTGATTTCTAGATCTTCCTTCAGTTCAGATTGAATTACAACCATTACATTCTATTAAATTCTACCACCTCCAGGCTATGACTCCAACTTCATATTTCCAGCATTTATACCTTATTTCTGATTCTTATTGACCAACTCTTCAACATGGAGGTTTCCCAAGGATTTTCTGCTTTGAGCTCAATCCAAATACACTGATGAGCACTCTTGAGGTCTCCCTTGTCCTCCTGGTCTACATTTTGAGAACTTGCCATGCTCTTCCTCTGAGGCAGGCTCCCTGAAACACTCCCAGACCCCATCTGTCTGGGAGCAGATAAAGAAGCTCAGCCATCAATCTAGGGTGTCCTGACTGTGTTTTCTGCTTTCTGCAGGTTGCCATTTCCAGGACTTATGTGATCTTGAACACTTCTAATATGAAAAATTCCAACTGTGTCCTATGATGAAAAAAAGCAAAAACAAACAAAAAAGAAAAGTGAAAACAACACCCCCTCATAATAATTCAATAAGCGACCCCTTCAAGGAGCTTATGGTCTAGTGCTAGTGGTGGGGAAGACAGGTGCAAAATCACTACTCAAGACAGTAACCAGACAGCATAAAACAATTACCAACGCAGAATGGTAGATACAGAAAAGCACAAATCTTGTCTAGAATGTTCACTTAGGTGGAACCGTTGAATTGTGGTTGGTCACTGTTGCACAAAACTTCTCCATTGTTCTCCCAGAACCAGAATGGGGTCCATCTTCCCTCATGGTTCTGCTGAAGGTACAGCTGCCTCTGGTCCTACCTCCCTATTTTCATCGCTCCTCTCTTGCCCTTCTCAGATCTCATTCTCAATGCACCTGAGCCAATAGCCTTCACCAAATGTTCTCTCTAAACACATGATCCTTTGTGTCCAGAATGTTCTTCCCTGGCCCTTTTTGCTCCCTGTTCTTCCAAACTCGGCTCAGGCATAACCTGCAGACAGGAAGCTTTCCTGAGCAGTCCAGCTAGATGTGTCAAACTCCCTCCTTTATGCTCCTGATACTCCCTTCCTCTGTCCATGCTGCTAATTTGATCACTGATATTATAATTGCTATTTATTTCTCTGTCTCCACCAACAGAATGGGATCTCCTTGAGGATATTCCCGTGTTTCCCCTACTATCCCTCAACAGAGACAAATTAAATGCCAAACTAAGACTCCTTTTTATGTATTGTGGCAATGCACACACACACACACACACACACACACGCACACACGCATGCACCCATATTTCAATTATCAGTGCCAGGCTGGGCTGAAGGATTTACAGTTAACTAGAAATGCCCCCCAAAATCTCTCACACAAGAGATTTTCTTTCCTCTGGAAGAAGAGTTTCACCCTTATCTCAGTTTCAGTTTTAAAGCCACTATCCCTTTCTTTTCTTTCCTGCAAATTGCCAGTCTTGAAAGAATGCTGAGAATGACACAAAGCACAAATGAACGATGCCTGTGCAGAAGAGTCACTGTCGTTTAAAATGCACCTCAAATGGCAGGGTTGTGATGGATTCACTTCTTCTGCTTGTCCTTGAGAACCAGCAGGGCCACCCGTGTTGGGTAATAATTGCTCTGCCTTGCTTGAAGGCATAGCACTTGCCTTAGAGGACATTGATTCATTTGGATATTGTGTCTATTCCAGCCCCAAGGCATTCCCCACTTTTGAAATTAACACAGAACAGGAAGAGATAAATGTGTAAAGTTGGGGACTTTGGGGAGCCCTGAGGTTAATATTGATGAGGCAGTAGCTGTGGAAGTTGCTCCCTGTGGCTTTTCTCCATCACAGCGAAGGCAGACTGAGTCCCAGACTAGAAGTGAAACCACTCCCACCACCAACATATTGAAAACCATCTTTGCATCACTTCAAAGGGAAAGAGAAACATTGGGGAACTTCCAGAATTAACAGATGGGGTCTAGAAATAAAATCAGTAAGGAGAATGTGTCTTCTTGAGTCCTCAGGCTCAGTGTCCCTTGAACATATGGAATTTTAGCCCATTTACTTTTTAACACTGTGTAATCCTAACATCATGACTAAAACCCCTTCAAAATTCAATAAGACTGGAACCAAGATACTCTCGTGTTCCTGTGCTAAACAATTCTGAGATGAAGAATATTTTTCCTGCTTCTATGCTCATCAATACAAAGATAAGGCAAACTTGCTTAGATACTTCCTCCAGGAAATATCTATTCCTGGAAAATGCAACTGCACCTCAATTACCCCAGTTCACTTGTTGAGGCTAACAGCTTGCTAATCCATACTCTCTTTGACAACTCTCTTCACTTCCACAAATCCAGAGTTCTTAGATAACCCTGCTCAGTTTCAACCAGTTCCCAACTGTGCAAGCCCTGTCCTGAAATCACCCAGTCCAGGCTCCCAAAACTTACTTGTCTATCTTTCCCTGACTTGTCTTTTGAAGATGAAAGAAGACAGCAAGAGAGTGGTATTTTCCCTCAGAGATGTAAGTCTAATAGTCTTCATTCAGCTTTGGGGAGTCAAGGAACCCACATCTGTAATAATTTCTTCCTCTCAAAACTAAAACTTTGGGTATAATTTTCTGTCTCACTTATCTCAATCCCCTGACACAGTGGAGAACAACCTACCTTCAACCTGTACACATATTGCTGTGACACACACCATCTCCCTTCCCTTCATCCTCCCCAGATGCTGCTGCTACCTGGTGTTCTGACTCCTCTTTCCCCCCAGATGAGCTCACTGAAAGCTTGTACAAGATGGTTGTTTGTATCTTCTCCTCTGAGTCAATTTCCCTTTACACTCCTTCTCTCAATGGTGAAACTCACCTCTCTCTCTCTCTCTCTCTCTATATATATATATATATATATATATAGATAGATAGATAGATAGATATAGATATAGATATAGATGGATATAGATATAACCATATAAAATAATTGGATTTCAACATATTGTACCTACACACAATTTATTTATACACTTCTGTGCAAAAAACTGAAACAAATAAGAGGCTATAGAATATAAAGTCACAGGTAAACATATTAAATAGAATGTAGAGTGAAGAAGTTCCAGCTAAAGTTTATTCCCTTTGGGGAAAGAGTCAGGAATTGTGTTTTACAGAATCATTTCACTAGATCTTTCTGTCCTGGATATTTGGAAGCTCCTTGTTGTGTCTGCCTATGACTTGATGGGTTGATAGAAATAAGTGAAATGCTCTTATTGCCTGACTTGTTCTACCTAATGATTATGGCTTCTCTACGGAAAAATCACAGCTAAGAGGAGGATAAGCCTAGGGAATGCCTAAGGTGAGGCATCTAACAGAGCAATGAGTGCTCCTCCAGACCTTTCCTGCTCCCAGGGAAGGAAACTACCACCCAAATGACCAAGGCTAGGAAGGCATAGGGGTCAACAGTGGTAGCACTTTCAGTACTGTTATGTACTAAGCATTCTTTATTTCTGTTCAACTCAAAGACAGATCTGTATTCCTCTTGATGTTCTCATACAGTATCTGTCATGGTGCTCAGAAAGTGTTTACTGAGTAATAGTAAATTCCAAGGATTATTTTAGGATACAACTCTTGAGAGCGCAAACATCAGGCTTATGTGCTTTTCTTGTACATTGTCATACATAATTAACTGCTTAATACAATTTTCCCAATGACGGTGAATCTAAATATATATTACTATAGAAGTTTTAGCCCCATGTGACCTTTCACTATAGCTTACATTAGGGCTCTGACATTTTATAATTGCTGGAGACACGTTTGGCATATCAACACAAAATGTAGTTATTCATTAATAATTTATTGGAACAAGCTTCACTCTGATATAATAAGTGAATTATTCATCAATGTTCCAAAGGAAAATAGCTCTGAACAGAAGTTGCTTTATTTCTTCTTCCCTGCTTGGGTTTTAGGTTAGTACAATATTTGCAGAAGAAACAGATGCCACAAATTGAATTTTGTACACAAGTCAGAGTGTTACTTTTCAAGATCCATCACGTTACTTCAAAATATATCAAAATTAGCACATCCAGTGACAAACTAATTTAAGGGATGTGCTCGAGCCAGGAAAAAGAGGCATTCCTAGCCTTTCAAAGAACAGACATGTTGGGCAAAGATCATTTGGACCAAGTTCTAACAACACTGGGAGATTTACAAGAGAACAGCTGCTAAATTATTTTTTTAAAGAATGATGAAATCTGTCGGTGTCTCCAATTTATGAGTGCTTTATGAGTGATGTAGTGTGTAATCTGCATTGAGAGGAAAAGCCTCTTCCATCTATCCCACTCCCTGTGTCTCTAGCTCCTGGAATAGTTTCTGGTTCAGAGAAAACTCTCAGTAAATAGTGTTTGTTTTAATAATAAAACAGGGTATGATAGTTATCTTTAAAAGAAAGGTAGCAGTCTGTTTAGCTGGAGAGAGAAGATCTGCACTGTTGAGAAGTTCAATGATGATCTTAACACATAATTAAATGGCAAATGGCTTGAAGAGGCTTCCTGCTACAATCTGTTATAAATTAACATGGAATGTGTGTCTGCTACAAGGCACTTTGGTTCTCACTAGAGATTCAGAATTGGGTACGACCTAGCTCTCATCCTTGGGCAGATCTTAACCTAGCAGAAACAGAATAAACAGTTTGAACTTATTTGCTCAGGGAAAGCTGCTGGAATGACGTGTTTTTTAAGGTTCCCAGTGCAATCAAATACTTACCTTGCTAGAAACACATCTTGGCTTTCCAGTGCCTACAAAATCAAAGCCAGACTCCTTAGCAGGAGCTACCCTGCTCAACCTTACTTGACTCCTCCCCTCCCCCTGTAGTTTTCACTCCCATTCCTCTGAATACCACCCTGAACTCCAAGACCATTAGCTTCTGGGCATTTACTAGACACTTTCCACTTCATGGAAACCCTGTCTCCTATAGGAAACTCAGTTTCTCCACCCTGTCACCCCACAGCAATTTATTATCCATCTATTTCTGAGTCCTTATTAGCCTTTTAGACTCTACTGAGATATGAATTCCTCTAATAACAGCCTTCTCTGACACAAGAACTACAGATTATAAGAGTCAGTATTGATATTGTCAGCATTAAACATATTTAACAGAGCCAAAAATTCAGAATAAAACTAGAGATGGTAAGTTTTTGCAGATCAAATGGAAGTATAGAAACAAGAACTTAATATACAAACACTACTATATATAAAGTAAGTAACCAACAAAGACCTACTGTATAGCACAGGGAACTCTACTCAATATTTCATGATAACCTATATGGGAAAAGAGTCTGAAAAATAATGTGTATATGAATCCCTTTGCTATACAACTGAAACTAACACAACAGTGTAAATGAACTATACTTCAATTAAAAAAAAAGTTAACAGATACATACTAGAGGGCTTCCCTGGTGGGGCAGTTGTTGAGAGTCTGCCTGCCGATGCAGGGGACATGGGTTCATACCCTGGTCCGGGAGGATCCCACATGCTGCGGAGCGGCTGGGCCCGTGAGCCATGGCTGCTGAGCCTGCGCTTCCGGAGCCTGTGCTCCGCAACGGGAGAGGTCACAACAGTGAGAGGTCTGCGTACCGCAAAAAAAAAAAAAAAAAAAAAACCTAGAGGAAGAACTGAGGTGATTAGAGCATTGACCAAAGAGATAGTGGTGGATGTAAAAGCAAACGGAAATATAGAGATGTTACTGGTAAGGACTCTGCTGCTTTCTATTCGAGTTAGAATATAGAGACTAAACAAAAAAATGTATCACTAGTCAAAGATACGGCGATTAATAGAAGAAGGAATATTGAAAATTGGAGGCACACACAGGGTTTAAGATGGTGGTAAAACATCTAGATAAAATTGACTAGTAAGTGCTTAAAATGTCGACCTTTAGATTTAGAGAAAGCATAAAGATAGAGATGATAGTTTTGAGGTTTGAAGTTCATTTCTTTGTAGCATTTCAGCAAATGTTATTTACTTGTAATGTCTATTTCCCTACCAGACTGTCAATTCAACAAACAAGGTCTATATTCTCAATTGCTATAACTCAAGCAACAGAATTAGTGTCAGGCACATAGTAGTGGATTAACTGACAATGAAAACAAAAATTACTCATGAAAGGGAACCCTGATATAGCCTATAGTGGATGGCACATATTGTTGCTTTAAACGTGTTTTCTGCCTTGAAGAAGTTAGTGTCTTGAGAAAATGAGACATACATAACACACTTTAGACACCTAGGCAGAAAAAATATAGGCCAGAGGTACAGACATACAGGAAAAGGACATGGGAACTTGCTTCTGGCACTGTAAAGGGCTGGGGGGAACATATATGGAAGTGTTCTTATTTGGTCTGGTCTTTTAGTGAAGAAAATCATATGGAGGTCTTCCCAGACTCAAAAGAAGTTATAATTGTGAAGTTTATGTGGCTTTTCCTCCATGTTAGGGTAGAATTGATGCTCTTTCCCGTTTTCCTAGATAGATTATGTGAGATATTTAGATAATAGGCTTTGTTTTGTTTGTTTGAATTTGTTTTGTTTTGTTCTCAATTGATATTAGTGTCTCATTGCTTCTTGGTGTAGAAAGAAGGTGAAGGGAAGAAGAGGTTATGGACAACCGGGGGCCTAGATTGAGTTAGGCAGCTTTCCTATCCATCTCCTTATCTCCAGGTTGACCTCTTGTTCTTGCCCTGGGACCTTCCAGATGCCACTGCTGGTGTCCCCCTCAGATGGGTGCCTTCTCTGCTGCAGGCTCTTATGGCCCTTGTTCTGGGCTAAGACTTCTTCCATCTAAGTGATTCTTCTGTCAACAGCTTGAACCTTCTCATTTGCTGAAAGCCCTGTTCTCTTCCTCTTTCCTGTTACATGTTGTCCTCACTTCCTTATTATCATTTCAGTGGAAACAGAGGCAAGAGAAAGCAAAATCACATGATTTTGACTGGGTGATTTTAATAATTTAGATTTTAGTTATTCAATAATGAAGAGTTGGAAATGCAAGCTACAATATTAATTATTCTTGGTTTTTAGGGTTTATAACTCTGGGATGTGTGCTAACATCAGATTAATATAAAAATGAATATTCAACTTTTGTTTTATGATAATTCCTAAAATCTGTGAAATACATTGAGATGTTGATATACAAGAAGAGCTTAACACTTTGCCTGGATTCAAAGTGATTTTCTTTTTTTAAAAAAGCCTGTACATTTTCAGTGTAATGTTTCAATCAAAATGCATGTGTATACACACATAATTGGATTTTTATTATCTAAAACTTTTAATTTTTCTCTAAATACACCCTTTCATCAGAAGAGCCAAAGCACTTGGATCTGCAGACCTGCTTGTATTTTTGCAATAAATGCTGATCTAATCTGAATATTGGTAGTATGATTGGCTCAATGGAGGTGTTAGAGTTGGGGCCACTAACTATTTCATGGGTACTGAGAACACCTTAACTATATATAGTCAGTTTCCTCTGAGATCTGTTTATTCTAAAGCAGTACCAGGTACAGGCTAAAGAAAAGAACTAGAGTCAACAAGACC
Source organism: Mesoplodon bidens (assembly GCF_964165515.1). NCBI lineage: Eukaryota > Metazoa > Chordata > Mammalia > Artiodactyla > Ziphiidae > Mesoplodon > Mesoplodon bidens. The sequence continues at coordinate 2,948,331 of NC_138165.1, read as the reverse complement.
AGAAATATTAAGATGGCTACCAGCTACCAAATTAGACCTAGGGCCATATTAAAGTCCACAACATTTCTGTTGTGTTTGGGGCACTGAGAAGTGTAGAATATATAGGTAGAAACCACATACATATGAGAAATAAAGAACACAGACCACTAGCCTATACATGATATAAACCTAAATCCCTTCCCTTAAGCTTAGATAGAGGACTCCACTTCTGTTAATGGACCACTTTGTCCTTAAAAATTGCCTATTTACAAATGATTCTCTATAGACAACTTGTGGGGTTTGTATTTGTTGATTTTCTAAACATAGGACCATAAAGACATATGCATAGGACCAGTTGCACAGCAGACCACCAAGGACCAGAAAGCTTCTATCATGACATAGGAGTACCAGGTAAAGCTAACCAAGTGAGAGAGTTAAGCAACCAGTTGAAGAATTTAAATCAATGGTCATCAAAAAGTCTATGACTACACCCTGTTCTCTTTATGGAAATGAAATTCAGAGAGTTTTAACAGAATTTTGATGATCATGCTTCAAACAAAACAAGCAGTAAGTCTTGTGGAGTTTTTATTTGAAACACACAACGTTGATAGAAATGAGATCAAGGGCTCCACACACCATTTATTGATGTTTCTGAGAAAGTCATCAGACTTTCTCTTCATCCTCCAATATGTCCTAAAGTATTAATTGTTTCTACATCCATTTTTGGCACTCCATAGTAATTTCCCACAAAGTGAAGACAACTGTTACCTTTTCTGGAGAAGAACTCTTGTGTCTTTGGAGAAAACTTAAGCTTTCCCCCATGGAAGAAATATGTTCCTCCTGTTCCATGGAGAAGAAAACTAGATGGAACAAAGTAGCTGAATCCCATGCCTGGAAGGCCGGTGGACAATAAACTGAGGAGGTTATGGAGGAGAATAAAGGCAGAGAGACGTCAACTAGAGATGAGAAGTTCACCAATATCTAGCTAAAGTGTGGAATGATGAGCAATTTATGTGAAAGGTGTAGCACTGTTTTTTTTTTTGTATTTGTATGAACGTGAAGTATCCAGATAATAAAACATTTTTAAACATGATAAGTTCCTATATCTTTACATATGATGTATGTAGTTAAGGGGTTAAATAGTTGATTGAAGAACAAAATGGGTATATCTTGCTGTTGAATTTAAATAAAATACATTACTCATTCTCCTAAAAATGCTCCCAAAGATGTTCTTTTGTTTCTTCACTGTATATCAATGATGAAAAAAGTAAATATTGATTAGGGGAAGCCAAAACTTGTAAACTTCAAACGTTGCATCCTACTGGAATTCACACAGAATACGTATTGATATTTTTAAGAACATTATTTGCATGTAGCCCTTGCTTATCTATCCACTAAGACTAGAATGAAACGAGGAGCAGCATGTCCTCTAAGTAAAGGTGGGGGAGAGGGTGTCCATTACCATCTGGAGTAAAATGAAAAATGTTAGTAAAATAGCTGGATTATTTGACTCTGTTGCATTACATTCAGCTAATTTTGAAAGACCTATTCACTCAGTTTTCTACTGCTGCTTTATTCTAGGTGATAATAAATGGTATACCTTCCCTTGCTCTGTTGAATTTGAATAAAATAAATTACACCTCACAAAGAAAGATGAAAAACCAAAATAGTAACATTTTGGCCCCAACTGAAGTCTTAAATGAAAAGCCACAAGACAACTTAGTCCAGAAACTTCCAATACAAGAGAGACTTCAATAGAAACTTTCTTTGCAAATATATATATATATATATTTATATATATATATATATATATATATATATATATATATATATATATATATTTCTATTGAATAGATAGAGTCATGTTAATAAGAATTCTCCCTTAGGTTATTAAGCATTATAGGATTGAGTATCTAATTTTGGAAGAGGGAATAAAAGGGGTATTGTTAAAATGTTACCTGATGTAAAAGGAGAAGAATTTGGAGCTGTTGATTCAATCTTTGGAGAGGGAGAAAGAAATGTGATTAAAAAGGAAAATCTAGCAGAATGGAAAGAGATGGTATCAGTGTATATGAAACTGCTGGGATGGCTGAAATGCAATTTAATATTAAAAGTGGAAAGTTATTTGAATGTTTCCTCCATCTCAGAAGACTCTTATTTGGACTTAGAATGAAAGTCACATGCCTCACTTTGCCCTCAAGGCCCTAAATCCCTACAGACCTGACCATACTATCTTTATCTTCTTGCCTTTCTTTTCATCATTTAAGGGTCAGCTCAGCTTCACTGTGAAACCTTATAAAATCTCCAATTTAAATAATTCTTTGTACTATCTATCAAATCACCCTGTTTTAATGCTGTATGGATTTCTTTGCTTCCTAAAAATTATCCTGTTTATATTTGTATTTATTTCCTGTTCCCCTCACTGAAATGCAATCTGTTTGAGAGCAAAGAATGTGTTTGCCTCAAATTTCAAAGCCTGGGACTCTACCTAGGACCAACAAATAAATATTTTGGAAGGAGTGATTTTTACTTAGCTCACAATGAACACAATGCTCCATCTGACATATGTAGTTTATCCTTATTAATCACTTTTATGTATCTACCATCATGTGATGGGCTGTGGAGTCTATGGTAGAAGTAAGAGATAAGCTTTGCTCTTTCAATTTGGTCATAAGGAAACCAGGGACTCCTGAAGCAAGTTAATAAAGAATTGAGATGCAATTATGTCTTCCAAGACAATGCAGAAGATTGGTTAATATGCAAGGAGATACCGAACTTTTAAGGAAAGAGAATGAAGCTAGGTTTGTATGATAGGACTTTATTTAAGCAACACAATAAAAACTTTAGTCCAGTATGTTAAGGCTTCTGATAAGTCACAAAAATTTGATAACTATAGAAATACTTTACAACAGATAACATTTTATCATTCAGCTTTTCCTCTCATTTTCCCTTAATATTAATAAAAAACACAAGAAAAGGTGAAGATTTTATAAAAATTAAGACATTTACACATCATAGAATGCAGCAGTTCACTTCATGGACGAGGAAAATAAAGTCTAGACAGTTACTGATGAGACATAGCAGATAGTGGCAAAGTTTTAACTGGACATTACATCTCCTGGAAGATGGCCCAATGGTCCTCTAAGTAAATAAATCAAGCCTCTAAGTCTTCCAGAACTAGAGTTCTTTATCTCTGAGGTCCCTGCTATTCTATATTAAAAAAAAAAATATTCAATATCCTTTCTATTTTGTGTGCCTATTTGTACTTTGGGAATCTGGGCCCTCCAATTGGAGAGTTGGCAGAAGGGCTAGGGATAAAAATGAACAGAGAAAAATAGGTCAGAAGGGGAGTATCTAGGAGGAAAATATGCATATATATGCATATACATATATACATATATATTTATTTACATGTTATTTATTTAATGTTGGTTGGGTTGTTGAATCATTTCTGTGTAATCAGAGACAGGGCTATTTTCTTGCTGATGAGAGTGAGGTAGAAGTTTCTATCTCAGCATTTGATATTGTAGAATATGAGTTCTGATAGCCTGGGTTTAATTCCCAGATCTCCTACTTATTGGCTTTATTGGAAATGAATTTAAATCTTTTGCTCTCAGTTTTTTTTTTCCCTTAAAGTAGTATGTGTAACAATAGTGTCTCCTTCACAGTGTTACCAGGAGGAGTAAATGTGTTAACACATGAGAAGTTAGCAAGATCTGGAGATAGAATTGCCGGATCTAGTCTGGGTGTTAGGGTGTATGAGGGCAGTGCACTGCCTTCTCTCCAGAGACATGGGCTCAAAAGGCCTCTGTCCTCCCTATCCATCACCAACTTCTTATGTTCCATCCCATGTTTGAAAATAATCTACCAAGTAATTTATGTTATAATATAAAGACCCTAAAAGCAAGAAACTGGATTCTTAGTGGTAAACTTCTAGTGCTATTAACAGGTTAATGAGAGGTAAGTTGTGTGTGTTTACCATTAGGATGGTGGGATTCACCTTCCATCTACTGTTCAGACCAAATTCTGCCAACTTCATCCACTTGCAAATTTCTTCTCCACTGAAAAATATCAACAATTTGTATGCTTACAAGCCAAAAGGAAAGCAATATTTTCCTAGTCTCAGCTCTTTGGGATGTACAGAAAGAAAAAAGAAAAAGAAACTGAATTAACTTATTCTATCAGGGTAATGAAGAGGATGGTGATGTGTTTTAACTTGCAGAACATCTACATGTGTCCATCAATTCAGAGGTCTATATGTTCATTCATTATTTTGTTCTATGTATATGTAGATAGATAGATAATATGATGCGTCTCATTCTATTCTATTTCACTTTATTCTACAAAGTCATGAGGATAAACTCCAAAACAAGGCAGAATCTTGTCTCTTTCTGATTCTTGCTGGGTAATTTCTGTTGATCTCCCTAGGTCTGGCAGGACTGAGTACCAAGCCAACACGTTTCCTCTTATATTATCGTTACAAAAATCAACTGCCAAAGAGCTGATTTCTACATAGGTTTGACCTGGAACAATACTGTCATTTTCCAGCCAAGAAAGAAATTGTACTGATTACTTGGAAGTTGTGTCATGTGGGGCTTGGGTGGGGAATGCTTTAACTCCCAAGGAAGGATTAAGTTAATACTCACTTTCTATTCCACTACTTTTTCCAGTCTTATAGGACTCATCATTGCTCAATTGAACACCTTCTTTCACCCACTGATTCATTGAATACATGCTGGGGAGTGAGTCACAAATTAGTGCAATGTGATAGCACAGTAAAAACATTGTGAACAGAAGACGATTGAGACCTGAAAAGTATAACAGCCTGGGGAACCAAGAAGAGTTTCACGCAGAATGAGTCCTAAGGAAAATGAGAAACACTAAAGTGATATTGGTTCTAATCTGGACACTCTGCTATAGGAAACAGCAGCATCAGGCACCTTCAGGGGAGACAGGAAAGCCTCTAACAGACCCGGTGTTTTTCACAGCAACAAAAGATGTCAGCTCTGTAAGCAGAGAAGAAAATGGCACTTGCTTCTCATAGGTAAGAGCATCAGCTTATGTGTGACAGCCCTGAAGTCTCCAGGAATAATTTGGTAGAAATGTGAGAAGCTCCAGAGTAGGATGGGATGAGAAAGAGCCTGTCTGGGAACAGTTACTGTGACTTTTATTTAGCCATGATATGAAGTGCTCTTTGGTAAGATGCCTATCCCCTAGAGATGAGGAAGCAGAGGCCAGGACACCTTAAATAGTCTGTTCATGGTCTGAGACTAAGTGGCAGAGCTGTGAATTGAACCCAGAATTTTCAGCCAAGTCCATTTTGGTTTTCTATTGTGTGTAGAGAGCACCACAATAACATAATTTAGCCCCTGCACTGCTGACAAAATTGCAATTTCTTCCACTGTCCCCTACTGCATATTTCTAGACCCAATCTGTTCTTTAATATTTTTCTTCCTTTGTAAATAAGATAGGTTTTCTGACTGAAGTCAAGACATGTCCTTTTAAAGAACATGTTCCACTGAGAATGAATAAGATGGTACCTTCTTGGGTGCTGATATTTTAACATTATTCTTATCTGTTATATTTTTTGTTGATGAAATATTCTCAATTAAAAACTGTAATGAAATTTCCCCTGGGCAATAAATTATTGTCAAGATAAGGGGCTGCAACTTTATCTCACCTAGCTGAGTATGCAGATTATTTAAACAAGGCTCCATTTGACCTCTCACTTTTCATGTTTAATTCAGTGTGAATGAACTGTTAATTCTCTGCTCTATCATGTGTTTACTGAGAGCAAAATGGCTCCATAGATTTCCTTATTTCACAGGCCAACATCCTATACCCAACTATTTTCCTCCATTCACAAACTCCATCAAATTGCTTTTGACTTTAGTGATAGATTCCTTCAGTTTTTCAGGAGTAAGCATACATTGAGGGACTTTCTAAGATCTTTTGCTCAAGGACAAACCTTATTACCAAATAGGATCAAGTTGAGAAGCACTGTGTTGTCATGAAGTGCTGTCATTAGGCAGGTAGGAGAGGAAAATAATGCAACATGAGAACTGTGTTCTTTTGTTTGCTGACTATTTGTCCCTGAGATATGCTGTGTGAGTTTGCTTATTTACTCCAGTCAAAAACTCAAACAGGTTTATACTTATCAATAGAGGCAAGTAGCATAACGGGATGGAAACTTACCTGCTGACGACCGTCTCGTTGCTGTGCCTTTCCTATAGTTGGAATCTCTCCACTCAGGTGTTAAATACAACAGCTGCAGATATATGGAATGTACATGAGCAAGGACGGAAAGAGTCAGATTGGAGGACAAGGAAGATTTATGGTTTTTATACGAACAACTTCTCCCAAAGTGTTTCTCTCTTGTTTTTAGAATGGAAAGAGTCTTTAGTATATATTGGTCCTTATGGAAAAGATCTAATTGATAAAGAGGTTAAAGATTTTGGAAAAATGAGGATTTTACTAACAATTAAATAGCTAACATGTATTTATATAATGTATACGTTATGCCTGGAAATCTTTTCTACCATCATTGTGAATTTAGAAAGTTTAGAAATATCTGCACTGAGTTGAAAATGGGAAGGGGGAACAAATGCCTAGATGGAGAAGTTAATCTTGGATTAACGGAGGATGTTAATGACTTTAATCCAGAGGATGGATATGCCTTATTCTCAAAGAGAAGCACATGGGATAGGAACATATACATTGACATTTTCAAATGAAGAAAAGAGAAATTAAAAGAACTTTGTTAATTTAGCCAGGACCTACTCAGTGAGGAGGGAGTTATTTAATCAAATACCATCAGTTTTATTTTTTAGATAAGAGATATTTCATTGGAACTTTTGGAAAAACAAATAAAAGAGAGGGAAATAAAATCTATGATTTTAAAGCTTATCAAGATATATCTGGTACACCGTGTTTCTATTGATAGCTCTGTATGAGATCTGTGTTGTGTATACAAATACACACATCTGTTCAAGTCAATAAACACAAGGAAGCTGGCTTCTGTGAGATGGATGCTGGCATCCATCTAGAGGTACTTACAGCTGCTGTACTAATATGTGCTGGATAAATACATATTCCAAAAATTGTTTTAATTTGGCACTTCTGTCAAAATACCCCTAAATGCTCTCTTCACTCACTTTCTGACTCAGAGTCTGTAACATGGCATGGTACAACCCTCTTCTCCCAGTTGTTCTATTTTGAGGTTTGAGAAATGTCAGCGAGAATAACAAGCAAAAATCCAAAAATAGGTATTCAACTCAAAAGATAGGCAGTGTTTAGAAGAGATTATACAGAGAAGAAAAAAAAATGTCTTAGACCTACAAGGAGAATTCAGTCTCATTTTAGGTAAAAACTTCATCCAAAAGGCTTGATCACATGCCCTTCCCAGCTCTTCTAAAATCGTGTCAATGTTTATAGGTTACTTTTAGAATGAGGTCTACATTCTTCAAGTTAGCACTTAAAACATTCAGTTATGTGGTTGTAAGCTATCATTTCAGATATCAGAATTGGGAAAAATACAGAGGGTGGGGGTTATTGAATTCAATCGCTGGTACTTATTGTAAGCTTCAGCAAGTTGTTTAACATCTCTGAATCTCAACTTATTCATAATTAAAAAGAAGAGAGTATGATTTCTGCTTCCAGTAAGATGGAGTAGACATATGTTCCTTTATTACTCCTGCTAAGAACAAAACAATCTTGCACAGTTTATAAACAAACAAACAAATACATACATACAAAAAAATAACAAAAACAAACCAAACCAAAAAAAGAAAAAAAAAAAAGACGAGAAAGATGAATGGTAGAGAGAAGATGACAGATCCACTAGGGACCTCACAGTACAAGGGAGAGCCTTGAGTTCCCTGGGTCTTCATTTTGCTTCTTCTATCTCAGACATGGAGTGGAAGAAGCTGGGGACAAAGAAAGTCCAAAGGGCACAGACAAAAAGTCCTGATAAAAGTTTGCTCTTTAGCCAAAAAACAAAGAAAGAGATAGTCTAGAAGAAGAAAAACTGTAGACAGTAACAACTCTACTCCAGCCTTAGATACTTAGATGTATATGTAACAAAATATGTGTAGGAATTGTATGCTGAAAAACACAATAAAGTGATGAAATAAATCCTTTGAAAAATCTAAATAAATGGAGAGATATTCTGTGTTCAGGATTGGACAGCTCAAAAAGTAAAAAAGCCAATTATCCTAAAACTGATATTTAATGCAATTTTTACCAAAATCACAAGATTTCTTCCTGTGGGAGTAGACAAGATTATTCCAAAAATTATATAGACCAGCAAATGAACTAGAATGGCTAAAACAGTTTTGAAATGGAGAATGAACGAGGAGGAATATTTATCAAATGGCTAAAGTAACCAAGAATGTATGACAATGGCATACAGGTATATACATGGATCCATTGAACAGAAAAAGAACCCAGAAAGAGAACTTTTAAAATATGCTCAACTCATTTTAGACAAAAGTTAAAAGCTACTTAATAGGGGAAGTAGATCATTGTAAACAAATGATGCCAGAGTAATTTCATGGACAAAAAAATAATCTCTACATAAATATCATAACATATACAAAAGTTAACAAAAAATGCAACAAGGACTTAAGTGCAGAACACAAAATCTATGTAACTTTTGGGAAATAAACACATGGGAGAACATCTTTAGGAAATAAGGCTAGGCAAAGAGTTCTTGGCCTTTACCCAAAAAGCAAAAAAAAAAAAAAAAAAAAAAAAGATAAATACGATTTCATCAAAATTTAAATTTTTTTATGAAGGACTGTTGAGTCTTTCAAAAGACTGAAGAAAATATTTGCAAACCATTACTTGACAAAAGACTAGTATCTAGAATATATAATGAACCCTCAAACTCAATATTAAAATACCAAACAATGCAATTGTAAAACAGGGAAAACCTTGAAGAAGCATTACACCAAAGAGGTTATATAAAACTTAGATAAACACATAATATGTTCAACATCATTAGCCATTGGGAAAATATGAATTAAGCCCACAATGATAGACCTTTAAAAATGGCTAAAATAAAAATTAAAAAAATAGTGCCACATATTGTCACCTTATCTTTGATAAAGGAGGCAAGAATATACAGTGGAGAAAAGACAGTCTCTTCAATAAGTGGTGCTCGGAAAACTGGACAGCTACATGTAAAAGAATGAAATTAGAACATTCCCTAACACCATGCACAAAAATCAAATCAAAATGGATTAAAGACCTAAATGTAAGGCCAGACTATCAAACTCTTAGAGGAAAACATAGGCAGAACACTCTATGATATAAATCACAGCAAGATACTTTTTGACCCACCTCCTAGAGAAATGGAAATAAAAACAAAAATAAACAAATGTCATACAGAGTGAAGTAAGTCAGAAAGAGAAAAACAAACACCGTGTGTTAACACATATATACGGAATTAAAAAAAAAAGGTTCTGAAGAATCTAAGGGTAGGACAGGAATAAAGACGCAGACATAGAGAATGGACTTGAGGACACGGGGAGGGGGAAGGGTAAGCTGGGATGAAGTGAGAGAGTGGCATGGACATATATACACTATCAAATGTAAAATAGATAGCTAGTGGGAAGCAGCCGCATAGCACAGGGAGATCAGCTTGGTGCTTTGTGACCACCTAGAGGGGTGGAATAGGGAGGGTGGGAGGGAGACGCAAGAGGGAAGAGATATAGGGATATACGTATATGTATAGCTGATTCACTTTGTTATAAAGCAGAAACTAACACACCATTGTAAAGCAATTATACTCCAATAAAGTTGTTAAAAAAAAAACAAACAAAAATGGGACTTAATGAAATTTAAAAGCTTTTGCACAGAAAAGGAAACCATAAACGAGATGAAAAGACAACCCTCAGAATGGGAGAAAATATTTGCAAGTGAAGCAACTGACAAAGTGTTAATCTCCAAAATTTACAAGCAGCTCATGCAGCTCAATATCAAAAAAACAAACAACCCAATCCAAAAATGAGCAGAAGACCTAAATAGACATTTCTCCAAAGAAGATGTACAGATTGCTAACAAACATATGAAAGAATGCTCAACGTCATTAATGATTAGAGAAATACAAATCAAAACTACATGGAGATATCATCTCACACTGGTCAGACTGGCCATCATCAAAAATTCTACAAACAATAATTACTAGAGAGGGTGTGGAGAAAAGGGAACCCTCTTGCACTGTTGGTGGGAATGTAAACTGATACAGTCACTATGGAGAACAGTATGGAGGTTCCTTAAAAAACTAAATATAGAACTACCATACAACCCAGCAATCCCACTACTGGGCATATACCCTGAGAAAACCATAATTAAAAAAGAGTCATGTACCACAATGTTCATTGCAGCACTACTTACAATAACCAGGACATGGAAGCAACCTAAGTGTCCATCGACAGATGAATGGATAAAGAAGTTGTGGCACATATAAACAATGGAATATTACTCAGCCATAAAAAGAAACAAAACTGAGTTATTTGTAGTGAGGTGGATGGACCTAGAGTCTGTCATACAGAGTGAAGTCAGAAAGAGAAAAACAAATACCGTATGCTAACACATATATATGGAATCTAAGGGAAAAAAAAAAAAGTCATGAAGAACCTAGGGGTAAGACGGGAATAAAGACACAGACCTACTAGAGAATGGACTTGAGGATATGGGGAGGGGGAAGGGTAAGCTGTGACAAAGTGAGAGAGTGGCATGGACATATATACACTACCAAACGTAAAATAGATAGCTAGTGGGAAGAAGCTGCGTAGCACAGGGAGATTAGCTCGGTGGTTTTTGACCACCTAGAGGGGTGGGATAGGGAGGGTGGGAGGGAGGGAGACACAAGAGGGAAGAGATATAGGGACATATGTATATGTATAACTGATTCACTTTGTTATAAAGCAGAAACTAACACACCATTGTAAAGCAATTATACTCCAATAAAGATGTAAAAAAAAAAAATAGTGCCAATACTAAATGCTGGTGAGGATACAGAGAAAGTAAATCACTCATACATTTTTTTTTTTTTTCTTTTTGCGGTATGCGGGCCTCTCACTGTTGTGGCCTCTCCCGTTGCGGAGCACAGGCTCCGGATGCGCAGGCCCAGCGGCCATGGCTCACGGGCCCAGCCGCTCCGCGGCATATGGGATCCTCCCAGACCGGGGCACGAACCCGTATCCCCTGCATCGGCAGGCGGACTCTCAACCACTGCGCCACCAGGGAGGCCCCCAACTCATACATTTTTTATTGGAATGTAAAATTGAACAATCACTCTAGAAAACAGCTTGGCATTAAAAAACAAAAACAAAAAACAAAAAATGTAAAACTAAACATGCAATTACCATATACCCTAGCAATTATACTCTTGGGCATTTATTCTGTAGAAATGAAAATTTTGATGCTGAAAAACCCTGTACATGAATTTTTATTTTATTTATTTATTTATTTATATTTATTTTTGGCTATGTTGTGTCTTCGTTTCTGTGCGAAGGCTTTCTCTAGTTGCAGCTAGTGGGGGCCACTCTTCATCGCGGTGCGCGGGCCTCTCACTATCGCAGCCTCTCTTGTTGCAGAGCACAGGCCCCAGACGCGCAGGCTCAGTCGTTGTGGCTCACGGGCCCAGTTGCTCCATGGAATGTGGGATCTTCGCGAACCAGGGCTCGAACCCCCATCCCCTGCACTGGCAGGAAGATTCTCAACCACTGCGTCACCAGGGAAGCCCCTTCGTGAATGTTTATAGCAGCTTTATTTGTAATAGTATAAAGGTGGAAGCAATCTAGATGTCCTTATAGAAGTAAATGTTTCAGCAGTGTACCATCCATATCATGGACTACTACTCAGTAATAAAAAGGAAGGAACTATTGATATACTCAACAACTTGGATATGTACCCAGAGAATTATGCTGAGGGGAAAAAAATGAAGATCCCCAGAGACTGCAAACTGTACAATTTCATCTATGTAACATTCTTTAAGTGGCAAAATTATGAAGATGGAGAACAATGTATCAGTTGCCAAAGGTTAAGGAGGGAGTCTGTATAAGAGGGGAGTGGGTGTGGCTCTAAAGGGACAACACATGAGATCCTTGTGGTGATGGATTATTTTATGTATTTTAATTGTATCTATGTTCATATCCTGGCCCTGTAGTGTAGTACAGATTTGCAAATTGTTACTCTTGGGGGAAATTGGGTGAAAGATATGTGTGATCTCTCTGTGGTTGTATCTTGCAAACTCATGCCAATCTACAATTAAATCAAAATTGAAACATTTTTAAAAAGAAGATAACAATACATATACTTTAGATTTGTTGTCAGAATGAAATCTATTTGAAAGTACCTGTTTAACACCTGCTATTTAGTAACAGTCAGTTTATCTGATTTTTCTTGCCTTTTCTCTTGCTCCTTTGTATGTACCTGTGACTTCTTGCAAACTAAATTCTTTTCCCCCCAATGGTATATACCATGCCTTTCCCGACCACTTGACCTTGACAAACTTGTCAGCCTGAACAGTTGCTCTGTTACATCTCGGTTTGGGGTAAAGATAAGACCCAGGAGTGGAGCTGATATGACACACAGACACAACAGGTAATTCCCTAAAGCTCTCAAAAATAGAGATAAGATTTCAATGACATCATTTGGTATCAAAGGGAGGGAAGCAAGAAGGCCTGGATAATACCCTACTTATCACCCCACTATCCTGGGAGATTCATGAAGACAAAATAGCAGACTAAGGAAATAAGTACCATTTTGCTGATTGTTTTAGGACTCCAGGAGATGTGAGCTGGAGCCCAGGTCTCAAGTTCAAGGTCATAGGCAGATCTTGTGCCCATAACCTTCCCTTGCCACTACCAAACCTTAATACCAGAAACTGGTAGTTAGTAATTGAAAGGATAACTGTCTAGTTCCTACCAGGGTCCTAGATACATTTACCTACTCTGTAATGTGACTTTGTAGCTAGAGTTCAACTAAAACTAACTTCTTTATTCCATAATAAGTGACCATTTCCACAGAGAAGCAAAGTGTCTTTGTTCTCCCTAAACTCAGGGGAGAAGCAAGGTCAATGAAGTCAAGGAGAGGAGAAAAGGGCTCAAGGCAGCCAAGGATGTAGAAGAGGGAGTGGGTTTCTTCCTGCAGCCACTGGGCTCTATCTAGTCAGAGAACAAAAGAAAACAGCACTTAAACCAGGGGATCTCAGCCAGTGTCCTGATGGGGAAGGAGAGACAGCCACCAGAAACTCTCAGGTTTGGGGTCCACGTGGGTAGAATCCAGATGTTTCTGCACTTCTGGCAGGCAGGCAGTCTGTTGTCTGCCTGTCTCAGCAGTGGTAATTCATCAGTCTTCTAAGAAGTCCACCAAGATTTTTCACCTAAATGAGAGACATTGCATTAAAATCAGGTGCTGTCAGATTATGGCTTATTGGCTTAATTTAGGAAATCATATGGGCACCTAACCTGGGTAGCTTCTAGCTTCAGGGGAATAGAAAGACCACTAGAAACGAAAATGAGAATGGCCATCATGTCATTGTCCCTAAAGAGGTGGTAGCGTATTATAAAGGCCAAATCCAGCCAAGCGTACTGCCAGGATATTGCAATGATTCAAAGGTTCTTCCTGACTTGCAGGGTGGATGTTATCTCTCTCACACAATAGGGTTTTTGAGATCCCGGTCTGCATCACATTTTTGTGGTAAATGCTAAGTGGACCTTGTAATAGAGTGTGACTGGAAGTCCAATCCCAAATCCTAAAACCTCCACCAGTTATCGATGCAAATTCCAATGGATACATGAGGGTGTGTGTGCATGTGTGTGTTTAAATAAATACCTGAACAGAATTTTCTGGCTAATGTTTCTTTTGGTGATTGGAGCACACAATCCTTATAGAGTTTCCTTTCTGATCAACTTTTTTTTTTAATTTACTGGAGCATTGTCAAGTTACAATGCTGTGTTAGTTTTAGGTGTACAGCAAAGTGATTCAGTTATACATATACATATATTCATTCTTTTTCAGATTTTTTTCCCATATAGGTTATTACAGAATACTGAGTAGAGTTCCCTGTACTCTACAGTAGGTCCTTGTTGTTTACCTATTTCATATATAGGAGTGTGCATATGTTAATCCCAAACTCCTAATTCATCCCCCCACCCCAAATTTCTCCATTGGTACCATAAGTTTGTTTTCAAAATCTGTAAGTCTGTCTTTGTTTCATAAATAAGTTCATTTATATCATTTTTTAATTAGATTCCACATATGAGTGATATCATCTGATCAATATTTTTTGCCTTCATGAGAATCCTGTAGATCCCTTTTATTATTCTCAATAAATAATAATCCTAAACATGAATAGTAATGAAATAATAATGAGAAACAGTTAACATTTTTTCAGTACTTGCATATGTCAGATTATTTTATGCTCACAAACCCCTGTGAATGGAATACTATGTAGGGTTTTTTTGTTGTTGTTGTTGTTTTTGCATTTTATACATGAAGAAATTGAGTCAGAGAGGTTATGAAAGGTTACCCAAGGTCAATTAGGTCTGACTTAAGAAAATGAGATTTGATTTTTTGCTATCTAGGATACATTTTCTTGCTCCTTTTCTCCAGTGTCAGTTACCTCATCTTGTTCTCCATCACAGTGCCAGAATGAGGTAGGCACACTTGTCCACAAGGAGCTTAGAGCTCTTCTATGGACATTTCCCTTCTCTCACTTTATCTCTCCTGTGAACTCCAGGCCTCCTTTCTTTTGTGTCTATTCTAGGGTCCAGAAGCAGGACATCCCAGATCTTTCTCACTAGCCAATCACATAGGAGGGAACAGAAGGAAAAATAAATAAGATGAAAGCTCTAAGCCCGCTCTCCTCTCACCTGAATGAGCTTAATGCCCTTTCCCCACTCCATCCATCCCAAGCTACCTGCATCAGTCTATATCTACCATGTATGGTAGCCTTAGGTCCTCATCTCTGGGGTCAAACAAACAAACAGGGGGTAAAGAGGTCTCCCAAAAGCTTTTCATCTGGCTAAGGGCAAATGCTGAATTCTGCCTTTGTCCCCAAGTCCCGTGGACATAGGTGAAGCCAGTGACACAAAGGAAAAGGATGGACCACACAACCACACCCCTGGGATCCCACTCCAAACACAAGCATCCAATGGCCTTTTCCAGAAAAAGTATGTATACTTTATATACCATATGAGGTGAGGTCATAGAACTCCCACTTATTAATAGTGGATGGCTTCCTGTGTTCCCCAAGGCTTTAGTATCATCAATGTTTGCTTACATTTCAAAGTAATAGAGTCATTTATTTCCTTTATAGCTGCCCAGGAATTTTAGGTAATGCTTTTTTATCTTCTCTTTTGTGAAGACGTTAGTACTTTTATTCAGCACATACCAAGGCTTGGGAAGGCAGGCATCCCTTCTCACAGCAACTATCAGGGAACTCACTGATTTTGATAGATTCAGGTTCTTTCCTCCATCCTCAGGTCATACTTTCTATTTACAAAGCCTCAATGGGCTTAAAAACTTCTGCTTAGAATACAGAAACCCTAAAGAAAAATGCTAGAAGGACAAGAGGTATAGTCCTCCTCATTTAATTAAAATAGACACTTGAGAAGATATGAAAAATTCAGAAATGGAAGAAATGTTTACCGTAGAATGTAGCCTTTCTACCCTCTGGTTTTTCCCCTGTAGTACATTCGTTATAAGGATTTCTCAGTGAGACTTCTAAAGACAAATTTCACAGGTCAATTTTTAAAATAAAATCCATCGAGGATTGATGTTGAAGTCAAGTAAAACGAGCTGCGTACCTCTTAGCATACATTCAAGGTACGTCATTTCCTGGACCTGGCCATCTTTTTTAGACATTGTTTATGTCTTCAATCTTTACCCCAGCACCCCAAGTATAAATAAACCCTAACTAAGTAGGCTGCGTAGAATTTATATCCATGAAACTTTATTTCCTTTAATGTCTCATCCTTATCTCTGGTCTCCTATCCTGGAGATTGAATCTGACCATCTTTGTGTTTTCCCTTCCATGCCAATGTTTAGGATTAGTGGTCTTCATTTGTGGGGTGTTTGTAGGAACTAATGGGGTATAGATTGAATGGCTGAGCCTAGCCATCTTTTTATGAGTCTCAGCTAAGGGCATTTATTTAGACTTCTCTGTGATGGTGGAGTTTACATCCAGGCTTATATGAATGTGTGACCATTGACCAGCATGTCAGAGGTTCTGATTCTATGAGAAGTGGCAAACACAGTACCTGACTACCAAACATTTATAATACTATAAGCAGTACACACACACGCACACACACACAAACACGTGTGGTTATGCACACAATACACAAAACTCAGTAGTCTCATTCATTCATTCATTCATTTTTAATGAATATTTATTAAACACCTACTTTGTATTCAATCTTGCTTGGGTATTGTGGATATAAGGTCACTACAGTCCAACAGATTAATGTCTACTCTTGGGAAGGTTTCATTTGACCAGTGAGATGGAAGTAAGCAAAAAAAAAAAATACATTTTTATAACATGATCTGATGTAATACATATAAAGCGTAGTGTCCAGGAATGATATGACATAGATGTGAGAAGCTACTGCAGGTTGCACTGATCCCACAGTACCTCCACCAAATGAGAACATAGCTTGTCTTCTAGGGCAGCCTCTAAAGGGTCTCACTAACTTGCTCAGTGCAGACTACAATATTTCCTGTCTTAACCTATCTTCCTTCCACACCAATTTAAATCGTTCCCTTGAGTTCTTCCTTTTAGAACTTGAGTTCTGACACACTCAAGGGGCATAAGAACTCCTTGAAAGTTCAGGAAAAATGCTGAAGAATGGAGCTTGTCCAATTGAAACTGCAGTGGGATTTGGGAGGAAGCAGAAAGGAATTTCATTTATAGTTGGCCGGGTACCAGGGTGTTGGGGCCAGGACCCTCACACCACCTCTCCAGCAGCTGCTCCAAACTTTTAATAATAATTGATTATAACACTGTTATTTACAGGTCTAATTTTACCCTTATGGTGTTCCATTTAATAAAAAAAATTACATTAAGAAAACCTGCTAATCAGCTGCTTCAGCTAATTGAAAAGAAAAAAAAAGGTTTAATAGTACTTTTACATTTTCTAATTAAGTGAGTATTATGAGTTTTAATTTATGTCTTAATTAGATGCCATTATCTACTCCTGACAGTGGTGAATTACTTGAAACCAGGACTTGATTACTATATTGATATGTGTTCTGTTCTTTTTGTTCAACAAACAAGTAGCTGGCTTTATTTTTTCTATTTAGGAAAAGCTTCTCTGCTGTTAAACAGGGTTGTTTCCAGGCCACATTGCCTGGAGTGTGACTTCTTCATCTGGATCCTGCCAGGACTTTTTTCTCACTTCCTGAAGCTCTGATCCCGGAAGTCTATAGCTGGGATTCCGGGAGCTCCTGCTCTCTTCAGGCGACCCCATGGTGCTGAGCATTCACTCTGTAATTAGGTGTCTCCTCCTTAATGCTCACCAGATGCTGGATTGGCAGTGAGGATGAAGAAAGGGACTAAATACAGAATCTGAACTGGAGAAGGATGAACGCCTACAGTAAACAAATCAATGAACTATAAGATGACACAGTTTCAGAATGACAGATGTAAAAATTCCTGTGTTAAACTTTGAACTACTCTGCAGCATCACTTCCAAACCAACCTTCACGGTGAAAGAATAGTGTACCTGAGAAGTGGGTGCAGGTGCACACTGGGCTAGTTTCCTATCCAGGTAGACATGAGGATGCATTCCTTACGTGAAGCCTGGGAAACAGTGTCTTATTGATTTTGGTGTTTATGTTGTAACTTCTCAACTAAATGGAACAGGAAAAACACTGACCTTCTCCATATTTTGTACAAGTAGTTGGAATAAGAAAAAAAGTATATTTTATGCAATGCAAGTGCCACGTGGTCAGAAGGGATGCAGATTTAGACTTGACAGAGGCAAGGGGGACAAGGAGAAGGATGCAGAGCATACTAAGTTATGAAATATGAAAAGAAAATGTGGTGGTCCCTGTGATGTGGTTGATTGGTGTTTTCCTTCGATTCTATCCTCTGCCTAGTAGGATTCTAGGATTAAAATGGCTGAGAAGCTAAAATTATATTTTGAAGACTTTTCTTAAACCGAAGTATAGTTGATTTACAATGTTGTGTTAATTACTGCTGTACAGCAAAGTGATTCAGTTATACGTATACATTATTATTATTATTTTTTTTTGCCACACACACGGCTTGCAGTATCTTAGTTCCCCAACCAGGGACTGAACCCAGGCCCTTGGAAGTGAAAGTGCCTAGTCCTAACAAGGAATTCCCTATATACATTTTTTTTTAATCTTCTTTTCCATTATGGTTTATCTCAAGACATTGAATATAGTTCCCTGTGCTACACAGTAGGAGCTTGCTGTTTATCCATCCTATATATAATAGTTTGCATCTGCAAATCCCAAACTCCCAATCAATCCTCCATCCTTCCCCTACCCCCTTGCCCTTGGTAACCACAAGTCTGTTCTCTATGTCTGTGAGTCTGTTTCTGTTTTATAGATAGGTTCATTTGTGTCATATTTTAGATTCCATATATAAGTGATATCATATGGTATTTGTCTTTCTCTTTCTGACTTACTTCACTTAGTATAATAATCTCTAGTTGAGTCCATGTTGCTGCAAATGGAAGACTTTTTTATTAGCTAGAATTCCAGATTTAATTAAGGTTAGGCCAATCAGCTGTACTTGCATCTCTTTTGTTTGTTTGTTTGTTTCTGATGCACATTATAATAGGTGTGGCTCATGGTCCTGAAGCTAGTTTCCTAATTGGAGCAACATCCCAAATTGGTGACCTGACTGCATAAGTTTTCTTATCATAGAATATACAGCAGCAACCTTGGAAGCTCGGGTCTGTAGAGGGGTTTTGGGAGTAATGCTTAGAAGCTCAACCTAGAATGTATTTTTAACACTCCTAACCCTCTGTAAGCAATGTCACATCCTATAATAAATCCCTTCCAACTTAAACTAGCTAGAAAAAAGTCTGTTCTCTGTAACTGAGCTGTTACAACAATGGTTTTAAATCCATTCTCATATCAAAATGTTCTGCTTTTATCTGTTTATTTCCTAGTTAGCTGTTAGAACTGGCAAATTCTGATGGTAGAATTCTCACAAAGTTGGAATGATTATTTCTTTTTTTTTCTTGGGGGAGAATTTTTACTTTAACAATGGACTCCTAGAAAAAAAGCCATAAACATATAGGAAAAATAATGTAGATAGTCATGGCCAGCTGGTTAGGAAATTTTTTCAGTCTGGGAATCATTATTTGAGTTTTCTTCATAACACCTTACAAGTTAATTATTTCATCCATATTTGAGATAGCTCAAAGTGCTAAAAAACGATACAATGGTTATTTTTTCTGTTTTATATTATGGAATGTTTAAACATAAGAAATAGCATGAACACTGTAATAAACTCCTAAATACTCATAACTTACACAAAAATTATCAAGTCATGGCCAGTTTTGTTTCACCTATACCATCACCCACTCATCCTAACTTTGGTTATTTTGAAGAAAATCGCATATAACACCATGTCATCTGTAAACATGTCAGCATGTATTCTAAAAGAGAAGGCATTTTTTTTTCTTCTAAAATAGCCACATTACTATGTTCAAACCTATTAGCAGTGACTTTTAATATCATCAGTGATTTAAGTGTTTAAATTTTCCTGTCATTTTTTTTAAAGTTTGCTTGTTTAAATTTAGATTTCAAATACATGGCAATTGGTTGATATGTCTCAAGTTCTGTTTGAATTATTGATTTATTTTCTATCTCTTTTTCATTTCCCTTGCAACTTTTATTGAAGAAATCAAATATTTGGCATGTGGAATTTTCATAGTCATCTCTCTGATCTCATGTAATGTGTCCTCACTTCCCCAAATTTCCTATAAATTGGTTTTTGCATCCTATAGGCCTAATAGAGCTTTTGGTAAAAATCCTTTACACATGGGTGGTATATTTCCATTAGGAAATATGCAAAATTTAGTGAATTGTCTTTGTGGTGATGTTGGCAGCTGTGGATGGTACACTACTTAATTAGGAGTTGCAAATCAAGTATTCTAATTTTGTCAGTTAGTTGGTGATTATTAGTTAAAATATCACAAGTCCATACTGGTACTCCCAATTCAAGCTCAAGACTGCGTGTTCTTTACTGAGCCTCAGTGACCTTACCTCATACCTACTTTGTCCTGATCCTCAATAACAAGAATATTACTCATTACTTCATCTCACAATACATACTCAACACTCTCAGGATAATTTTATCGTCATTGCCTTTGACAATATATCTACTAAACTAGTTAAAGTTTTGTTTTATTTTGTTTTGAAGTTTTCATTTTCCTTATGGTATAATCCACTGGGATAACAGTAAAATTATTGTGTTTTATATACTTCGAAATAATTCTTCTTGATTCAATTATGTCATCAACTTGAAACAAGTTTAGGTGGGTTTGTTTCATTTTGCTTTATTTTGGATATTATATTATTTATACTTATGCAAAATAATCACATGCTTACAAAGTCAAATCTAGAAAACATCACACGTTCAGAGAACTCGAGCTTCTATTTCTGTCATCTCCACCCTTTTCCCTTCTTCCCTACAAAATTAACCTTCTGTTTAATTTTATGGTTTATGCTTTCATTGTTTTTCTCATAAATGTAACCATGTTTGGTATCTGTGCTTGTATCTACATACATAAGACACTACACACATTTTCTTAACAATCAATTAGTAAATGATTGTATTTATTTATAGTAAACTATTTAATTTTCTCCACATTGTTTTCCTCCTTCTCTGCATTATACTTAGGACATCACTCATAGGATCGTATAAAGATATTTCTCATTCCTTTATATAGCTGCCTAGTCTCATTTTTATAGATCTACCAGAGTTTATTCAACCTTTCCCTTATAATGGGCTTTTGGGTTATCTCTTTCTTTTGCTGTAAAAAATAAGTTTTCTGTGCATACATGTCTTGCACATATGCCTTGCAGTATATTCTCTTTTTTTTTTTTTTTTTTGCCAGATTCACTGGCCAGACCACCGCCTTCCTCCATTGACAGGGGACTGCCATGGTGCAAGTGGGATCTTTGGTGGGGGTGGAGCTCAGGGCTCTGATGCAGATGTCTTGAGTAGGGACATCCTTTCCAGGTGATGATATGATGTATGGCTGCCTTGCAATATATTCTTAAAGTGGGAATTAGTTGGATCAGAGGGTTAATGCACAGGTAAATCTTCTAACAATGCCGCATTCCCCACTATGTGCATTGGATCATTTTGCATTTCCACTGGCACTATTTCCCCATTGTCTCAACACCAAAGCATGTGGTCAACTTTTAGACTTTGCCAATGTGTTGGATAAGAAATTATATATCACTGTATTTAAAATTTTTACTTATTTCATTATTACCCAGTTTGAAAATCCTTTTTTTGAAAATCATTTTATATGATTAAGCACACCAACCTTTCTTTTTCTATAAAATATATGCTCATATCTCTAACCCATTTTCTATTAGAGTGTTGACATTTTTATCATATTCTTCTCTCTTTTCAAATATTACTTTTGTATCTTAGACACATTAACTTTTTGTCTGTGATATAAGTCATAAATCACATTGAAGTTTCATTGCCACATTTACATCTCCATTATTAATGCTGAGAAGCAAAAAAAGGTAAATTTAAAGAATACCCATTTTCCAGAACATAAGCTAAACTAGAGTACAAAAGTGAAGAAGTACAATTATAAATGCTTGGAGTGTATAGTTGCTTCAATTTATAAAACAAGACATGCAGTCTGCCGGATAGAAGAATAGAAATTCCGAAGGGAGAGTTCACATACCTGAAGTTTATATTTTTATATGATTCTTGAAAAAGTAAAAATCATGTTATATAGTTTTTTTTTCTCTTTTCTTTAAAAGATATAACTATGGGAGATAGATAGTGAATCAGAGGAGGCAGTAAAGTATTTGTAAGAACAGAGAATAATTGAAATACACAAATGTATCTATAGGTCTGTCAAATGACCTGTATAACAGTGACACGGGAAAAAAACGAACTCCCAAGTAAAGTGCTATTTATTCTCCAGCAAATAGATGTTAAAGTGTCTGAAGTTTCCAACCTCATTAATACAGACAGGCTTTTTAAAAGTTAGATAGAAATTTTGAGTGAAAGCTTGGAAGACAAAGCCCCATTAGATTTTTAATCTTGGTTCTGAAAGGAGGTTGCTCTTATTTCATGGGTCTTAATATTTAATAAAAATTTTATTTTTGCTTTATCAAAATCAGAGAGAAAAGCAATCTGGGTTATCTGACAAAATATTACCTTTTTTTTTTTTTTTTTTTTTTTTGCTGTATGCGGGCCTCTCACTGTTGTGGCCTCTCCCGTTGCGGAGCACAGGCTCCGGACGCGCAGGCCCAACGGCCATGGCTCACGGGCCCAACCGCTCCGCGGCATGTGGGATCCTCCCAGACCGGGGCACGAACCCGTGTCCCCTGCATCGGCAGGCGGACTCTCAACCACTGCGCCACCAGGGAAGCCCAATATTACCTTTTTTTAAAGCCTGGATCTGGATAATATTATAGATTTGGGATTGGAAATTATGCTCTTTCCCAGATGGAACATGCTTTTTAATGAAAGTTGATTTCACTATGTGTTGGAGTGGAATGTTAGAATTTCTCAAGAGCTTCAGACAGCATTTTCCTGTAAATGTCATTATGTCACAATATACAAATGCACAGAGGATATAAATTAGAGAATCATGGGATTTTTGTTTGGTTGCTTTTTGTCTGAAAGGGAATTTGGAATCTTCTGCTCTAATCTCCTAATTACCAGTGGCAAAATAAATGTCTAGTAGGTTACACTATGGCGCCCTGAGCACAGTGCTATTTCTTGGAATAGTGAAGACATAATTTAGCTCTCTCAGCTACAGTACCTTGTGATTCTCTTCCACACTAAGTTTCTTGTCCTGAATAATGTCAATTAGCATCAGTAAATATACACATCAGCGTCACCCTTTGCCACAGATCTAATACATGTCCATAGAATTAACGTATTTAATATGGACCATCAATATGGTCCTTCAAATAACCTTCAAATTTAAATGATACAAGTGTTTGCATCTTACAGGTGGAGCCCAGATGGATAAAGCATTTATAACTAGTTTATGCTGGAGCTAGAATCAAAAATCCAAGCCTGACCAATTCCAATTCTCCATCCCACCTACAACCTCATCATTATAATTAAGTTGGATATTTCCTTTTAATCTTGGGACCCCAGGACATCAGATGAAAGCACATGCCCCAAAGTGGTACTAAGGCATTTCTGAATAAAGGAACTCTACAGCTAGGCAATCTGATGTAAACCATCACAGTTGTGCCTACAGGGGCTCTTGTATTTATCTGTCTTCATTAGTGGTTCTTAAGACATCAAAAGGATTTTAAGAAACGTCACAGTTAACTTAAAAAACAGAGAACTAAACACAAGCTTTTCACTAGTCAAGGCTTGAAACACATTATTTTGATGGTCTAATAATGCCTCTATGTATGAAGGTGACATAAGTGTCTAAGTTCTTTGCACAGCATTGTAGACGTTTGTAGATCCAACACTACATACCCTGTGCCCCCTTCATGATCAATGGTGAAGGTCTGACCACAGCTCTGAAGCAGTACAGAATTCACTGGCTTTCTTGAGCAGTTTATCATCACCGGTGTCTTAACCCCACTACTAACAAACACCTACAAAGTAACTTTTTTAGCTGAAATGGCCTAAAATCAGAAGCTGAATTCTATCCTTAATGCTGTGTGCACCTGCTCCTTCTCTTGTGAAATACGGCAGGCATGGTGAGTAGGAATACATCTATGGCCAAGTGTCTCAAGTTGATATAACTTTGGTGAACTTTTTATAATGGTTTTATGTCCCAGATGCCAGAATGTGAAATCATGATGGGGTTAAATAGAGCACGGGCCTGGAGTCACAGTAAACTGGTTACAAATAGAGACTCCCTATAACTGAAACTGAGCAGGACCCTGCAGGGCCTTCCCAGGTACATACCCTCCCCAAGTCCCCTGCCTCTTGTTTGTAGGAAATCTTTAGCTTCCTAGGCCTTCCCTGAACTCCAAAGAGCAGAGAAGTGAGAAAATGTAGAAACAAAGGAAAACAATGAAGCAAGACAAAATAATAATAGTTTAGCCATAAAACAAAGTCAAGGGCCTTTAGTTCCTCCTCAAGGGCTATATTTAATATCCTGAATTATATTCTTGAGCTGCTTTGCAGACACTAAAACCCCCACCAGGTGGAGGAAGTTAAATACATTCTGACGACCAGGACATAGACCCGAGAACAGTTGGAATCAAAAGGTTGATGATGTTGACTCCCGAAGTACCAGCCTGTTACCTCACTACCAACCAATCAGAAAGATATCCACAAGATGATCACACGCCCCTCAACCCTCTCCCTTACCTTGCCTTTATTTTATTTTAATTTTATATTGGAGTATAGTTGCTTAACCATGTTGTGTTAGTTTCAGATGTACCTTGCCTTTAAAAATCCTTCCCTGAAAGCCGTGAGGGAGATTAGGTCTTTTGAATATGGGTTGTTCGTTCTCCTTGCTTGGTGCTCTACAATAAACACTGTACTTTCCTTCACCACAACCCAGTGTCAGTACGGCGGCTTTGTGAGCATACCTCAGAACATTTACTTCACTCCTTTGAAAATATATATATATATATTTTTGTTTCTAAAATGAATGCAATTTCCTCTTTCTGTAACTCTTTTCCTTCTTCTATCCATTTGTTTTACTGTCTCATCTCCCTTAGTTTTTGGCTCACATGTCCCAGTATCAAGCAGGTCTTCCCAAACTTCCTATTCAAAATAGCACTTTGTCCTTATGTGGCATTGTCTAGTCTGATTCGCTGATTTATCTTCAATATTACTTATCATCATCTGACATGCTCTGTACTTCACTCACTTATTGTACATATTCCCGACTGTAATGTAAGTCTTATGGTGGAAGGATGCTTGTCTGTTTGATCATTGCTTTATCTTCTGCATTTAAAATAATTCATTCTGTGTAGCAGCCTACTCAAACACTGTAAAATGAATTTAAATATGTGTGTGTGTGTGTGTGTGTGTGTAGGAAGACTAATAGCCATCTTAAAGGAATGTTGAGAAGACTAAATGAAATAATTTATTCAACAAATATTATCAAGCACCAATTTTGCATGCATCAGAGTCTTGACAGCTAGTAGGGACACAGGTTAAAATTAGATGGATTTGGTCTTAGCCTTCCTTGACCTTATATTTTAACAGGTATTGTGAAAGATTAAGATACAAATTCTGCCATAAATTAATTATTTTTATATGTCTTACCAGGAGAAAGTAAATGGTGGAATGACAGTGTACAGCAGGGAAACAGGGAAGTCTTCACAGAGAAGAAATGTTTACCTTCAGACATAAGAGATAAGTGAGGCTTCAGGAGTCAAGGATGGGGGTGGGGAATCCATTCCACCCAGTGAACAGCACGTGTAAATGCATTGAGGTAGAAAGAAATGTGTGTATTCGATGATCTGAAAGAAAACCAGCATGAGTGGAGTGAAGAGAATAAAGACAATTGCCTTTTTTTTTAAATTATTGAAGTATAGTTGATTTACAATGTGTTACTTTCTGCTGTACAGCAAAGTGATTCAGTTATACATATATATATTATATATATATAATATATATATATATATATATTATATATATATACACATTCTTTTTCATATTCTTTTCCATTATGGTTTATCACAGGATATTGAATATAGTTCCTTGTGCTATACAGTAGGACCTTTTTGTTTATCCATTCTCTATATAATAGTTTGCATCTGCTAATCCCAAACTCTTACTCCATCCCTCTCCCATGCCCTGTGGGACAATTGTCTCTTGATAATGATGCTAGAGAGACAGGTAGGCTGGCAGACATTCATTACGATGCCTGGTACATTGTGGCTGCCCAATGAATAGTAGTCTTAAAATAATCAACACAAATATCCAGGATACCAGGGATTCACAAATTTAAAAGAAAGTAATGGTGGTTGGATTTCTAGGGTGGCTGTGAAGTGTGGCACAAATGATTGGTGTGTATGTCAGGGTCAGGAAAATAACAACCCCTCTACATACTTCAAACAGAAGAAATTTAACACAGGATACCAGATGGAGACAAGAGACAAAACAGTAAATCAGTGGTGCTAAAAATGGAGGTATCAGGAGAGGAGACAGCTTCATGAAACCTGGCATAAACGGGACTACAATGTGGCCATCACGTGGCCTGGGAGCCATAGTGGAGGACATGCAGTCTCTTCTACAGAATGGACTCAGACACAGACGTGGCAGACTTCAGATCACCTGCCTGCATTGCCCATTACCTGAACCCCGTGGGAAGCCAGTTGGCAAGGCCTCCAGGGAAATGTGGTTTCTGTGATAGAGAACAGCATAGCCAAAAGTCAGGAATGGAGCTGAAAGCAGCCTGGCAGATAACTCTTACAGAATTATTCTTTAAAACAATAAAGATGCTAATTATAGCTCCCTGCTTATTACGTCCTGCAAGTACAGTTGACATGCTGCATTCCGTCTCCATAACAGTTATGAAAACACATGCTGTATTACACAGGTAAAATATCTGTTTCTCATGCAATGATATATGTGTTATATACAAAGAAATGATATGTATGTTGACAAACCATGCTGAAGAATCTCCTAGATATCTCCTAATTAAAATGTAAGGCCTTGGGTGGTGGGGGAGGGATAATTAGGAGTTTGGGATTAACATATACATACTACTCTCTATATATAAAATAGGCAACAAACAAGTACCTACTGTATAGCACAGGGAACTCTACTCAATATTTTGTAATAACCTATAAGGGAAAATAATCTGAAAAAGAATAGATATATACATATGTAAAACTGAATCACTTTACTGTACACCTGAACCTAACACAACATTTTAAATCAACTATACTTCAATTAAAAAAATAATAATAATGCCTTAGTTTCTTTTAAAAATATTTTTAAAGTGGCTCTACTTATCATCTTACTTATGACAATTTGGAAAACTCAGAAAAGTAGCAGAAAGAAAAGCATAGTATCCATCATTCCACTATTCATAGTTACACACTGATATAGAGAATATCCTTGAAATTCACAAAGTTACATAGTTTTACCTAGTTGGATGTAATAACAAAAGTATCCTGAATTAATAATTGTGATTTTCTTGGGACATGAGTATGAGTTATGCTAGCATGTAAGAAAACACTTTTTTTGTCATTAACACTGGACCAATCTCCAACATGCTTATTTAAATATGGTGATTTAATTTTTGTGTATAACAATGTCAGAAATAGAGTAATTGTAGTTACATAAATCTGAAAAAAAAATTAAGCCTTATTTCATTGTAGAGAACATAGCATTTTAACACGTGATACAGCATGAATGAAAGCTCATTTGTTCAAGTTTCATGAGGAGAAACAATGAAACAAAAGCTCTCAATGCAATCACACCTTCGGACTAAGCCACAATCTTGTTTAAACTTTTCTTTATAAATTGGAAACTAATTAGAGAATAATCCTGATGAATATGAATTTTGATCCATATTTTCTAATTTTTTACATCATTTTTATTTGCAAATTTTATATAGTTGGGGTAATACTAACCATATTTCTATTTATATTAACATGGTAGGAAAGATGGTGCATTCTTTTCTAAATTAGCATTATTAGCTTTTTTAATAAGTTTTTTTTTTTTTTTTCCCACTCAGGTCTCTAGATCTTACAGACTTAAAACTAATGGTTTAAGATCAACTTTGAGAATAACCACCATGATTAACAAATTTTTCTACTTGAAAAGGGGAAAAAAATCTGATTGAAAGCTGAGCTTTATTTTTAGCTAAATGAGAAAACATTTCACAGAGTATTTACTGAAAGTAATCAATAAGTCCCTACTAGGTATGACTTGAGGATATATATATAAAGTCAAAAAAACACTGTCACTTGGAAGTCAATATGTTTTACCAAACACATGGAGAATTTACATTAAAACAAGCCACTGAC
Organism: Mesoplodon bidens; assembly: GCF_964165515.1. Lineage (NCBI taxonomy): Eukaryota > Metazoa > Chordata > Mammalia > Artiodactyla > Ziphiidae > Mesoplodon > Mesoplodon bidens. The sequence continues at coordinate 2,920,179 of NC_138165.1, read as the reverse complement.
ATTTCCAATCTATTTTTTGGCAGTATAATGTACAACTCAAGCAAAATTCTGTGTCTCACTAAATCACCCAGTAAAAACTTCATTTAGCCATCTTTTAAGAAAATAATATCTTATTTCATTTGTTCCAAAAAACCTCCTCAGATTAATTTAGGCCACCAGCATAATCTGGAGCATCACTTTCTTCTCCCTTTAAGTTGCAATAAACATAGAGACAGAGATAGAGAAAAGGAATATTCTAGTGGCCGACATTAAGGATATACGTGTGTTATGATGGCTTTGTGGGACAGGAGGATAGTATCATTTCACTAACCTTGTGTGAATAAAGGAACAGTAAGACATAAAGCTGGGGAAGCAGCTTTGACAGAAAAAAAAAAAAAGCTACTAAACTAAAAGGCTCTGATAATGTGTTAGAATTTATTGCAAAAGTGTAGACTCTGAGTTGTTTGTTTGTATGTCCTTGATCTGGTATTCAAACCAAATATCATAATCTGATCATTCTTTGAGGAAGACAACCCTGACAATTGTGTAAAAGACTGTTTAGATAAGGGAGAAGAGAAATAGAGATATTGGTTATGAGCCTGGTAAAATATTTTAGGCTACTATTTCCTAAAAATACATTGAAGGGACTCTAATTTCATAGCATTTTCCTACATGTTGCAAGGGGGAAAATAACGTTTCTGTAGTCAAAGGTCTTTTGTGTAAAACCAGACCTAAATAAAGTAAAACAAATTTCCTCACTGCAGGATATCTAATAAGCTAATTGACACTACAAATATCAAGGAAGAGCTAATGGCACGTAGCATGATCCAAACTAGTTGGACTGTGGCAATCCCCTGCAGAGAAGCATCTGCAGAATCATTGTTCCCAATCCTATTTTGTAGCAGGTTGATCTCTGCAATCAGCACCTCACTATGCTACTGGTTCCTACAGAAAGTACATTCTGTGTTGTTAACCTTTGTAATCTCAGTTTCTAGAAGTTTGGCATAAGGTGTGCCCTCCAGAAATATGTATTGAATGGAGTTGACAGAAGGACCTGAACCAGAAAGAAATATGTACAGAGAGCAGGATTGGAAACTTGAATTTGCCTAGTTCTCTACATTACATTATTCACAAGTCATTGTTTTGGGGGCTTGGCTATTCAGCAATTCATATTTGGAAGCTTATAGGAAAAAGCATAACTAGAGATGCTAAATCTGGGGCTAGAATAATCTCCCCAGGAACTGTCCTGTTTAATCCAGAACCTAAACCAATTTGCCTGTGAAACATCATCATAGGAAATCTGTCAAAAGAGCCTTATTTTACCACATGGGTGAGCTAGAATTTACAGATGCTTTAGATAATGGAGGATGAGTCATGTGCCAAAGAAAGACAATCTGATTTACTGGAAAAACACAATTTTAGAGTTAGAAAACCTTTATTTGAATACTAGCTTTGCTACACACTAATTGTGATGACAAGTAGAAAGTTACATATTCTTTTTCAACTTTAGTTTCTATCTGTAAAAATGTGGAATTAATAATATATAGAGAGTATGATACTTGAGCATATTAAATGAGATGATACACTTGAAGTTCTTAGTGCTGTGTCTTCAATAAATGGATTATAGACAGTTGAGTTTCAATAAATGGAGCTAGAGACATTCTAGAATCAGTTCTGCCCTGGAAAAGTAACAAAATTATAATTGTCCTCTCAACAGGGCAGTTAGATGCTGAATGTCATTAATGTGAAAAACAAAACCAAACATTTTAGGCTCAGGAAAATGTTTAGTCTGAATTCTCTGGTCATTTTCAATACACAGTCTGTGTTGACAAAATCATTTAACTATTATGAATAACCAGCCACCACTTGTTGACTAGGCAGTTAATTAAACACACCCTCTCAGACAATCTTTAGAACAATCCTATGAATTATTGTGTCCACCATTGTTCCAGCCCACTGTGATGTTTTGGAGAAATAAAATGGGTATTTTTTTGCGACAAGAACAATCCCAATTCTGACAGTGGACAAGCTCCCAAACAAAGTTCGTTTGGGAGAGTAGTAATTCACTGTGGCTGGAGCAGAGATTTTGAGGGAGAGTATAGGAAGAGATATGAATGTAAGGGGATCACAAATGATTGAATCTGGATAGATTGTAACAAGACTCTGAAGGCAATACAAGCCAGGTTCACGGGTGTGTGCTTCCTCTTTCAGAGAAGGAACAGCTGATAAGGGATTCTGAACTGGACAAAAACAATATGGGAGTGATTTTCTTTAGAAGACTGAATCTGATCATGGCTGTTTGTCCACAGTGATTTGATCAGATTAACTAGATGTGCTTCCCAGCTTCATATAGAAATTGTAACATCAAGTTCAGGAGCTTTTCTTCCCATAGCATTTGTCACATTTTGCAATTAATTTTGAGAAACAAACTAATCCAAGTTAGTGTTCACAGCAGACAACCTGGAGCTAGGCTACCAATCCAACACTCACTAAATATGTGGTTTTATTTAAGTTATTCAACACTCAACACAAAAATTTTCTCATCAGTAAAATGTGTAAGTTAATATTTCTTTCCTTTTAAGAGAAGGTAAAATTAGCTAACAGAGGCAGAGTGCCTAGCACACAGTAAATGCTCAAAATGGTTAGCTGGAGTGTGTGTAACTATTATTGCAATGCTGCAAATTTTCTAGTAAACTGACGACATTTTCACAAGACTTCCTCATGGGAAGATTTACCTTCCAAATATAGTTGGCCCTCAGTATCCTATGGCAGTGGTTCCAAGACCCCTTCCTCACCCTCTCACCCCACACATATACCAAAATCCGTAGATGCTCAAATTCCGTATATGAATTGGGGCAGTACAGGATTCTCTGTATCTGTGGGTTCCACATCTGCAGACTCAACTAACTGGAGATCTATTCCCATGGATACAAAGGGCTTACTATAGTGTCTTGGATTTGAAATTTACCTCTACACCATTGCTTTCATAAGTAGGGTTTTAAAAAGAGATACATTCCCAGAAAGATCACAATTCCTAAGCTTTAGAAATTTTTAAATTGTAATTTAAATATTTTTGTAGCATTTTGCCCTCCTTTTCCTCAATATGTCTCCCTTCCACTATGGGTACACATTTTACCAAATTATCACCACCTCTCTATCAGAGCTTCAGAAATCTGCTAATTTAGGAAACAAACTCAGCAGTAATACCCCCCGCCCCCACCTCCAGGCTTGTGAGAAAGCACAAAAGCTATGTAACCAGTCTTTATTTTCTAACCCTAAAGCCAAGAAGCTGCAACTTGACTATTTCCCTTTATCAGAGGCACAGTATTTTCAACAGCCCTCTTTGCTTTGCTCACCCTGGTATTCCTGATTACCGTAATCAGAAATCACAGCAGGTTATACTGGGGTAATATTGCTTCTGTGCTGACATCTCAACCTGCACTTGCTTTGCTTTTACCTCAGAGTACTACAGTGAGCAGAGTCCTCTGGGTAATTGGCTTCCAAATACTCTGTTCTTTTCCAGAATTAGGGTCGACAACTAAATGATGTTGCTTGCCACCCAGCTCTACAAGGAGATGAAGTCACCAGCCACTGCAGTCCTTCAACATACCCTGAAACGAATTCAGGGTGGAGATCAGGAAGGAGGCCCTCTGTGCTCTGGGAAAAAAACTGGCAGAACAGGGCTTCAGATAGTTAGATATTTTCAGGAGAAGATTGTATGAACCCAATTTCTTGCCTCTTCTCATTCTTAGAAAAGCACATGAATGGTGACATCTTCTTCTAGTGACTAGTAGCAACATTCTACCTAGATGTGTGTTGACTGCACGTACACCCCTTCATCAGAATTATATATACACTGACCTGCTCCCACACCTCTTTGGATCAGCTCTTCAGCACTATATGAGAGGCTGTCTCCTGGACTATTGTCCTCAGTAAGTCCCCAAATAAAGCTGAACTCACAGATTGCATGTCTTTGCAGTTGACAAGGTCAAAGGGAAGGGAAGTGGGCCAGGGCTCAGTGGTCTGCAGACCTGCAGGGCTTTCCATGTGTACCCAGAAGTGCCCAAATGAGCTTTCTTTTGAATGTTTTTGAATGGAAATGTGCTTAAATTAAATAAGGGCTCCACCCACGCCCGCCTTCATGAACATATTTTGTTCTTTTCCTGAGGAGACTTGTGGTCCTCAGGAGTATCTCTTTCTCTTGTCTGTCCATGTCTGTTGATGGGCTGAGCTATCTGGGGATGTTTGCCTAAGACTAAATGCTACACTGCTGATTTCGAGTCCCTGGGTCTGCTTTTTATTTGTTTATTTAATCTCTCTCCTTATTAGATTTTCTCTTAACTTTCCCCTCTTCCTTTTTTTTTAAATTTATTTATTTATTTATTTATTTTTGGCTGTGCTGGGTCTTCATTGCTGTGCACTGGCTTTCTCTAGTTGCAGTGAGAGGGGGCTACTCTTCGTTGCAGTTCACAGGCTTCTCATTGTGTGGCTTCTCTTGTTGCGGGCATGAGCTCTAGGTGGGTGGGATTCAGTAGTTGTGGAATGCAGGCTCAGTAGTTGTGGTGCAGGGGCTTATTTTTCCGCAGCATGTGGGATCTTCCCAGACCAGGGATTGAACCCCTGTCCCCTGCACTGGCAGGCGGATTCTTAACCATTGCACCACCAGGGAAGTCCCACCCCTCTTCCTTTTTTATCTGGACTGCTGATAAGCAGTTCTGTTTACCCCATACTCATTCCCATTGTATTTTAACTTGTGCTTTTAATAAATTATTCCATAAGGTGGGGAATTCAGCAACAAGCTTCCTATGAATTACATCAGACAAAGGAAAAAAAGTCTCTGTCTAAAGGGTTTGAGAATTCTTTTTTGAGTAATATCTGTTTCCTTCTTCTACTCATATCCAGGATTCAATTCCCACCGTCTCCCACCTGGACAATTGAGACAGCCTCCCATCCGATCTCTACATCTTACCTTTTTCTCTGCAGTTCTTTCCTAACAAGGCTGAACATTCAAATATGATCATGGGGCTTTCCTACCTAAAATCCTTTGGAGGTTTTCCACTGACAAACAGTAAAATCCAAGCTCTCTGCATGGCATTTAAGGTCCTACATATTCTGGCTCCTTCCTACCTTGCAGATTTATATCTGTCTCACTAGAAACTCATACACATTAGAAACATTGAAAAGTGCTTGCTTTTCCTTAAAAAAAAAAAAAAAAATGAAGCCTTACCTCATCTCTAGGCCTTCAAGTGTGGTGGAATCTCTGCCTAGAATATCTCATCTTTTTCCTCTACCTTTTTTTTTTTAACATTTCTTTACTACAAACTTTTACTATGCTAATATGTGTTGTGAATGATCATAAGATACATTTAACATATAGCGTTTCCCATACTTAGTTTTCCCCAGGGCTCTTCCTTTGGGAAGCACCTCCTGGAAGTATGGTTGCTCATAACACACATTTGGAAAAGCAAAATTAATCTTGCTGTCAGGGCAGTTGTTTCAATTGATTGTTTTTATCTAAATGAAGGCTGTAGATTTTCCCCTGATGAGGTTATTTAGTTAGCCTTTACCAACCTACCATAACGACTTTTTTTTAATATGTGTATATGTCAATCCCAATATCCCAATTCATCCCACCACAACCCCCGCCCCCTGCTTTCCCCCCTTGGTGTCCATACGTTTGTTCTCTACATCTGTGTCTCTATTTCTGCTTTGCAAACTGGTTCATCTGTACCATTTTTCTAGATTCCACATATATGCGTTAATATATGATATTTGTTTTTCTCTTTCTGACTTACTTCACTCTGTATGACAGTCTCTAGGTCCACCCACATCTGTACAAATGACCCAGTTTTGTCCCTTTTTATGGCTGAGTAATATTCCATTGTATGTATGTACCACACCTTCTTTATCCTTTCGTCTGTTGATGGACATTTAGGTTGCTTCCATGACCTGCCTATTGTAAATAGAGCTGCATGAACATTTCCTCCACCTTCTTGACATCTAGGTACCATTTAGAACACAGCCAAATGTCTCAAGTCTGTGCATCTGTTATTCTATGGTTTAATTGTTCTTTCACTTAGTCTCCTCTACCGGGCTTTGGGCTTCCTGAGGGCAGAGACTATACCTAGCAGAGGAAAAACTCTGCCCTGAATCATAGGATCCCAGGGTCTTTCCAGGCTCACAGCTGTCTCCCACTAGATCTGGGTTGAAGATTTTCAATCCTGCCAGTCTGCTCTGGATCTCCACATCTCTGCCTGATATATGAACACCTTCTTAGGGATAAAGATGTGTCACCAAGTTCATAAGGCTCCAAGTAGAAATTATTTCCTTTGCTTTTTTCAAGCTTCCATACCTATGTGAGGTGTTGTCACTGTTGGTGAGTCTATCTCCCAAGTATAGACCTAAATCCTCTCAAGAGGAGGAAATGTGTTTGATTTTGCTTTGTATTCTCTGAGCCTTCAGTATTGCCTAATTAGAGCAGGCGCTTAATATGAATGCTGTGGGGTTTTTTACCAATGGTTTTTCAACAGTTAGTTGTGATTTTGGTGTCCTCATGGGAGGAGGTGAGTTAAACTTCCTTCTACTCCCTCTACCATCTTGTCTCTGTCCCACAGATGCTGTGTTAAAGGAATAAATGCACATTGTAATGTCTGCTCTGCTTAGGGATGGGAAACGAGTGGTGATTTTTGTTTTTACTTCCATTGATTTGGTCATATTCTTGATTGGTGGTCCTCAAACAGAGCTGCTGGTTGAAACACCTGGAGATTATTTAGTAAACAACTTTGACCAATGTTTCTCAGATGTTGATATGCATAGGAGTCACATAGGAATCTGGTTATTATAATGCAGACTCTAATTCAGTAAATCTAAGGTGGGGTTTGAAATCTTGTTTCTCCAGTAAGCTCCCAGGAGATGAGCATGTTGCTGAGTTAGAATGACACTGAATAGTGAGCCCTGAGCTCCTGAATCAGAATCTCTCAGAATCTGCTCCAGGAATTACACATTTCTAGGAATTTTCCAAGTGATTCTGTTAATCAAAAATTTCCATCTATATTAAGGAGTGACTATGTGTTTCCCTCTTGTATCCATCATTTATTTACTCTGCCACATATTGAATGACAGGTCATATATTGTGGCAAAGGCTGTGACTACATGGGCGAAGGAGACAGAAATGTTCCTGACCTCATAATGCTCCCACTCTAAACAGATAAACATATGTTAAACTCATTCTTACACATTGAGGTAAATGCCAAGCAAAGCATAATGGAGGCACTGATTTGGCAATAATAAGTGAAGATCTACGTGTAAGCTAAGATTTAAATGACATAATTGCACCAACCATAAGATTAACAGGACAGTGTTTATTTAAACAAACTTAAGAGCATATGCATATGTTAGTCCCAAATTTCCTAATTTATCCCTCTCCCCAACCTTTCCACTTTGGTAACCATAAGTTTGTTTTCTATGTCTGAGTTTGTTTCTGTTTTGTATATAAGTTCACTTGTATCATTTTTCTAGATTCCACATTAAGTGATATATGATATTTGTCTTTTTCTGTCTGACTTACTTCACTTAGTATGATAATCTCTAGGTCCATTCATGTTGCTGCAAATGACATTTTACACACTACTATATGTAAAATATATAATCAACAAGGACCTACTATAGAGCACAGGGAACTATACTCAATAATCTGTAATAACGTATATGGGAAAACAATCTGAAAAAGAATATATATATATATATATATATATATATATATATATATATATATATATATATATATAACTGAACTACTTTGCTGTATACCTGAAATTAACACAACATTGTAAATCAACTATTCTTCAAAAAAGTCATTAAAAAAATATGAGCATATGCAACTCTCTGAGTCAGGAAAGAGCCTGACAAATTCTTGGATCCTTCCAAAGACTCTTGTGGCTAGAAGAGAAAGTACAAATGGGAGAGTGTCACGTGGTGAGGTGAGCAGGGAAAAGACAAGCACACACAAGTTGGTCATCTAACCCAGCAGCACAATGAGAGGAACTTCCTATAATCGACATCTGGAACAGGGGTGCTGTGGAGATTGACCCACTCTGTCTTGGCCCCTTTAAGAAATTGCTCAGCTCAGAATAGCAGTAGTAATTCTTGGAATCCATCTGCAAAAACTTTCATTTCTGAGTTTCTAGAAATGTTATTTATGCATGAAAAGGATGATGTGGACAATAAATGTTTTTACTTTTCAATGACTTTGTCTTTTGTTTTCCATTTATCTAAATTAGCAATCAAGAAAGGCTCCTGTTAATTTATAACTGGGATTAGTATATTGAAGAGTCACTGCCTCCTGACAATTCCTACTCTTTCATTCCATTATAGGAGTAAAGCATGGAATGGCATTTTCCTTGATTAGTCATTTTCAAGGTACTTCAAATGTACCTGAGTCTCCATCATATGTCAAATTCTAAATCCCTCGATGTACTATCAAAACACTTAAACAAGCAAGGATAGATGTATCTTCTACCATCTCCTGTACCCCAAATTCTACATTTTGGGAAATTACTAGGTTTGATTCTTTCAATTATGTCTCTGCCTCTTAGCATTTTCAGTGTCCTCATTTTTTTTAAAGCTCAGGACACCCTAGTCTTGGTTCAAAAATAAAACTAAAAATTTACATTTCAGTGGTTATTTTATCAATCAATACAATTTTCAACTTAACTCTTATAAAGGCATCCAGAGCTCTCAAAATGTGTTTATTCTAAAAACGATTTTCTAAACAGTCCAGTGTTTGCAATACAAATATTTTTAACTGACATTACAACAAAAGCACCTCAATGTGCATTGAAATAGCTAGTCAAACTGGTTTCACAACAAGTAGCAATAAAATAATCTAAGATAATAGTTTTTTTTTATTTGTTTTCTCTATTGCATCAATATTTTTTTCTGAGTAAGCACTGTACATTTTACATTGTTACTCATCATATCATACATTTTAACAATGCAAATATTACTCTAAATTCTTTAGATTTCAGTCTTCAAGTCTTTTAAAATTAAATAGGATAATTAGAATAGCAGTTCAATGTTTGCACATAGTGAGGTCTTAATAAATAGTTGCTATTTTAATTAATATCATTCCTCAAATACCATTATATGACAATGTTCTCAAAGCAAACTTGAGAGTCTTATTACCTGTTGCATGAAAGGGGCAGGGAAGTTTAGGGGGTAAGCCCCAAACTAAAGGGATTCATATATGGGAGAAAATAGTTTTAAATAAAATAAGTATCATACTTAAAACAAGTGTTCACCATTAACACTTGAAGTTCTAATAAGAAGGAAATGAAAGTAAGAAAGAAAGCCATGGATAGGCATTTTTCTGGGGGTTTCGTCATTTCATGCAATCATTGAATTGGTAAAAATTTGTCCTATTTTTATAGATGATAAAACTGAGACTCAGATATATTAGAAAGTCACATAGTAAGAAACTGAACTAAGACTCGAACAGATATGTCTTATGCCCAAATCCAAAATCATAACTTTAGCCCTGAAGTCAGAGCCCACATTTAGATTGACAGGGTGAAAAATCTGTGCAAACACCTAGTCAGATCAGCTCTAGGGTGCTACTCTGTCTTCTCCATGCCTCAGCCCCACCTCTCCATGATCCAACACACAGGTTGCTGCTAACTGGAGCTTAGGGAAGAGTTTGTTGAATCTGCGATGGCATCAAATGGGCAGTGATTGGGTACAAATCATCAAGAGTGGTAATCCCTTTCTAATATAGATTTCTAATTGGATACAAGGGCAATCACAGTTTCAACTAAACAAAGATCATTTACATTGAACAGTGAAACACCCTGGAAAAAATCTTCGGGACTATAGATCATTAAGCTGAATGATTAAAATATTACCATAACAACACATACTAAAGTCTCTTATCTCTTGGTTACCTAATTATCTGTAAAATCCTACACTGTGTAGGGTCCTATGGGTTTTGTATTCAAGTGGCACATGCTCAGTGTTTCTTTACAATAAGAATAGCACTTTAGTAAGTGAATATGCATGATATGCAGCAATTTTCAAACTTTTTATGGCAGGAACCCTATTAAACATCATTAAGGAATTTATATTCTATTTTCAGGGAAAGGGAAACCCTCCTTCTACATTTTTTTCCTTTTTATTCTTCAAATCAATTTGATTTCATTTTTCTGATGTTTTCTGATTTTTTTTTTTACAGTAGGTCCTTGTTGGATATATATTTTATATATGGTAGTGTGCATATGTTAGTTCCAAACTCATAATTTATCCCTCCTCCTGCCTTTCCCCTTCTTTAACCATAAGATTGTTTTCTATGTCTGAGTCTGTTTTTTGTTTTGTAAGTAAGTTCATTTGTATCATTTTTTAGATTCTGCATATAAGTGATACCATATATTTGTATTTCTCTGACTTACTTCACTTAGTATGACAATATCCAGGTCCATCTATGTTGCTGCAAATGGCATTATTTCAGTCTTTTTAATGTTCAAGTAATATTCCATTGTAGATATGTACCATATCTTCTTTATCCATTCATCTGTCGATGGACATTTAGGCTGTTTCCATGTCTTGGCTGTTATTGTAAACAGTGCTACAATGAACATTGGGGTGTATGTATCCTTTCAAACCATGTTTTTCTCCAGATATATGGGATTGTTGGATCATACGGTAACCGTATTTGACCTCAGTGATTTGATATTTAAATCCTTTATTCTTATTACAACTCTGCTGTGTTTGGATCCTGTCTATGAGTGCATGCTAGTAACAGGTTTGAACCTATCCTGGAGGTGTTAGCCTGGAAAACTTTAGACTATTTCAGATCAAAAAGGAAAGACACAAATGCAGCCAAAGTAACTGAAATTATCAAAGTTGCAAACCTAAGAGGGATTGAGCTGAAGTTGGATTGAGAACATAAAGGTAGAATAAACAATCACAGCTACAGTCACAGAAGGCAGACAAATGATCACTGAATCTTTCTGATGGCACATCTCATCAGAAAGACAAATGCAAGCATCTCCAACAAACATGTACTACTGTCAAGTTACGCTATCTGCATTATAAAACAAATAACATCAGCAGGGTTTAAATTTGAGCTAAAGGTGAAATAAACAATGCATATTTTAATGTTTTGCCACTCATTTTTTACTTTCTACTAACATTAGCTAGTTGCTTAAGACACAGAATATACTCAAAGCAAAGTTTGTCCTTCATAATAGTGAATGCAAACTTATATTTCAAGCAGTCTTCTAGATAAATTTAACACTTGGTCCTCAAGTAGCAGTCAATGAGATTATATTAAGAACTGCAGGGCCATATTCTTCTCCAAAGCCTCTTTAGAGAGAGCAGCCCTGGCAACACCTTGATTCCTGATTTCTGGCCTCCTGAACTGTGAGAGAATAAATGTGCATTTTGTTCAGCCACTAAATTTGAGGTAGTTTTTTGTGGCAGCTACAGGAAGTTAATATTGGTATAAAGTGTAAAATGAGAGCCTGCAGGTTTAGAAATCAGAACGAGTAAATATGAGAAGTGATAGGTGGGATTGAATGACTTTTCAGTGGGCAAGACTTTATGGAGGGTCGGACAAAATGGGCTGGTTCCTGAGAGGTTCAAGGAATAGGTTTTTGCATCCTGGGATGAAGTAGACACAAAGGTCCCTTATATATGCTGAAGACCATAACAGAGAAGTTCACATTCTTGTCATTTTATTTCCTTCTCACAAAAGGTGTCTGAGGTTTAATATACACTTCCCTTCTTACAGGGAGGAAGTTGAGGTTCAAATATACTAAAAAACTTGTCTATGATCAAAGAGATTGTGAATCGCAGGGTTGGAATTATGCCCTAGGTCTTCTCATTCCAGGTCCATGTTTATATGACATGAGCTCAGTAGCCCTTGGTTTCCTCTTCTGTAGAGAAGCAGCATGCGTTACATGTCTTTGCAGGCCCACTGCAGATTCATTCTGTTACTGACCTGGGTTATTAGCCTTCCTTAATCAATAGAAATTGATAAGAGGCCAGACAAGAAATTCAGGCAAGACCTTATTGGGGTTCCTGCTGCAGCAGGGGGGAACAAAAGCAAGTAAGAGTTTCCCTTGTTTGCTTGGTGAGGTGTGGGGGGGCAGCTGGTCCCTTATATGGGGTGAGGGTAGGGGTGGGTCCAGGGGTCGTGCCGGAGGGGTGGCTTAGGTGTTTCCCCCCGACACTTTTGGTGATGTTGAGTGCAGGGGGCATGCACAATACCTTGTTTTTGCTCCCAACCCCTTGTTTTTCCTTCCAGCTCTTCAGAAGTGGCAGTTGGGTTTGGGGGCTTTTTGTATCTTGTTGTCCAGAATTTGCCCCAACTGTGTATGCACGCAGTTATTTTTAGTCCCATATAGTTTCTTTGTATTTTGTTGCTCAAGGAGACGTTTGTCCAGGTGAAAGCACTGCAGCAATGTCCCCAGGTCCCAGATCCCAGCCTTTTTCAATTCTATGAATGAGTGTATAAATTTGGTGGTAAATGGGAAGATTTTCATCCATCCTGAGTGTCAGTTTCCCCTGTATTTATAGAAAGTGAGTGTGATTGGCATTAATTCTTATAAATACCTAAACTAAAATTATTCAAGCATGTGCCACTAATACATTCTCCATTCACAAAAAATTAGCACAATTCCTTTAAAAAATGTAAACAAAGATCTTTCAGGTTTACACTGCAATATATAAAATTTAAAAATGCCCTTTAACATTCCCAGAAGGCAAAAATCTTTCTCCAAATCTTAAAGATTTCAAATACTGTTTTCACCTTTGATATTCTTTTCAGGGATGGATTTGTGTGACCCCATTTGCCAGTTAGAAAATATATATTTTGAAATACTCAAAAATAGTTTCTACTGTCATTCACTTATGACGTCAGCTATAGTATTCAGAAAAGTTAACCATTGAAGGCATGTTATATTGCATTTCACATAGAGAAACGACTGTAGTAATATTATAACAGATTCAAAACCCATCACACTTTGATGAATATAGATTTTGCAAAGGCCTTTGAGCAGGTAAAAAGAAGACTTATTCCCTCAATAACAGGATTTTAGGACTGAATCCTGTCTGTAAGTTAGTCCAACCTACCCCGACCCAACACTTTCCCTAAGCAACAGGGATATGCACCAACACACGAGGGGTGTGTGCTCTGGTAATTCCTGTCCTGAGTCCCCTCTGCTTGACCCAGTTCTTTTCTACACTTGCTCCCATCTGGCCTAGTCCCTTGGTTTTCTCTCCTAATTAAGGGCCCACAGGTGTCTTCATAGTTGGTGGCCATTTTCAGTTTCTATCTCTTATGCTTCTCACTTCTCTCTGAAGACTTTAGCTCATAATCACATCACCAGTCTTTCATGCTTCAAACTGGCTTGCCGTCCCAGAAGACCTGATTTCTTGCTCCAGGACACTGGTGGGTGCTCTCACCAGCTAATTGACCTCACTGTGCCCAGAGATTTGTAGTCCCAGGCAATTTTAAAGTCTTAAAGAGGTTTCCAATCTCAAAGATTCTTTACAGCTAGTCCAAATAATGCACTAAATAATAGTACATCTCATGCTCTAGGTGGTTAACAACCTAGAAGGAGAGACAGATATGTATATATGAATTCATTACCAATTATAAATATGATAACAGAAAGAAACACAAGGCCCAAAATTTGTAGAGAGTGACTAACTGCAATGAAGGAGCACGGGAATCTTGTTGAAGAAATGGAAATTGATTTGGTCTTTAATCAATGACTTGGATTTTCACAGACAGGAAAAGAGAAGGCTACGTCATCTGAAGGAAAAAGAGAATCACAGGCCAGAATGTGAAGCAGTGTGCCCTTTGGGAAACTATAAAGCATTTGACATGACTAGACTAGCAGCATGCAAGGAGCCCAGAAAGATAGACTGGTAGTCTTAAGGGCCTCTTGGTCCAGGAATCATGAAAGTCTTCAAAGCATCAAAAATTGGGTTTAAAGCCACAACAATGGCTTGAGGAAATCCACATTCATAAGATGCAGCTTTCAAAAAAATTTTAATAGCCCCACTTTTTCTGAGACATTCAATAAATTGACAGGAAAATGTGTAAACCCATCTTATAGGCTTGGTGCCATAACTTCCATTTCTTTGCTCTCTGGTAAATCTTGACTGCAGAATCCTACAAAGCTGCCCTTAGAAAATGGGGTTCCTACATTGTGCATCAGTAAGCCATATTCTTTTTTGATAGCTCTGATATTTAGAGATCAGAGACTGGGAGTAGTCTATCTCTCTGTCTATCAAGCACCTGGCTTAGGGTGAGAGCTAAGTGCTTTTAAACATTTACTTGAAGGATAAATACCATTAAGGAAGAGTCCAATAAATACCAAACATGATTTTCAAAGTTATGGGACCACAACAGGTGATATATTTGGATTTTAATGGAAAATACATGTTATTTGGTGTTAGTTAGACCCAGATTCAAACCCCAATTCTGCTATTTACTGGATGTGTGGCTATGAGAAGTTTGTTCAATTTCTCTGAGTTGTCATGTCTTCAACTTTATAATTGGGACAGAAACTCACATACAGATATTTAAAAATAAGAATAAAATATCATAATACATATAAGGGTAGCATAGTCCAATGATGAAGAACATAGAGCCTTGAGACTCATTACCAAGGTCCAAATTTCAGTACTGCCACTTACTAGCTGTGTGACTTTAGGCAGGTTAATTACCCTTGCTATACCTCATGATCATCATCTTCAGAAAATGTGAATAATCATGACATCTTTCTTGTAGATATTGTGTAAGTGTACCATGAGTCAGTATATGTAAATCACAGTCGTGTGTGGATCATAGCAAATTGCTTAATAAGTAGTAGGCACTTGGAATGTAATAACTGGTCAATTAAATATAGCTTGATGAGGATTTAGCTTGAAGTGCTTGAAGAGAAGTTTCTGGGGCTCTGAAGTACACTTTTATCCTAGGATTTTTCAGTTGACATAGAACTGAGTGGGGCAGCTGTAGAGGAAGTGCAAAGCTGAACTGGATTCCTGGTCTACTAGAAAGCAAGAGACAACTGAAACACCAAGCTGAACACCATGGGCAAAAACTGCAGTGAAAATTAAGAGCCTGCTGTGGAAGTCAGCTAAAAGGAAGAGCAGGATGCATTGCCTACATAGATTCTCTGAGGCAATGGAGAGGAGGAGAGCCCAAGCCTGGGTATGTATCTTATTTATAAGAGAATAAAATCAGACTAGAAAGGTGACTTGAGCCAGTTACTGAATTTCAGTGGGCATCAAACAGTTTTTCTTTTAAGATGATAGTCTATCAATGGCAAAAATACAAAGGGTTCTGCTACAGAAACATAGTTTAATTTCTTAACAAAGTTAAGACAATAATAACAAAAACAATGTTGTTCTTAATAACAAAGAAGACAATGTTGGTATCGAGGGCTATAACTGACAAGAATCTTTTTCCTAACCATGAATTCAGTTTTACTGGACTCTATCAGCAGAAAGTCACACTGACAGGCCTTTTCTAATGGTTTTTGTTATAATGATTTTCTTCTCTCCTGCAGAGGAGGGTTAGAGGTGCACCATTTCAAGTACAAACTCTTCTTCCCCTCCAGATTGGCACCCACGCAATAGGAATATATGACTAGAAAGCTACCATGGGCCATTTCCACCAGGGTTTAAAAAGTAAGATAGCTTTCATCAGAATTTTTTTTTTCTTTAAGAAGTTATTTCCCTCTATCTTCTGAGCAGAAGCATGAGATAACAAGTGCACAGCTAAGAGGTCCTCAGCAGATATTCTACATGTGCATTTACATCACCTATTTGACTCACATGTGGATGATCCAATGTTGAATGATGTGGTCTATTCCTAAGTAGAGGATAGAGCAAACCACGAGAGCTTAATGTTAACTGTCATCTTTATTCAAGCAACTGATCTGTTGCAATTCAATCTGTTACAAAGGATTCTACCAAGAATGGCGAAGGCTTTCTTGGATTAATTTCCCAGAACTTTATGCACTGAGGTGTTCTTGGAGATAATTTCTCTTCAATTTATCTTATACCCAATTTTGAACAATGTCAACATCTATGAAAATATAAGAATTGTAACATTCCATCACTCTGTTATGATCCTAGAAATACAAGCTAATGAAGATGAACCTCAAAGGGATCCAGAGGGGAAGGAAATGGGACTCATGTGGACTTAGTTGTGGGTATATCACTTAATATCTCTAGATATCATTGTTTATTTGTATCAAAAATGTACCATTAGTCTAGATAATTTAAGTCCAAATACTTTCTTAGAGACCTTTTTCATCCACTAAAATTCTCCCTCTTAGGTTTCAGTTTTCTCATTTTTAAAAGGGTAATAATTGTCTTCTTTTAAAAAAATAATTAACAATCTTGTCATGATTCTACATAGTCATAGATGTGAAAAATTATTTAAAAAGAGACAAGTACTAATTAGATGATCAGATCTTCAGTAAGCTCTAATAGACTAAAGATAATGAAACAATACAGATCTGGCCACAAACTGAAAGTGTCATGTAATGCAACTTATTTCCATATCTTCTGAAAACCCTGTGGAATATCACGGGAAACTCAGTCCTGGGTCATAGTCAAGGAAAAGCCCGAGGTCAAGTCATGTAGGAGCCACTTCCATTCCACACAGGCTCCAACTGAGATATCAGACCCTTGAGTAACCAGTTGAAAGAGCATCAAAATATACCAGTTGGTAAGTACGTAGGCTCAGGCATTAGATTGCTCCACTACTTAACCAGCTGGAGACTTTGACCAGCATACTTAACTTCTTTAATCCTATGTTTCTTCATGTGGTGAATAGGGATGGCATTATTACTAATGTTAGGGTTTTAGGAAAGAACGAATAAGATACTAGGTGTAAAATCCTTACAAGTAATTGCTGCAAAATTGTAAGTTCTTGGTGAATATTAGCTCTTAATATTATCACTATTATCATCATCATCTTGATCATTGTTGACCCAATTCCCTACCACATTCATGGAAAGCTGAAAATTATAGGAGAAGAGAACACGTCAAGGCTGGTGCACCACCATTCTTGTAAATGGACCTTAATTTAGGGTGACCAGCTGTCCCAGTATCTAAGGACCCAGGAATTTCTCAGAATAGACACTTTCAATGCTAAAATCAGGACAATATCAGGAAAACCTTAAGAGAAGCAGCTGGATCGACTAAACAGAATCTCATTATACTATGTAACCATAGGCAGAGAAAATGGAGAAAGGCAGGCTACCACACAGAAAGAATATTTCCTTCTGATAAGGAGAGAAAAGCAAGTGTGCTGCTCTGGGCAGGCCTGAGCAGTGACTTCCTTAACACTATCAAGTAGGGAAACCTAGCACAGGGACACTGCTAGACTCTCAGCACTCAGATATGTTACTCCTTCTCTCAAGGTCCAGAAAAGGTTGGAGAGGAAGTCCAGATAACTTAGGTTTTTAAGGGAGGCTCTTCTGGGCACCAGTCCTGACAAATATAGTCAGGTAGGGATCACTCAATCCAGACATGACTTGAAGCATTCTTCAATTCATCACTTTGGTAGTCTACCAATGTATCGTTAGTTCTGGAATTGCATAATAAGCTGTATTATATGACCAACAAAAGGATAAAGAAACAGGTGTTCTCTTATTAGGAGAAGGGTAAGGAATGAAGGGAGAGTGTTCTCTTTATTTGAAGTGATAGGTAATTACATGTTCTGCTTTAACTTTAGGCAAGATAAAAAAAAAAATCATATAAGTGTCAATTTCCTTGTCTGTCAACTAGTTATATAATCTGCCATCCAAGTGTGCTGGACAATGAAAGAGGGTGTGTAAAAGTTACTAGGAAATGGCCAGTAAATTGTAGAATTCAATGAAAATAAATCCCAACCACTACATGGTAACAAATGCACACCAAGATTGCAATGCTTTAACAAACTAACAATTATTTCTTGCTCAATGAATGTGTTTCCCTTTTATCTATAAGGATAACTTCCATCTTTTGGTTCCACCATCTTTATTGCTGTGGAGCCATTAACATCCAGCTGGTGGAAGGAGAAGATAGTAGTAAATAAGACACACACACTTTCTTTCACTACTTTCAACTAATTTCCCAGGGTCAGGACAGAAGTGTCAGCTGTGCTGAATTGTATAGATAGACTGCAGCACAACAACTCAACAGAGATAGCAAAACAAGACTGGAGAAACAAGCTAGAGTCAATGAATAAAAGTAGTCTGTACACAGTAATCAACCGAGCTGGGATAGGGCCAAGAAATAACTACCAGAAACCCAGGAAGTGCCACAACTTTGATCAGAGATGGTAGTCTCTCAGAAATCAGAAAGATACACAAGTTGTATCAGGCATGTTGGAAAGCCACCCAATGGGAGCACTAGGCTTGTAGGGGACAGTCAGAAGAGGCTTAGTGGATGTCCAGGAAAACTGTGAGTCAGTGTAATGAGACCACAACCTCAGGCTCTATGGGCTGCCCATGTAGAGCACGGTGACCTCAGAAAAGAGTAGAAGTCCCAGCAAAGATTCAAGAAGGTTCTGAGACAGCAATGACTGCTCAGCTCTGGGGTGTAGTGTTCAGGATTAGGACTTTGAACCCCCCAAGAAACCTTTTAGGAATAACCCAGAGCCTCTGTCATAGCTGATCTAGGGCACTGGGTGGGGAGGCGAACTCTAAAATACCCCTTGTGGGCTTGGTGACATTGAAAAGCACAAACAAACAAACAAACAAAAAACCCCAAAAAACAAAGATGGTGTTAAAAGACAGAACTAGCAAACCCAGTGGACAGCAAGGAAGAGAGTGATGAAATTCCAAGTTGCTGGACTGAGATCCTTTCCTTTGCTTGTGTCTTGCACAGGCTGGACAGAGCTCCATCCACTAGGAGGACAATGAATACTCCTGCTCAGGAGAATGAGTGGGACTCAAGGGCAGGGAGAAAGGGTGGATGTCATAAAAGCAATCACAAGTGAGAAAGCACCAGAGCAGATTCCAACATGACAGCGTCAGGAGCAAGGCAAGCAACCACACAGGGCAGCAATGAGCAGGATATCGAGGGCTGAGGCCTTGGGGGCACATCCAGTGTTAGGTATGAGCTAACACCTAAAAATAGGATTGGTGAGCTGATTCACAGAGAATGCATGTCTTAACAGGACTGGAATATGCAAGCACAGAGGCAGAGCTCAGAGCATGGACAATAATTTCCCTGATTTTAGTTTCACAGGCATTTGGAATGGCGTTGCCACTCAGAGTGCACATCTCCATCCTGCTGTTACAGTTGAATAGAGCATAATCTTCTGTCTCTCCCTGCCTTTCTTGTTCAGTCTTAGTGCATTAACAGAGGGAGGAAAGTCTGAATGCCTCCTTTAACTAGTGACTCAGGAATGTGTCTTTGTAACCTCACCCCTTTCTGTTTTTAATAAGGCCATTTGTTCAGGCCAGAAGATTCAATATTGTTGGTCTCTATGGATTCTTTTCAACTTAAACTTTATATTTTTAAAAAGCTTATTTGTGATCTTTTGAAGTGCCCAATTAAAGATTTAAGGAAATAATGAATATCTTGAGGTGTCTGTCTGCCCCAGATTTCTTTGCAAATGAGAGCACAATGAGGCTTTTCTTCTCAACCATGGGGAATAACTGTAAAGCTGATTTTGCTTTTATTCCCTGCTCTTCTTCCTCTCCAGTAGCTTCTGTTTACCTTCTTTCTCATCCCCTGTCCTTTCACTCTCCAGCTCTAAAGCCCACCCTGACCAAGACCTGACCTCTTGCTTTCTTCATCTTTTGTTCAGTAAGAGAGCACTGACCCTTTGCAGTAGAAGCAAATAAAATTCCACAGTCCATAGATGTCCAAGCCCTACAGAGAAGGTGCATGTGGTTGACACTGAACTGACTTGGGGGCCCTTTAAGAGAAAGAGTTGAAGCAGTCATCCTCTTTGAAGTGATTCACCTTAAGTGTCACCTTTCCAAAGCAAAATTTCCATCCAGAGGGATTGTAGGGACTAAAATTCATGTCTGTGTGACATCTTGATTCTAGCCGTTCTCTCAGTACAGAGGGGGTTCACTGTGCCAAGACTGGTTTGGTGTCCTTTCTTTGCCCACAGACAGAGAAAACAATGGTGTTTCATCATCAGATCTGTTCACTATTTCCGGCCATAAAACAAATCTTTTAAGATCAGGGCTGAGGCTTCCCTGGTGGCGCAGTGGTTGGGAGTCCGCCTGACGATGCAGGGGACACGGGTTCGTGCCCTGGTCCGGGAGGATGCCACATGCTGCAGAGCGGCTGGCCCCGTGAGCCATGGCTGCTGAGCCTGTGCGTCCGGAGCCTGTGCTCCGCAACGGGAGAGGCAACAACAGTGAGAGGCCCGCGTACCGCAAAAAAAAAAAAATAAATAAATGAAAATAAACAATTTAAAAAATAAAAAAAATTAAAAGATCAGGGCTGTGTCGTTCATGCATTCATTCATTTGCACATTCAACAAGGACTCACTAAGTGTCTCCAAGTGCCTGGTACCCTGTCAGTTGCTGGGGATACTGTCGTTACCAAACCAGAGGCAGTTCTTGTCCACTTGAAGCTGGACAGACTTCCGGGGAAGACATAATGATCACACGAATAAATATTGAACTATAAAACTGTGAGCACACAGGGCTATGAGTATAATGTGATGTCTCAGTATTTAGAGAGGTTTAGACTTTCCTGTGAAGTAGCACTTATCCAAGATATAAAGGTTAAGTAGAAATTACCTTGGTAAAAAGAGAGAGAAGGAAAGAGTATCGGAGGGAGAAGGCCTGAGGTGATAGGGCTCATGCATTCCAAATCTCTTGACCAACAGAGCTTCTGTCGGGTGGAATTGTTGCCTGCAATGAGCGATATTTGGCATCTCTGGTCTTCATCCATGGAAGGACAGGACCCAAGTGTCAAACCCATGCTGCCTCCTATGACAACCAAATGTTCCTCCACACTTTGAATCATCTCCAAGGCAGTCCAACGTCTCCAGCTAAAACTACACAGAGCTTTAAAAAGCCTCCTCTGTTTACATGTAATTGACAGGCCAGTGGAGGAGACATTGGTATGAAATGAGCTTGAAACCCACAGAAATACCCATGTCTTTCAGAGCTTTGGGGGACAGAGGGAAGAAGACAGCCTCTAGAAATTGATTCCCAGAGTCAACTCTCTTAAATCAACGGGTTAAATGACCATTCACCTGTGGAATGTTTAGTCTTGCCCCATCTCCGTGTTTGTCCTTCCTTGTGGGTTTACTCTGCTTCTGTAGGTTTTCCTGGAGCAGTTATTTTGTGGCCATAAACAAGAGGTTACAAAAAGGTAGGGACAGATTCAAGGTCAGATACGAGGGCAGGAGCAAGGGGTAAAAGAAAAGTACAAAAAATGCTCATAATTCAGCAAATGGCTTTTTGGTGAACTGATTTTCCAGCCAATTGGCTAGAACTGTCTTGTACACCATCGTCAGTGTTATCACTCTGATAAATCAATGGAAGGGTGGAATGAAGGGTGTTAATTGGGTAAGTGAGTTGTGGGAAGGAGAATGGACTGAAAATTAAGAGCAAGGAACACCAGTTAGAAGGTTACTGTAATATCGATAGTATGGATGAGAAACAAGGTTAGCTTAGACCAACTTGGAAGAAATGGAGAGAAGTGAATGGATTCAACAGACAATCAGGACACAAAATTGACAGGACTTGACCATGTATGAGATGTGAAAGTAACACAGATGTGTAAAGCTTGGATGTAGCTAGATGGATGGAAAGAGAGAATGCTGGAAATATGAACTTCTTTGAAAGGGAGATAGCATTAGTTTGGTTTTGCAGAAGTGGTTTCAAAACATCCAAGAAGAGATATCTTGCAGTTGTATAACTAGATCAAGAGCTCAGGGAAGTGCTCTTGTTTAGAAACGTGCATTTGGGTATCATCCACATATAAGTAGTATACTAGTCTGCTAGGGCTGCCATAACAAACTACCATAGACTAGGTGACCTAAACTACAGAATTTTATTTCTTCATAATTGTAGAGACTAGAGGTTCAAGATTAATGTGTCAGCAGAGTTGGTTATTCCTGAGGACTCTCTGCCTCTCTCCCTGGCTTGTAGCTGACCATCTTCTGCTGTCTTCACATGATCTTTTCCTCTATGCGTGTTTGTGTCCTAATCCCATATTCTTTGATGGATACTAGTCATATTGAATTAGGGCCCACCCATATGACTTTATTTTATCTTAATTTGTTCTTTTAAGAACTAATGAGCGCTATTAGCTAACTAATTAGCTCTATTTAGAAATACAGCCACATTCTGAGGTACAGGGTGTGGTTTAGAATTTCAACATGAATTTTGGGGGAACACAATTCAGTCCACAATAGGTGGTAACTGAAGCTGTGGGTATGGTATGATATTGCCTAGGTGAAGAATATATAAGAAGAGAGGAACATTGCAACATGAGGAAGCCAACATTTAATATCCAAAGAGAGGAGGGTGAAAAAACAGAATCTTAGAGAGGAATCAGGGGAGAGGTAGGTAATAAAAGCCAAGGAAATTTAATGTCTTGATAAGGAGGCAGTTGTGAAAAGTGTAGAAGAATAAAGAAAGACCAAGTAGAATGGAAACCGTAAAAAGAATATTTTCTTCCATTTTATCTACACAAAAATCTCTAATCTAGTGACTGGTGTCTAGTAGTCATTAAGTAATGACTTAATTATTTATTTCCATACTTAAGTCTTGAGAGAGGAGAAAGAAGACAAAGCAAGAACAGGTGGAATATTATAGAACTGGCTGAACATATCTGTGTAAACTTGAAGAGGTTAATATCTCAGCATTTCAGTTTCAAATTATGTAAAGTAATTTTTTAATTTCTATTTCACAGGGTGGATTGAGATTATATGCCTGGCACACATATCAAAGAAACATGGTGGGTATTATTCTAGCTACACATTGAACTACTTTAAGCATTATACTCAAGTTGGTTATAAGTAGAAAGAAATAGAAAGTGAATCCATATTAAGCCAACTCTTTGCTAGAGAACAATATAGATTAAGTCTAGAGAGGCTGTTTTCAGATGTGAATTTCAAAGGGAATTTAAGATGAGAAGACTGCAGCAGTGAAGCGAAATAATACAAGGCAACGGAGCAGGGGCAAAGAAAAACTGGAGCAAAGTATGGGTCCCTCAATGTGGACAGCTCACTACTACTAATGTCTGAGTGGGGCAGTCTTATTTTAAAAGCAAGTGGAGCCTATTTCTGTTTTGTAAATATGTTCATTTGTATCATATATTTTTAGATTCCACAAATAAGTGATATCATAGAAAACAAACTTATGGTTACCAAAGGGGATAGTGGGGGCAGGGGGGGATAAATTAGGAGTTTGGGATTAACATATGCACACTACTATACATAAAATACATAAACAAAAATGACCTACTGTATAGCCCAGGGAACTATATTCAATATCTTGTAATAACCTATAATGGAAAAGAATCCAAAAAAGAATATATATATATATATATATATATACACATACATATATACACACACATATCTATAACTGAATCACTTTGCTGTGCACCTGAAACTAACATAACATTGTAAATTACCTATACTTCAATAAAAATAGTTACTAAAAAAAGCAAGCAGAAAATAAGCTCCCAAATAAAATATTTGCATTAATGTATGTAATTTTTTTCAAGTCAATTAACAAATCATTCAAAGGTATAGGTTATGGACTTAAAATATGTAAGTCTTTAAGAAAGAAAACTATGCATGGTCTTTGCCCTGAGACAATACTCTAGCGTCTTGATAGGTGAAACATTCACATGTAAAGACCCATCAAACAAAAGGGTTGCTGGGGTGTTTTATGTTCAAATACAAATTGGAGTTAACCAGGTGAATTAGTTAACTGAGTGTGAATCCTTGGAAGTCTGTGACCCTTTTCTGGTATTGCTCTTGCCTTGGCAATACCTCCTCTGGGTTCTCCTCTGGGTCTTCAGAGTACTCGTGAGAACATTTCAACAACAGGAGAAAAGGGAGAAACTAGTATTTTTGAATCTATTGATATGCAAAATGCCATGTTGGGACTTTTATTTATTATCTCATTTAGCCTTTCTGTAAATAATTGAGGTAGATTTCATTGTCTCCACCTTATGGGTAAGGTGGCTGAGGATTAAAAATATTCACTTACCAGGTTCAGAGGGACAGTCAGTGTGATGTTGACCCAGTGATGTGCTGGAGCTGGTTCCCACTGGTTATACAGGGCAGATTGGGTGCTCTCCTTCCTAAACCCACACTGAGTGGCCTCACACTGATAGTTCAAAATGGGCCTTAATGGAATGATTTACACTATTAAAATCAGAACATGAAGTAAATCAGTGTTTTATTGATTTTCAGAGAACTGGTTTATAAACGTGTATCAGAATATACTGGTTTAGATTAAAGCCAATTGTATGCTTTCTCCAATTTATGATCCTTGGGAGCTGTGGGAATATGAAATGGTTGTCTTCTCACTTCAAATCTTCTCTGATGTAGCACAAACTACAGCACCACCACCCCCTTCATTATGTAAGAACTGAATTGTCTTATTTTTCAGAATGTCCATGTTTGAATAAGCTGTCACCTCCTATAGGAAACTTTGCAAATCCTCGCCACATCCCAACTCTATATGGAATTGCCAACTACAAATCGACACTTGCCATCTACCTCTATAAGGATTAAATCATGAGCTGCTGACTTTCAACACACCCCAAAAGGAGTTCAGGGTGGAGATCAGGAATGAGAGCACTCTGTGCTCTGGGAAAAACTGGCAGGGCAGGCCTTCAGATAGTTAGATGTTTTCAGGAGAAGATTTTATGGGCCCAATTCTTGCATCTCTGCGTACCTAGAAAAGCACTAAAATCCTTCATGGTAACATCTGCTCCACATGACTTTCAGGAAACTTCATGAGATTAGCAGCAACCTTCTGCAAAAAATATGTACTTGATTACATGTACTCTCCCTTTACCAAAATCACATATATACCGACCTACCTCTTTGGAGCAGTTTCTCAGAGCTCTCTGAGATGCTGTCTCTTGGGCTGTGTCCTTATTCTGCTCCAAATAAAACTTAACTCACAACTCTCATGTGCATTTTTTTTCAGTCGACAGAATCCATCATATTCATTACCTTCAACAGAGCATTTGTTAACATAACCAGACATTCTTCCCAACCCAGGATCTGGGATGTACAGCTGGGTGAAGACTCATGAACATGGCCATTGGAAGATGACCCATTGGAACAAAGCTAGATGGTAACAAATTACAAAAATGCCCTTAAAGAAAGTAGATCAGAATGTTAGCATGTTTAATCCTCATGACTCCATGGGAGAAACGTTGTTCACTCTATTTTACAGATTCAGTGTTTGAAGTTCCCAAACTTACACAGCTGGCAATGAGCAGAACCATAATTTGTGCTCTAGCAGAGTTCCTGGCACATAGTGGGCCCCCGTTAATATTTATTGAAGTGAATACAAAGCCAGATGTGCAGCACAGATCCCCTTGACTTTTCTTCTTTGTGTCAGTCTTTGGAGTACATTTTCCATAAATGCTTTTCATAAATCGATCCTAAATCTTTTTGTCACTCTATCCTGACCCATTCTGAGATGGCTTTGAGAGATTGGAAGAGGAAAGACAGGATGAAGTGTGTATTGCTGTTTGTAATGAAAGAGAAAAGAAACCAAAAATGTTTAAACAGATGTAAACAGGGAGACCAGGAGACACTTCTTAGATATTTGCTTATTTATCCCATCTTGCCTCACACTGTCTGCTATTCCTCTTAAAGATAGACCTTTGCTAAGGTAAAAATCCAGTGCATTGACTGTGATAAATGTTATGATGTAGAGCCAGTCCTCAGGGAATAGGAGGTAACTGCCCATCAGGAGATGCACCCTTGCGTGCACCATACAGACATGAACTACTGATTTGCAGTGGGATCATGAAACATAAAAAGAAAAAAAAAACAACAACCATTTTTATGCACTCTGCTGGTCTACCTCCATGAAGCTCAGCCTCAATGCCAGAAAGCTTCTCATTCTATGTCTCCTTTGTATTTCTCTTTTAAGTCAGTCTGAAAGCCAGGGGCATGAAGGTTGGGAGATAGAAATAGTCCTAGTCCTGTCACCAAATTCCTGGGACTGGGGATAACTATCTCCCTTGCACTGGTTCTCTATTTCCCCATCTTTAATGGATTATAAGGAGAGATGATGAGATAATCTCTAAAATCCCCTCCAAATCTAAGATTTTATGACCCATACATGCTCCAAGGCTGCCCATGCTGAAACATTTAGCTGGTTGTCTGTAAGCAATTTTACTGCAGTGACCAAAAAGGTCCTGGAAATAATGCCAGGAATATCCTTACCATGACAACTATTGATTGCAATGTGGTTGATGAGCTGATTTCCTAGACAAGTGAACTTAGGACACTTGAGAAATTAGGTGATAAGCCAAGGTAGACATTGACATCGACCACTTCTCTTTGGTCTCAGGACACCTGGTGGTTTTGGCATTTTTTTATTCTCCTTGTTGTCTTTAAACAAAAAAGTGAATCCCTCTTTCTTCTAGCCCTACTCTTACTTTTCCCAAACTAAGAAAAACAACGCTAGCACCTAAAGTTACCTTGGGTCTAATGCCATTTTTGCTGATAATAAAACTTCTCTTATTTAATTAGGACAGCCTGAAGTCTATGTTAAGAAAAACACAAAATAACCAAGATTTTCAAGAAATAGAGAGCCGCCTAAATAGCTGAACACTGTTTCCTCTTGAACGTAAATTGATTATACACAGGCTAAAATGCTCAGAGGGCCATGGAAATATAGCTCCATTTTTGCCTCTAACCATTTTCTCTCATTTTAGTTATAAATGTGCTATTTTAGTAAATTAGCCAAAAAATGATGTACGTGCAGTTTCTTCAAACCTGTTTCATAGCATTGCTTTTCCAAGTTTGGTTGGAAGATATCCAAGTGGTCAGGGAAAAACAACAATAACAACAACCACAAAAACACAAACTAACAAGCTAGAAATAGGAGATAATTTCTCAATATCCACATAGTTATGTATACCCCTTACCTTTGTGTTTACTCTGACATAACATTTCTTTGATTGTTTTCTAGGTTCTTTTTTTTTGCAGTACGCGGGCCTCTCACTGTTGTGACCTCTCCTGCTGCGGAGCACAGGCTCTGGACATGCAGGCTCAGCGGCCATGGCTCACGGGCCCAGCTGCTCCGTGGCATGTGGGATCTTCCCAGACCGGGGCATGAACCCGTGTCCCCTGCATCGGCAGGCAGACTCTCAACCTCTGCGCCACCAGGGAAGCCCTAGGTCCTGTTTTGATATCTATGAGAAATCCCATTATCCATGTATTTCGTAGAATCCAAGGATGCTCTTGAGTTTGGAAGTACTCCTCTTCCTCTCACCAGGAATGCCCCTCCTCCCTCTTTTTTAACCCTGTACGTCTTACCCAGCTGTCTCTCATGTCTCTCCGTCTTTCCTCGCTCTGCTCCTCTCACTCCTACTCTGCTTTTCCCAACTCCTATTGATCTCCTTCTACTCTCCACTCTGTCTTTCTCCTTTTTCTATTTACTGATTCCTTTTTTATCATTTTTCATCCCTTATCTTTTCGCCAACTCACAGTTAACAAGAATAACCCATGCTGCATGGCATTCTTTACAAGCGAAATCATTCACAAAGCGTTCTCTTAGGTGTAGCTTGTTATTTTGGGAAATAATGTTGATAACTTTTGTTAAGAAAAGAAATAACAGGCGCAAAATGGAGTCATGTACCCCTGATGAAAGCAAACCAAAACTTGACAGTTTTGAACTTCAGCAGAAATATGATCTTAATCAACCAGTTTGGAAATTTCTGGTGAGCACCCATGAGGTAATCTGTCATGCTGGCCCTCTCCATCTCCCACAGGAAGAGGCAATCTGTGTGATAAAACAGCAGTCTCTTCTTCCTAAAATGATGTCCTGACCTAAAAATAAACCTTTCTACACTTTCACTAATAACTCCCTTGCTTCATCCTTCTTCCTATAAAAGCCTCTAATTTTGTACAACCCCTTGGAGCACCTTTCTATTTACTAGAAGGTATGTTGCCAGATTCATGAATTGTTCAATAAAGCCAATTATATCTTCAGATTTACTCAGTTGACTTGTGTTTTTTAACACTTTCAATTCAGTAAGTGTTGAGTTTGTACAGTGAGGGCTATGCTCAGCACTGAAGTTATGAACATAGATAATATACACACCCTATATTAGGAATCCAGGAGGAAGAAGACATGTGTAAGTGTTTTGATTGAGGCATCACACTGTATAAAGAATAATTAGAAAATGGTTTTATTTTTTCAATAACTTCCAGTTATTGCTCTGCCAGTTCCCCTTTGCTGCTGAAGACTTGGACTCATTGAGTGTCATTATCTTCCCTAGGAATTTAGTTGACATTTATTGCTTTATATTTTCCAGGGATAAGCCTCTGTACTAAATTGTTTTTCAACAGCTGAAGATTCATTTACCATGACAGTGCCTTTTCTATCATGATAGAGGTATTTCTAATTCCAATTCCTTTTGGAACAGGACCAAAACTTTCCAACCAAATGTGAGAAAAATTATTTGCAAAAGTCCAACATTTTCTTCCATTTAACTGCTCCTGGTTGAAAGAGAGGTATCACCTTACATGTCTATGGACATAGAAATGAATTCCCAGATTTATAGGCAAAATAAACTGAAATTCTTATTTTCCTTCTCTGTCTTTAGATTGCTTTTTCTGCCTTGGATATTCCCTCTTATGGCAAATCCCAAGCATCAAGAAATGAACCAAGAGGGTGGGTTAGATTTCAACATAGGTCAGCTACTTGTTTCATAAGCACATGCTTTACAAACACTTTATCTTTAAACAATTATCTGGCAGATATATGCAATGTCCAACTCAGTATCCTATAGTTATCTATGATAGACAGGCTGGGGCCATGTTTGTATCTGACCCACGCAGTCATTATCAATCATGCCACCTATACCTGTAATGTGCTCCCTGAAATTGCTCCAACCTGAACATTCAGCACCTTTCATGTGATGCTTCATAAATGACAGACACTTGGTTACTTGGATCTCATTCAATGTATAAAAATCTGACTGTCCAGGGCTAGGGTGTTGATGGATTGACCGGTGGTCTTAAAATAAGTGATTTGAAGTACACTGATTCTTAGAACTGTGTTCCTGCTAGATTCCAGGCTAATAGATGAAGATAGATAAATGAACAGGACATGATCTGCCTAAACAGCCTGACAGAAATGCATTGTAGGAACTGAAGCAAATATGAAAACGGAGGAAGAGAAGGGCAGATACTCATTTTTGAGTTTGACATAAATTGATCCTGATATGGAGACTCAGAGTTAGACTATTTTCCTCCATGGTGGTTATGGATAGAAATAGAGATTATACATTCCTTAATTAGTCAAGAGAATGGTAGTCAATCATGTGTCATTCTCCAGTCACTGGCAAAGGTCAGAGAAAAACAAAAACAACTCTTCTAGAGGTTATTCTGTAAAACAACCATCCAGTTCATATTCCACTAGACATGAGTAGTTCTCTAAGTATCCTCAAGCCCCATTGAGGGCTGTTACCCAAGGCACTGAAAGAGAAAAATAACTTGTACTTCTGATGAGATCCTTAGGGCATACCAGTCTCATCAAATTTGAACTTCTTTGTGGAGCTTTTTTGGAGGTTTCTGAAGACAGCCATACACAATTTAATGAACCAAATGTGTCCTTCAAGTACCTCACTTGAAAGCTAGTATTAGGTCCCTTGCCTCTGATAAGATCTCCTTCCTTTTGTCATGACCAGTTAATTTCAGGGAGGAAATCCTTCCTTGTACTGAATAGCAGCATGTGATGCCTGTCATCATTCAAACGTTATTTTTTATGAATGAGATCAATAATCACAGCAGGAAAGGGAGTGTTAGGGCAGCTGCTTTGAGGGGGAGGGGGAGTAAAGAGCTGGGAGAAGGAGACCAGAAACTCTTCGTTTCTTCTTTTCTGCTGCTTACCTGACAGGTGGCTGCAGGGATAGATGCTGAATCCCAGTTGCCTCTAAGTAATTCTTGAAGAGTCACAGATAATGAAGCATGTTCTTTACCACTGTTTTTTTAAATTTTAATTTCTGAATTTTATTTTATTTATTTTTCTATACAGCAGGTTCTTATTAGTCATCAATTTTATACACATCAGTGTATACATATGTCAATCCCAATCACCTAATTCAGCACACCACCATTCCCACCCACCCCCACTGCTTTCCCCACTTGGTGTCCATACTTTTGTTCTCTACTTCTGTGTCTCAATTTCTGCCTTTACCATGGTTTTATCACTATACTTGTTAAACATGTTAAACATGTTTAAACTTGTTAAACATCCAGAATGGACTTCTGGATACATAGTATATAGGATATATATATTTCTCCTATTTTTGTGGAACATGAGGCATGGGGGACTCCAACATACCAAATCCAGAGCTGATATCTTTAAGGCAAACATAAAACAAAGTTTCCTAAGGACAAGACACTTCTTATTTCCTGGAAAATTTGAAATAAAGGTTCAATCCATTTAAAGGGAGAGATACTGCTGTTTGTGTGTATGGATATTCTCAGTAGAGGAAGAATTGAATATCCTCACCTTTTGGTCTGACCTCAGGGACAAAGAAATGTTATAAAATAGAATTGATTTAGCCTCAGGGCAATGGATGCAATAGTAGGTGTGGGAAACAAAGACCTAATAAATTGGGCAAATCTTTCCTGGAAAGCCATTATGCAATATGCACAAAAGAACTTTCAAATAGTTTGGAGATTTCATTCAGTAATAAGAACTTATTCCTCAAGAAATTATTATATATGAAAATTTTAATAACTAGCACATAAGTTCATCATGACATTATTTTAAAGAGAAAAATCGAAAATAACATAGATACCAGGTAATATTAAACCTTTAAGTGAATAGTGTCACATCACTAGGGTAGACTATTCTGCATCCATTTAAAATTATGTTTGTAAATTCTTTAATGATTTGAGGAGATTTTTAGTTTTTTTATTTTTTTTTGTTATTTATTTATTTAATTTAACATCTTTATTGGAATATAATTGTTTTACAATGGTGTGTTAGTTGCTGCTGTATAACAAAGTGAATCAGCTATATGTATACATATATCCCCATATCTCCTCCTTATTGTGTCTCTCTCCCACCTTCTCTATACCACCCCTCTAGGTGGACACAAAGCACTCAGCTGATCTCCCTGTGCTATCCAGCTGCTTCCCACTAGCTATCTATTTTACATCTGATAGTGTATATATGTCCATGCCATTCTCTCTGAGGAGATTTTTAAAATATAATCTTGCATGCAGAGTTAGATATAAATTTGTGTGTACAACTTGACCCTTTGTAAATCTGAATGTGTGTGTGAGTGAATATATATAAGTGGAGATAGAGAATTAAAGGAAATGAATCAGCATTCTACTAGCAACAATGTTCCATGAATGCTTAAGATTCTTGTGTTTTTTGTTTTCCCCTTTAAATTTTTTCCCAATTTTCAAATCATCTGCTGTAAGTATTTTTGATATTTACATTTATGAAAAGTCAATAGTGTGGCAATTTGTGTCCCCAGTTATTTGCTGGCTGTGTACACTTGCTTTGACTAATGGAATGAGAGCAGAAGTGGCATGTGTCCTGCCAAGAAGAATGTCCGAGAGCCTCTATGAGGTTCCACCGTGTTTCCATCCCCTCAGCCCTGAGAACTGCAATGTCCCTGACAGATCCTTCTCCTTTAACCTGATCTCCTTTAACCTGATCTTAAAATGAACAAGACACGTGAAGCACAGCCAAAGTGACCCACAATGGCAGGCATATGGTATGAATGAGAATCTAGCCTTTTTATGGTAAGCAACTGAGAATTAGAAATTGTTGTTACTGTAAAATAACAAAAAGAAAACTTGACTAATATGGCCTATTCCATTAAATTTTCTCATTTAGAAACTAGCTAAATGACTACTTAGCAGGTTATCTTAGGGAAATAATTTACTGTTAATCTCACAGACCCACATAGAAACAAGACAGGTTCAAGTGTCCCAAGAGTGACAATATAAAGACAAACCAAACAAAATTCCTCTTACCTTGCCACTTTGGTCCAATTACATTTTTCAATTTTGCTGATCAGACACATGAATGAGTAAAATTTCTTCTCTATCTTCGCTTCTTTACCTTCACTCCTAGATATTTTGAAATCTGATTTCTACCTATGTCAATATAGTAGATGTATTTTATCATAATTTTGATATATTGAACTGTACTCTCCAATTATTTTCTAAAATATCCTTGTATTACTTTAATGTCTGATGTTTTCCCTTGATTACATTTGTTTATGTAGTTATAGTAGGCATTCCAAAAATTAATGTTATTTTCTTCATGAGGAGACACACAATGTCATTTGGCTCCATTACTGGTGATGTTAATTTTAATCTCTTAGTTATGATGGTGTTTACCAGGGAACTTCCCTGGTGATGCAGTGGATAAGACTCTGCACTCCCAATGCAGGGGGCCTGGGTTCTATCCCTGGCCAGGGAACTAGATCCCCCATTGCCACAACTAAGGGTTCTCATGCCACAGCTGGGGAGCCCATGTGCCACAACCAAGGAGCCCACCTGCTGCAACTAAGTAGACCACATGCCACAAATAAGGAGCCCTGGAGCCACAACTAAGGATCCTGCCTGCTGCAACTAAGACCTGGCACAACCAAATAAATAAATAAATATAAAAAATTTTTAAAAAAAGATGGTGTTTACCAGGATCCTCCCTTTGTAATTACTTGGCACCTTATAGGAAGATACTTTGAGACCATGTAAATATCCTGTTCTTTTTGAAACACCCATTAGTTTTAGTACATATTGATGGTTTTGTCTGAAATGATTCCCTGTTTATATTAAATGAACACACATATTTGCATCATATCGAATGAGTTATAATCTGTGACTATCATTATCTATTTTGATAATCAAATTGCCCACATTTAGGGATTGAGAACTATCTTGTTGATGTGTCCCACCACTCTTGAGATACTCCATATTTCTGGCCTAACAAGATATCTTGGACTTTTCCTGTCCTGTACCTGAAATCAGCCATTTTCCCAAGGAACTCTGGTTCCTTTTGATGAAGAAGAGTATTTAGAAACTGAGAGGTGAGCTTCTGGTGTGTTCATTACTAGTCGTGTACCACTCTTCTAGACTCAGTTGAGCTAGGAAATATTGATTAATAGATAGAAATATGTTTATATCTTCCTGTCCTTATCTTTCTCTATCTAAAACCTTGACTTCATACTGTTACTTCCAATTCTAATCCAACTTCCCATAATTCAGCTTACTCTTCCCCCTCTTCTAAGTTTCTTTAATAGTGAGAAATCCAGGTCACAGTCCACTCATGTTTAATTTGTCCTCAGGCCTATCATACACAGAAGGTAGTTTCAGAACTGCTTACTCACAGCACTTGAAAAAGAAGTCTCCTAACTAGATTTCACCATTTGTTCACAGTTGTTTTTTCTTAATTTGTTTGCAGCTGTATAGTCAAAACATTGCATTCAAAAGCTTATTTGATTTATATCTCCTTTCATTCAGGGTAGTTACAATGTTTGTTTGAAACACAGTTATGTCATTTGGTTTTGCTTGAATTCAATTTTAGTTAGTTTTTTTTTTTTTTTCTCCCCAATCTTTATTGATTGTATCTTATATTTTAAAATACGGGAAACAGTAACCTGGTTTCCCAAGTCAAAACTATACAAATGCATATAATCAAAGAGGTGACTTTCCTCCACCCCTGACATTTCTACCCCATTCATACCCACCCTTCATAAGTAATCAAACGCATAAATGTGTAGCTTATTTTTACAGTGTTTTTTTTCAGTAAAAATAAGTTCAACACACATTTTCACTTCCAATATTCTCTTACACTAAATACAATATTTTTTAATTTGCATTTTTTTCTTAGCAATATTTCCTGAAATTTATTTCATAACAGGTGGATGAGCCAGAGTTTATTCAACCAATCTCTTACAAATGACTTTTAAAGTCATTTCCAATATTTTGTTATGACAGAAAGTGCAGCAGTGAATAACCTTATGTGTATGTGTGTTTATACTTTTGGTGATGTATCTTCAGAGATACAGAACAAAAGTTAATATATTTTTTTTCATTTTCTTAAGTTTTTCCAGATTCTCCTTCATAAAGGTTATGCCAGTTTGTATACTTACCATACGACTTGTTTTAGAGTATGTTTCCCCAAAGCCACTTTACTGAAAGCAATCTAGGTGTTAGGGTTGATTCTCTATTTAAAACATTTTCTAAATTTTCTATTACTGAAGTGGAAGAAGGGAGATACCAGATGAGCTCATTTCACTGAATTAATCAGAAGTTTTTATACTGAATAGAGTCCTGGGCCCCTTTCATAACTTTGACTTTTTTATAGCCATATCTACACATCCTCCTCAGTAGATATTAAGTTCATCAAAAGAAGAAAAGCAGAAGCTGTTTGAATTTCACTTAGTGTCTACATTTAGTTCTCAAACAGTATTTATTTAACTACTTCATTTTAAAGAGATGGGTAGTAAATGAGATACTAAGGCAAAATGAAAAGACATATAAAGTCATATATTTCCCCCTTCAGTACTGTAGTTACACTGATTCTAATTGCACCACGACTTTCTTTGTTGTTTTATCTGGAAAAGCAAATTGAAATTGAAACCTAAGTAAGAGGTCACTTAGTGAAGGACACTGCAAGACCCCATGAGAAATTACCAGGCCACCGATGAGAGATTTGGATTGGAAAATGATTCCTTGATGAGTCTGAAATACAGTATGTCTCTTTTTCTATGCTCTCTATTTCTTGCCACCATCTCTTACAACAAGTCCTATCACAGGAGAGTTTCTTGGGGAATTTAAACTGACAGCTTCATGCTGATTAGAAGCCTGAGGACAAGACATCTCCGAAATGAGATCAATGTCAGTGCTTTTTCCCACAGTAGCCACAGGAGGAGGAAAAAATAAAATCAACATATACTTCACAACATTCTTTATTAGAAGAAAATATGACTCAGAATCATGGAGAAGGAAAAGGAAAATGTTTTACATTGTGTCCTTAAAAGACTTTCAGCAATGCCAATGAGAGACAAATTTTCTTTCCTCTAAAGAGTATGAATAAAGACCTAGACAGACATAAAATGTGCC
Source organism: Mesoplodon bidens (assembly GCF_964165515.1). Classification (NCBI taxonomy): domain Eukaryota; kingdom Metazoa; phylum Chordata; class Mammalia; order Artiodactyla; family Ziphiidae; genus Mesoplodon; species Mesoplodon bidens. The sequence continues at coordinate 2,884,895 of NC_138165.1, read as the reverse complement.
ACAACTAAATTTATTGAAAGATAATCTGCACACCAATGATATCTGAATCATATCTGTTTCCTATATGTCTATCACCAAGACACTGGGCTGGGTGCTATGGGTGATGAAATAACCTTTAAGGCACAGTTCCTCACTTAAAGATGGTAATTAATACTAATCTAGGAGTAAAGCACTAAGTCACTAAAATGAACAAGGCAAAGCATAATCTCAGAGAACAGAAACCACTTGCAGGAATGAGGGAGATGGTCAAAGAAGCAGAACATGTCAAAGTGGGTGAGGTTTGGAGAACCCAGAAGAGGGCTACCTAAGCAACCCGGCCTTTGGCTTTGGGGCTCAGGAAAGATGTGCTCATTGCATTCTTCAGCTTATTCTAGAATTTCCCTACACTCTTATCCTCTCCAAAAGATTTGTAAAAGTCCCATGCTAATATTCGTAACTCGAGAAAAAAAAACATTGATAGGAGTTGCAGGGATTGATTGCGCCTGAATGGAACCCAGCTCATCGAGGTGTGGAGAGATTGGATTATTAACCTCTAGCAGTCATATAGAAGGCCCAGGAATATGTAGTCTTTCGTTTTCCAGGCCAATGCTCTGGGAGTAGGTGGAGCTGGTATTGCTGTCTATGTACCTGAGCCCCAGAATGCAAGGACTTTGGCCAAGTCCACATGGCTAATAGACCTAGCAACTAGAACCACAGGCTGCCATTCAAGGTTCTTTTCAGTAAACCAAGCAGCTCCTGGATGCTGAAGTTATTTTGAAGACTGACAGAAGTTGAGCAGTAAATCTGGAATTCCATCACTATGAACTAATGATGGTGACTTTTAGGCAACAGTGTTCCACAATGTCTTTCAGAATTAAGTTATTTGTACATAACACATGCTCATACTTCTTTTTACCAATTCTAAAATGGACAGAACCTGCTCTAGTAGGAATTTGGTCAGTAATGCTTAAGAATGAATGAGAATACATACATGAATATTTGAATATTTGAACTCTATGACCAAAAAAAAAAAAAAATCCCTTCCAAATGTTGCAATCCTAGAGTCCTTCAGAGTTGTAATTACTCTTGGTAGTGTTCTAACTCCAATTTTTCCTCTTTCAGCAAAAATCAAGAAGCCAGCCAACAGTAATGAACAGAAGGCCTCAAATGTGACTGTTATGTTGATCATTTCTTGGCAAATGGTGTGTTAGAAACTCATTAGCAGCATGTTTTCTCAAAGAAACAAAAGAGTTTCACAGTCTCTTTCTTCTCTATTATCTTGTGATATTTCTATTTCATTTTGCTGATACCTCAGTGAATAAATTTAACCCTGGGCTTCATTTTATCTCCTCACTTCTGTGTAAACCAACTGATGGGTAAGTAATTATGAATTATGGGTCAAACAGGAGGTTATGCATATGACTTTTATCTGTGATTGACACACATGTCATTTTGTTATAAGAAGTTTATTGGGGCTTCCCTGGTGGCGCAGTGGTTGAGAGTCCGCCTGCCGATGCAGGGGACACGGGTTCGTGCCCCGGTCTGGGAAGATCCCACATGCCGCAGAGCGGCTAGGCCCGTGAGCCATGGCTGCTGAGCCTGCGCATCCGGAGCCTGTGCTCTGCAAGGGGAGAGGCCACAACAGTGAGAGGCCCGCCTACCGCAAAAAAAAAAAAAAAAGAAGTTTATTGTTCCACCATTTTTTCTAATGTGGAATTTACTATTTTTTTAATGGTCTTGGTGATGAGTACCAAACTGCTTCACAAGGAGTAAATGAAGTGTCTATTCCTTCCTCTATAAAGTTCTCAGAAAGTATTGCTTCTTATCAATGGCGTAGAGAAGTTATATTTTAGATTCTTCAGTTTGAACGCTGAGGAAACCTTGTGGTTCGATTATAGGGAAAAATCTGTCAGATGTGGTAGACACATCTGTGGAAACCTGTGGACAATACCAATTGTCACTATTTTGTTCATGAAAAGAAATGAGTTTTTTGTTGTTGCTTTGTTTTGTTTCATTTTACCTCCACTCAGAGTCCTGGACTATATTCAGGAGACAATGAAGATTAAAGCAGCTTCTGTTGCCTCTCAAATTTGCTGTCCATGCTGTGCTCCCTTCTTTGTCTTAGATTCATCCCATTAAGTGTCAGCATTCTTGTGTTTTGTCTTCACTGGAAACACTGTTAACTCTATGTATATTTTTTTCTCATTTAATTGCCAAGACATAGAAGCAACCTAAATGTCCATTGACAGATGAATGGACAAAGAAGATGTGGTATGTATGTATGTATATATATATATATATATATATATATATATATATATATATATATATATAATGAAATACTACTCAGCCATAAAAAAGAATTAAATAATGCCATTTTCAGCAACATAGAGATGATCATACTAAGTGAAGTAAGTCACGCAGAGAAAGACAAATAACATGTGATATCACTTATATGCAGAATCTAAAGAAAAAATGATATAAGCGAGCTTCTTTATGAAACAGAAAGAGTCTCACAGACATAGAAAACAAGTTTAAGGTTACCAAAGGGGAAAGGGTGGGAAGAGGGATAAATTAGGAGTCTGGGATTAACATATACACATGACTATATATAAAATAGATAACCAGCAAGGACCTATTGTATAACACAGCAAACTATACCCAATATCCTGTAATAACCTAAAATGGAAAAGAATCTAAAAAAATTATATATAAATATGTATATATGTGTATATATATGTATATATATACATATATATATATATGTATATATACATACATTTATAACTGAATCAATTTGCTATACCCCTGAAACAGTACATTGTAAACCAACTATAGTTACATTTTAAAAAACAATAAAAAAAATGAATCATTGTAGCACACGTACACACTATAAGTCCACAGGTTTTCTTATGCTCCTGTGTATGAGATGACAGACTGGGAGATGGAGCTGCAGAGGTAGAAGGCCTGCCATCTGCCCTTGAGGTAGGAGGTGCACAGGTAAGCAGTGACTGCACAGTGATAATAACCATGGAGAGCTAGGTGAGCTCAACAGAGAAGTTTGGGTGCAAACAGGTGCTGAACGGAGGCTTCCCTGATAAGTGGAGCAGCTGGTGCCATGGGGTTGGGAGAAGAGAGGTAATCAAAGGATTCTTGTGAAAGGGTATGATGTCTTAGCTGAGTCTCAAATCATAATAGGCGTAGCCAAGAAAACATGTCAAGAGTACGCAAAGACTTCAAAAGGTGTTTTTCCTATTTGGGAAACTTGTTGTCTTGAGAGGGTTAGAGCACCAGGTGTGCACAGTGAGAGGCAGGAGATGAGTCATGGGAGCTCAGCGAGGGATACAAGTCAACACAGCTAACCTTTCAATTCTCTGTCTTCAGGGTGGGAGACTATTCTTCTTAGGCAAACACATGGCATCTGCCCTTGGAGAAGCCTCTGAGCTTCTTTGTGAGAAAGGTAGGTATGAAGAAGAAGGGGTGAAAAGGTAGGGAAGCAATGAGAGGGGAAAACTGGTCTCAGTGGAGCAGACACATCAGAAATGACTTTAGGAGAAAGAGGATACTTTTGAAAGTTTGTACATAAAAGCTTACAGTAGGGCCTCCCTGGTGGCGCAGTGGTTGAGAGTCCGCCTGCCGATGCAGGGGATACGGGTTCGTGCCCCGGTCCGGGAGGATCCCATATGCCGCGGAGCGGCTGGGCCCGTGAGCCATGGCCGCTGAGCCTGCGCATCCGGAGCCTGTGCTCCGCAACGGGAGAGGCCGCAACAGTGAGAGGCCCGCATACCGCAAAAAAAAAAAAAAAAAAAAAAAAAAAAGCTTACAGTAGCTTCATAATGGGTCCAATTTTTACTTCTTTCTAATTATTTTTATTGAAGTATAGTTGATTTACAATCTTGTTAGTTTCAGGTGTACAACCAAGTGATTCAGTTATACATATGTATATCTATTCTTTTTCAGATTCTTTTCCATTACAAGATACTGAGTATAGCTCCCTGGGCTATACAGGAGGTCCTTGTTGGTTATCTATTTTATATGTAATAATATATATATGTTAATCCCAAACACCTAATTTATTCCCTCCCTCTCCCTTTTGGTAACCATAAGTTTGTTTTCTATGTCTGTGAGTCAGTTTCTGCTTTGTAAATAAGTTCATTTGTATTATTTTTTTAGATTCCACATAAAAGTGATATCATATGATATTCGTCTTTCTCTGTCTGACTTACTTCTCTTAGTATGATAATCTCTAGGTCCATGCATGTTGCTGCAAATGGCATTATTTCATTCTTTTTTATTTCTGAGTAATATTCCATTGTATATATGCACCATATCTTTATCCATTCATCTGTCAATGGACATTTAGGTTGCTTCTATGTCTTGGCTATCAATTGTTACTGCTAATTGTACCGAGCAAGATAAACCTCATGAGGGAGACTGGAACCACAAGACTAAGTGCCCCAGAGTGATTTTCTCCAACAGCCTTGTCTTCCTTGGCCTTCTGATCTCTCTGGACCCCACTATGCTAGCCCTGTGTCTGGACACGATTTTCTCCTGCTCTGTTCTGAGCTCCTGGAGGTCAGGGTTCATCTGTTCAGTCACTAGTACCTAGCACAGCCCTCGCACACAGAGGTTGCTCAGAAAATGCACAAAAGAATTAAAAGGACAACAGGGGTTTGGAAACTGAGAAATCAATTTTGCCTACAGGGTTTTTTTCTTACAACGTAATGTACATAATTGTTCATGAAGGCAGCAGTGAAGCAAAAAGCACGGATAAGTTGTAACAAAGAGAATAAACAAACTGAATTTTAAAAACGGAAGCAAGACAGAGTGGATAATGATTTGACACCTGGAATAATACATGTGGAAAACGGGGGAGGGGTTGAGGAAATATTTCTATGGGACATGGAATGAGCTGAATGTATTCGAGAATGAAGAGAGACAAAGAAAGGCAGGAGAGATTTCTTTCAGGGGTGGAGGGGAAGAAGCACATGGAGATCTAGGGGCAGAATGAAGAAACCTGCCAGCCCTCTCGACCCACCTCACCCCACCAAGGCTACAACATAAAGTTCTGTATCGACTTCTACAATCCACATGTCCCTGGGTTTTGAATAATCGGGAGCTCTGCAGTCAACCTCTGGGAAGGCATTTATAGAAAGCCCAGGCATTAAAATGATGGTGTCTATTGAATGAAGTATTTTGCTAACTGAAGCCACTGCCCCACACTTCTCTGTCCTGCCTGGAGAGGTCGCTATGACATATTCTTCTTATGGTAGCAATAGTTAAAGTAGAGGCAGAATATTTGAGTTCTTTCTCTGGTTTCTCTATCCACTGTAGGTATGAATAGAGCTTTATAATGTGAACTCATAAATCCCGTGAGCAAATTTAAAAATATTTGTTCTTCACAGGCACTAAGTGAGCAGAAGCTCTAAAAAAATCATATCATAAACTCCATGCTTTTAAACGTGGTTAATTTTTAAGAAGGGTTATATATCAAGCTGCTTAAAACATTTATTTTATGTCCCAAACTTTTATTTTTGTTGCCCTGAGTTTTGTGCAAAATATGACAGAATGGATCATCAAACTCTCAAAAGCATCATTAAGTAAAACATAAAAGATGAAGTTTGGGCTTCCCTGCTGGCGCAGTGGTTGAGAGTCCACCTGCCGATGCAGGGGATGTGGGATCGTGCCCCGGTCCGGGAAGATCCCGCATGCCGCGGAGCGGCTGGACCCGTGGGCCATGGCCGCTGAGCCTGTGCCTCCGGAGCCTGTGCCCCGCAACGGGAGAGGCCGCAACAGTGAGAGGCCCGCGTATCGCAAAAAAAAAAAAAAAAAAAAAAGATGAAGTTTATCAGATTTAGTACTGAAAAAAATTATATATTTATATAAATATATTCACTGTCCAAAAAGAATCTATCTTGCATACATCTATCTTGGGTAGATTACCATTCTACATTTATTGACTGTCCCTTCATACCTCTGGTTAAATCATTTATTTACATTGACATCGCTGATAAGACTACCAGAACCATAAACTTTAATTGAAGAAGAACCTAGTACTTTTTTGATGAACCACAAAAAAAGAATAATAAAAGGTGTACACTTTAATAACAAGTCTGATTATCTCACCTTGCAGTTGAGGGGTAGGGAGTGTCCAATCATCCTCCAAATACTACCGCAAAGAAATGAATGACCAGATCTATGCAACAACACCGCTGTGCAAAGAGATGAAGTAAACATGATTGCAAAAGCATTCACCTTTATCAAGGCACTGAGTTTCTGTTTGAGAGCTTCTACTTCAAACTGGAAAATATAAATGAAACAAGCATAGCATGGAAAAGATAAATAAAAAGCTTATTGTTGAGGTATACTTAGCTAGTCCATAGAAAATTCTACATTTCAGATTTATCATGACTTGATGGCCATGAAGAGGGCTGTGTCAGCAGAGGGCAGAGCATCAGTGCCTAGAAGATATTTCCTGAATACACTTCTCCTCTCCACTTTCATTGAAGGAAGGGAAAACAAAATAAAAATAATCCACCAAAATTAACTGGACATCTGTTGTTTTTAGATAAAAGAGCAAGCGGTGATATTTGGTTTTAGAACATATGTGCATATTTTTTGTGTTCTACTAAATAGAAAAAAAGCATTAAATACATTGTAAGATAATTTAGTAATCTACAAAGATCTGGTGGCCCTGTGTGTCAAGCATTACAATAAAAGCTGTAGATCATTCATTCAAGAATAAGTAAGGCAGAGACCCTTCCCTTGAAGTAAGATAAGATGATGATATATTACTTGTATGCAACCTGTACATCTAAAGCAGTGGTTTATGCTTTAATGTGCATAAACACAACTTAGGTGTCTGGATACATGGAGATCACTCACAACCAACACCCTTCAGGTAATCTGATTCAGTACATCTGAGGTTAGCCCCAGGAATCTACATTTATAACAAATGCTCTAAATAAAGGTGAAATAAAAGTTTATAACTTGGGCAGCATTTCTTAAACCTAACTGCATATTAAAATTCCTTTATGATCTTTATAAAAATTCCAATGCTTTTTCCCCACTCCCAAAATTCTAATTGAATTGTTTTTCGTGTAGTATTTTTGAAAGATCATCAGGTTATTCTAAGGCACACTCAGGACTGAGGAACACTGCCTTAAGAGAACCAGAACAATGAGGTTAAGAACTCCTGGCAGATATCTTACATTGTGTGGGTCCTACATTTTCAGATGTGACCCCACTTCCTAGAACCTAATTAGCTATCGTATCATCATCATCATAGAAATCATTGGCAGTAGAATAGTTACTTTTTATTTTACTTTTGCTTTTTATATTTCACTCATTCTTGTGCTTTACATAGGGATGATTGTGTTTAATCTTCCCAGTCATAGTCTCTGCAGACGGACAAAGAAATCTGCACTTTAAACACACATTCCAGATAATTGTTATATATATTAACTTTGAGAGCCATTACCTCTCATTACTTTCTCTTCAAAACTTCAGTGTAATCCTTTATTTTTTTCCCCCAGTATGATTTTTTTTTTTGTTTTTAAGTCTGAGGATACATTACCTTGCTTGAAGCTCTCAGAGACTCCACATTACCCCGAGGTAGACTGTGAAGATTAAAAGAGAACAGCGGTATGTAAAGCAATTCGAGGGTCTAGAATCCAGTAAGTATAAAATCTGACCTCCAGTTATACATATATATATATATATATATATATATATATATATACTTTTACAGATTCTTTTCCCTTATAAGTTATTACAAAATACTGAGTGTAGTTCCCTGTGCTATACAGTAGTAAGTCCTCTTTGGTTATCTATTTTATATATAGTAGTGTGTATATGTTAATCCCAAATTCCTAATTTATCCCTCCGTCCCCTTCACATTTGGTGACCATACATTTGTTTTCTATATCTGTGGGCCTATTTCTGTGTTTTAAATAAGTTCACTTGTGTCATATTTTAGATTCCACATATAAGTGATATCATATGATGTTTGTCTTTCTCTGACTTACTTCACTCAATATGATAATCTCTAGGTCCATCCATGTTGCTGCAAAAATCACTTTGTTGTACACCTGAAGCTAACACAACATTGTAAATCAACTATACTTCAATTAAAAAAAAATACCTTAGAAAAAAACAAGCAAAAAAAAAAAAATCTGACCTCCAAAAGCCAGTTTGTCTCTCAAGTAAAATATAATGGCTTCACCATCACCACCACCCCGCTGCCCACAAACACACACACACAAACTCTAAACCCTTTGCAGAACAACACATACCCTCTGAGGCTTCCGATCTTACCAGTTGTTTCTCTGTCTGCTTTAAAGTCTTTCTCACTCTGCCACCCACTTGCTCTCTGTTCTCAGTTTAGTTGTCTGCCAGCCTTGATATTTTTAATGTGCAAGGGGCAACCTGGCCAGTTCTGGATCCTGGAAAAAGGGGTCCTGGATGTTCTAAGTGGGTAGCAGCATATGAACGTATAAACAGGAAGTTAAAGGTGGAGGTGCATGTGTGTGTGTGTGTGTGAGAGAGGGAGAGAGAGAGAGAGGTCAGTGAAGGGCACTGATTGATAAAAGTAGAAAGCCTGTCTTGGGAGAAGATTGATTTCCATCAATCAGTCTAATGGTAATGACATATTTCACTGGGTAAAAAAATTCTTTAACCAGACAATTGCTCTTTTCAAAGTCTGTAGGTTAGTTGAGGACCCAGGTAATGCAGCTTCTCACTGGCTTAGTGGTGTTTTTATTTTCCAGGGAAAAGTTATACTCCTGATTCTGCAGTGATAGTGAATTGCGAATTCCCAATGCTCATGGACTGTGAATGCTATTCTCTCCCATGTTAGTGCTTAGATAAAAACTGAGCAACATGGTCAATGTAGAGTCACATAATTAGAGACAGCAAGTTGAAAGCAATCTTTGGAACCATCAAATCAACCCCCTTCTTGTACAGATGAAGAACCAGGTCCATGGTACTAATCTTCTCTTGGAACTAGGTCACCAGCCAGCTGTACTCTGTTGTGAATAGGAAACAACTTTGTCCAGAAAGAAATCTTTATCGAAGAAGAAAGATGAAAAAGTTGCATTTGATCATGGGCTAATAATGTCAGCATAAAGCCAAAAAGTGTTACTAAATTCAAAAACATCCTATGGATCTAGAATGGTCAAGGGAGGCTAGAAGATAAAAGCTGATTTTGACTTGTTCAGATTGTGCCCTACTTTTGTCAGCCATGGTCTCCTGTACATCTCCCTCTGGTTATCATTGTTCTGCCAAGTTATGATATTGATACTTACTTGGTGGGTCAAATATTAAAAGAGAGCTTGTTCCCTTCTCTCTGCAATTCTGACATGTTTTCTCTAATAGTGAGAGAAACTACATCTTCTTTCACCCTTTTCTTTCTGGCTAACTGAGCTAGACTACCATTATTTTATAAAGCTGGCTTTACTCCTTGAAATCCTCTGGAAGAGAAAAAAAGTATATAGTTAAGAAAGTAGATAAGAATTATAAAAGCTACAGGAGTTAAATAATTTTAATTTGTGACACAGGTTGTCAAACTGTTCAGTAATCAGAGGTCTGAGTTTTCACCCTTTGAGGGAATGTTAAATATCATAAAGTCTTGGGACTCCCCCAAAACACAAGATGGGGCCATCTAGGACTGGGGAAGGTGGGAGTGGGGAGAAATGGGAGTGACTGCTAATGGGTATGGGGGTTCTTCTTTGGGGTGAAAGTGTTCTAAAATTATAATATTATAGTGATGTTTGCACAACTCTGTGAGTGTACTGAAAGCTCTTGATTTGCACACTTTAAATGCATAAATTGTACAGTAGATGAATTATATCCCAATAAAGCTATTATTTTTTTAAAGGGTACTTTTCAAGTCCATGTGCACAGAAGCCAAAAGGGTTAGATAGAAACAGGTACTGTTCATGTTTCTGATCATCTCCAGCAATGTTTTCAACACAGTCATTGTCATTTCAGTAACTATTAATTACTATAGACCGTAGCTCATCTGAGAAGCTGCCTCCAGCAAGCAATTGACTTTACTTAGCTGTGATTCTTTGCTATGGAATGTAATTACATATTATAGGCATTCCCTCATCTCCAAGTCACCCAAGAGTTGAAGCCAATGGAAAGAAGTGATTGCATTTAACGGGAGTAGCTATTTCTAAAAGTTGATGTACAGCCTCTCATTTAATAGGGGAGAGAGTTCTCTCTACTTCCACACATGAATGGTATCTTTAACCAAATTTATACTGTGGTTGCAATAATACCATTTACTATTATTTCAAAATTATAGATTGATTATAAAAAACCAGCAGCTTTTAATGAGCCCACATGAATAATAGCTAGCATTGTCATTAATTAAATGTTACTAAATTCTTTCCTTTCTTTGTGTATGCTTGCCTTATCATGCCAAGACATGGTAATCTGCTGTTTATTAAATGACAGTAAATGCATAAAAGGGATGGAGATAAATAGTTTCCTAGATATTTTCAATATTGTACTGTCATTCCTATGTGACACGTGATTTTGTATGAATAATGAATATGGTGAAATGGGATTTGTTTCTGCACATTTTAATTAAACATAAGATGAAGGACCACAGAGAAGGGAGTCTGATCATTTGAACTACTGGCCCTTTATACCACGTGATTTGAGAGGCGGGATAGTCTGATTTTGTTTTAGTGTCTGACATGTGTTAGTGTAAAGCCCAGTATTACCCAAGCTGCTTGATCAAAGGCAACTTAATTAACCTCTCTGAGACAGCTTCCAAATATGCAATAATATGGATAAGGCACTAAACTGCTGGAGTTCTTGTGAAGATTACATATAAAAAACCTTTTCCAGGGCTTCCCTGTTGGTGCAGTGGTTGAGATTCCACCTGCCGATGCAGGGGACACGGGTTCGTGCTCCGGTCTGGGAAGATCTCACATGCCGCGGAGTGGCTAGGCCCATGAGCCATGGCCGTTGAGCCTGAGCGTCCAGAGCCTGTGCTACACAACGGGAGAGGCCACAACAGTGAGAGACCCACATACTGCAAAAAAAAAAAACAAAAAACAAAAAACAAACCTTTTCCAAATCACCTAATACAGTAAATCGGAAGTATCAAAATGTTAGTTTCACTTAATTTCATTTGAAAGATGCTCCTAAGAGTGTTGTATGCAGTCTCTTTTATAACCCATCATGTTCTTGAAAGTTCACCATTAAATCTTATTTCTTTTAGAGTCTTTAAGTCATTTTAGTTATGATGAATAACTAAATTTTGAGGAAGTACACACATTAATACACTGCTGGTGTATACATTGCTGGTGACTGTGTAAACTGAGATGTATTTTCTGGAGAGTCATTTAGACATAAATATGTTCAGATCTCTTAAATTAGATGCTCACTTTTAAATACCTATCCTAGGTTGTTACAAGACATGTGGGCCAAGCTTTAGGCACAAATACATTAACCACAGCATTATTTATAATATAAAAAAATAGGAGTATCTGAATTTCCACCTTTAGGTGAATTAAATAAGTTTTGGTAGATCTCTAGCAGCCATGCTGCTCTCTAGTTCTATGCCCCCTCTTCACACTCTGAGCCAAAGCCAAAAGAGGGGATGTATGTAGGAAGTCATACCTACCATTTATTGGAACAAGCAGATCACCACAAATCAACAAGTTCTTAGCACCAGGAAGAAAATCCTTATTAAAATTATTTCCTAGAATATTTAAATACTTTCTCTACTGTAGAGCTCCAAAAACACACACACACACACTCTCTCTCTGCAAAGAAAAAAAAAATATATATATATATATATATATATATATATATTCTCTTTTGATGGGAAAATTTAAACCATTTACATTTGAAGTAATTATGAATAAGTGAGGAACACAGCAAGAGAGGAAAAATGGAACAAGAGAACTACAAAACAGTCAGAACACAATCAGCTGACATTTGTAAGTCTCTCTTGAAAGATAAGTGATAGATAGATGATAGATAGATGCAACTACATCTAAATAGATATATAAAACTTTTCACTAAATTATATACTATAAAAATATCATGAATTTTTTATTTACAAACTTCTTTCCAGGGACTCTAGGAGAAAATTGCTCTGAACTTCAAAACAGCCTTTCATACTGAGATCTAATTTGTTGATATTTTTGCAGACAGCAGAGAAGACCTATAAGGTGGGCTTCTCAGAAGAGGACCATCTATACGTTGTCCATCCTAGAGGTGGGATTATTGCTCCAAAGCTGCTAGTAAACAGTTACCACGTGCACAAGAAATTTGCTTGAGCTCCACTATGATGAGAACCTGCCATCCTAAGTCCAACAAAAATACACTTTTTCCCGTGGATTTCTGCTCCACAATAGATATTTACTCCATTAGGTTTAATTGTACCTGAATATCAGTTTACAAATGGAAAGAAAGAGAGGTGGAATCAAGAGTTATTTTCTCCTCTGGCATTTTCATTCACATATCAACTTTAACTATAAATATAAATACTTTATATAAATATAAATACTTTATATATATATATACTTTATGTATATACTATAGTTTGACCTCATCCCTTCTACTTTGTGCTGATATGGATGAAGAAGAGGGAAGAGGGTTTTTATATTTCAAAGAAAAATTCGGGTATTTAAGTTAGTGGATCCCAGCACAAACATTACATTCCTATCATAAATATTGATATATCTTTATGAGTGTGTGGGTGTGCCTTCATAGTTCTTTGTCTATTGCTTTATCTCTATCTACTTTGCTTTCTGAAGTAATTCCACACCTAAATCTACTGTCAGAAGGTCAACTGATGTGATTAAGGCTCTGAAGCTAAATTGCATGAGTTTCAATCCCAGATCCACTTACAAGCTATATGCTTAAAACAGTGTCTATAACACAGCAGTTGGGTGGTAGATACTATTATTATTGTTGTTGTTGTTAATTTTGTTATTATTGTTTATAATTTTCTATGTTAGCAGACATTACTTGCAGAATCCTTAAATATTTTTAAATACACACATCTCTGCTTATACCCATCTTAGAGTAAGAGCCACCATTGCTCATGTGAAAATCAGTTGGTTTTGTGAGTTGGAGACTCTATTTTTCTGAATAAAAAATTAGGGAGCATGTTTGAATCTACTGTTTGTTTCCTCCTCTCATTGTATCTTATTAGTATGCCAAATATATCTCAATTTCAACTGTTCTGAAAGTCAGCTACCTGTCTGTGAGCAACTTTTCAGGGGTACCAGAGGTGGATATCGTATATGTGATCACCAACTAAAATTTGACACTTCCATATGCCTCTACAAGGATTAAATTAAAGCTGTTGCAGCCGCTGACCTACAACACCCCCTGAAAGGAGTTCAGGGTGGAGATCAGGAATGAGGCCCTCTGTGCTCTGGGAAAAACTGCCTGAACAGGGCTTCAACAGTTAGATGTTTTCAGGAGAGGATTTTTTGAGGCCAATTCTTGTATCTCCTTGTGTCTCGAAAAGCACTAAAATTATTCATGGTGACATCCACTCCTTGTGACTAGCAGCAAGCCTCTGTCAAAATGTGTGCTTGACTGCACATACCCCCTTCACTAAAATCACATATATACTGACCTCCCCCTTACCTCTTCGGAGCAAGTTCTCAGAGCTATCTGAGATGCTGTCTCCCAGGCTATAGTCCTTATTTTGCCCCAGATAAAACTTAACTCACAACTCTCACGTTGTGCATATTTTTTTCAGTCAACATGATGTACCCTATCTAGTCAGGTCAACCAAACACACTTTCCACATCTGTTGAAATCTATTCTTTAATCAGATGACTACTCAAAACTCAGAGGGGTGTCCTCCAAAATGCCATGAAATATACCTGAATACTACCCCAAAATTTCTATAGAGATCCTTTATAACACAATGGCTCTAATGTATTACTTCCATACACAAATTAAATGCTAACAAAGAAAAGATGAAGTTATAAGTAAAAATATGTTCACTAAAATAAAACAAAACCAAAACAGTCAAATGATACACAAGTAGTCAAAGCAAGGAATATCCTTCATTCCTCTCTTCCTGTTCTAATTAAATTCTCCTCAGTTAAACACTATTTACCCCCTCCCTATTTAGTTTATTTATTTTTTTTTTTCTCTTTATATTTTACCGACTATACAGTCATTTGGAATTTGTCCCTTCTTTCCTCTTAAATGTGTTTTGTTTGTTTGGTTTTCATTTTGTTTTCTGTTTTTTTAAACTTAATTTAATTTTTATTTTATATTGGAGTATAGTAGATTTACAATGTTGTGTTAATTTCAGGTGTACAGTAAAATGATTCAGTTATACATATACATATATCTATTCTTTTTCAGTGTGTTTTCCCACATAGGTTATTACAGAATATTAAGTACAGTTCCCTGTGCTATAAAGTAAGTTCCTGTTGATTATCTATTTTATATATAGTAGTGTGTATCTGTTAATCCAAAACTCCTAATTTATCCTACCCCCTGCACCTTTCCCCTTTGGTAATCATAAGTTTGTTTTCTACATCTGTGGGTCTATTCTGTTTTGTAAATAAGTTCATTTGTATCATGTTTTTAGATTTTACATATAAGTGATATCATATAATATTTGTCTTTGTCTGACTTACTTCACTTAGTATGATAACCTCTAAGTCCATCCATGTTTCAGCAAATGGAATTATTTCATTATTTTTTATGGCTGAGTAATATTCCATTGTATATATGTACCACATCTTTTTTATTATAAATAAGTGTGTATTTTTATGATGTCTATCACACATACTAAAGAATATATATAAATATATATGTAAATATATGATAAAATTAATAACATCAATATGATTGCACGGTTATTATTGCTGCATAGCTAATTACCCCAAGACCCTGTAGCAGGAAATGGACCATTTTATTCTGCTCATGATTGTGTGAGCAGGAATTTGGACCCCAGCGTGGATGGCTTGTCTTTCTGGGGCAATTTTTGGAGGCTCTGCTGGGAAGATTCAAAGACTGGCAGTGATTACACAGCTTGGGTCTAGACTCATCAGAATGATCAGTAATTCTCAAGACAACGCCTAGGCTTTGAAGCCTCCAAAAGTGGAATTCCTTAGTTCAGCACCTACATATGTCTTGGCTTCCTGACATCATGGCAGCCTCAGGGTACTCAGACTTCAGGGCCCCAAGAACAAGTTTTCTAGTGAATAGGAAAGAGGCTGCAGTACATTTTCCAACTTAGTCTTGAAACTTTCAAGACATTTATTGGTCAAAGTCATGACAAGCCCACCAAGTTTCAAGGGTAGGAGATCTAGAGCTCACTTCTTTACATGAAGAGTGGCAAAGTGAGAAGTATTTGTCAGATGGGAGACATTGTTGCAGACGTCTTTGGAAAATAGCCACCATCCAGTCTCAAAGCAGACCATTACTACTACCTCTGAATCTTGCCATGATTACTTTCTCTTGCCTTAGACCAGCGGTCTCCAAGGTTTTGGCACCAGGGACTGGTTTTGTGGAAGGCAATTTTTCCATGGACCAGGGGTGGGGGGTTGGGGGGTAGGGTTTGTTCAGGTGGTAATGTGAGTGATGGTTCAGGCAGTAATGTGAGAGATGAGGAGTGATGGGGAGTGGCAGATGAAGCTTCACTCACTCCCTCACCGCTCACCTCCTGCTGTGTGGCTAGGTTCCTAACAGGCCACAGACTGCTACCAGTCCACAGACCAGGGGCTGGGGACCCCTGACCTATACAGGTAACAATTTTTGTGAATCTCCTCAGCTATTTGTTATCCTTAAATCATATATTACTTTACTTCATCAGTTATTAATCTCTGTCAACTCTGTAAACATGATGGACGTAGTAGTTCTAAAACATAACTGCAAATTCTTTGCTATTTGCATAGAAATAAAGAGCTAGATTCTAATCCCTGCCCTTCAAATATAAGCTTGTTTAGTGGTTGATTCTAACGAATAGAATGTAGCAGAATGGGCAGTGTGATTTCTGAGGCAGCTTCATAAAAGACTATGCAACTTCTACCTGGCTTTCTCTTGAAACATGTGTTTTGAAGTCCAAAACTGCCATGTAAGAAGTCCAGTTCTGAACCAACATGTTGTGGGTATCATGTAGAGAGGCCACATGGAATGAAGAGAGAGATGTTTGAGGAAGACAGCTCTTTATGTCTCAGATGTTTGAGTTATCCTAGTTCAGGCACCAGATATGGGAGTAAGGAAGATTTTGCGATGACTCAAGATCCTCTAGTCATTTATTACTGCCACATTATCCTTTGAGCAAGAACCTCTAAACTAGACCCAAGCAACAATTAACACTGCAAGAAATAATATTAATCAATTATTATTTTATGGATGATTAATGTAATGTTTGGTTAAATTCTCTTGTAAAAAATAATTTGGACCTGATGAAATAGATATCAATCTATCTATCTATCTATATATTGATAAATTGATATCTATCTATCTATCCATCTATCTATTTGAAGATGGGAGATTTTTAATTATGTTCTGTATTCTTTTATGTTAATTTGTCTTTTCATTTTTCTTTCATTCCTAGGGTTAATTCTGTAAGATACTTTTTCTATGTATTTTTCCTTTTCATATAGGTTTTTTAATTTATTTACAAAGAGTTCTTTAAATTAAATTTATTCTGTTTTGATCATTGTGCTGTCTTCTCACGATGTTGTTTATTAGTCTTTTCTTCCTTTTTTTTATTATGTAGCTGGCAATTTGGCTTTTACAAAATATTTTGAAGTGCTTTACTAAGATTTATTTATGTTTTATGTATTTTTGTATTCTTTCTCATTCGTACTTCCTTAAATATTTGTAATTTATATCTTCTAATTTCATAGGTTTAGTTTCATTATTTTCTAAGTTTTAGTGTTTCATACAAATTTCATCCTTATTGAATTAGCTATACCATACTAAAATATTTCTTCTAGTGATAGCTTTAGCTCTGTGCCACAGATTGTATTCTGTGTAATCATTTTCATAATTTTAAATTTTATGTATTTTCATTCTGTAGTTTAATTTTCACCTATAGACTTTTAGTGTTATCTTGTATTATTTCAAGGTATATGGTCTTTTAGAAAACAACATTTTATTCTAGTTTATTGCCTTTTTGTCAAATAGTAGTACTATTTTCTAGTAGCACAGTTGGCTTGTAGTACTGTTGTTTAGCAGTCAGATAATTTTATTTGCATTATTTTTATTTTTTGGAATATATAGAAGTTTTCTCTATCATCTTATAATCATCAGTTTTCATAAATGTTTCTTTTGCCCTCGAAAAATGATATATTATTTATAATTGGGATTCAGATTTTGATATATGTCTCAAAGAGCTAAATGTTTTTGTCCATTGGAACTACCTTTATTAAGAGAAGTATATTAAATTCTAGTATTAATATGCTTCTGTGTTTTTACTTTTGTGTCATGTGATTTCTACTTTGTGAAAATTATTTTTATATCTTTGAAAAAATAAATATTAATGAACACTAAACATATTCATTGTGACACTTTATCATTTCAAAGTGTCCTTCTTTGTCTCTGCTAATACTTTTGTTTGAATTCTCTTGTCACACATCAAGACTGAAATACTGCTTTCTTCTTGTTTTCTTTGCCTGATGTAGTTGTTTTATTTTTAACCATTCTCAATCTCTTTGCTTTACATGCATTTCTTATAGAGTGTTTGATTATAATTTCTAAGCAAATCTGAAAAATTTTAAATTTTTGATTATTGATATTGAGCCATTTAAATTTACTAGTGTGATTGATATATCATCTTCCAGTTATTTTCATATTTTATATCAGTCACTCTATAAAAATATGTGTATAAACTAATAAGCAGACATACAGAGATACACATATTATACACACATTCATTCCTTTACTATGTAATCTACATTGTTCACTCTTTGGCATTTATTTTTACGTTTACAAAGTTAGAACTATAGCTATATACATATGTAATTTTCCTACTGATTATCTTTATACTAATATCTTCAGATCTTGCTTTCTGTAAATGGAGTCAAATGATTTCCTATTGCGACTAATATTGAAATGAATATTGAAATTTCCTTACTGTCCTTCTCTCCTAGTATCCTGTATGAAAAACTACATTTCTACTCCAGTAAATATCTATAAGGAAATTACATAGCTTATTTTACTTTCAAGATGGCATTAGATTTCTATGAGTATTTGATCCTTCATATTTTCTCAGTAAGTATTTTTGTCAGTTTTGAAATGAGTTCTCCCTTCCATGTTCCAACTTTTTAAGTCAGTTATAGTGAAAGGCATATAGCAGGGGTTGCAAGAAGTTACGCCACACAGGGTTGGAATGTAGCACTAACGAAAGCATTTCAGGTTTGTTGGCAAGTCTTTTTCACTGGTTCTTCATCCATTCCCTCCACAATGCAAATTAAGAACACTAGCAATCTCCATTAGTATTACCCACATTTGTTTCTGTAGTCTGTTGCTCCACATTATTTTAATTAGTGTGTTGTGAAAAATATACTCTATGTTAAACCCCCAGGAAAGATAAATGACTGTCTTTATGTTAAGACCCTTCAGAGTCTCAAATAGGCTAAAGTGCATAGTGAATCTCCAGGAGGAGGATTTAGCATCCAGTATACCCCAAAGTTATGTGACTATGAAATCCCCTTTTCTCAGAGTACTCAGTAAACTCTCCTGAACTAACCTTTTGTGAACATAGTTTTAAAGATGCTGATCTCCATCAAGAGATTTAAGAGGTAGTATGAGCAAGCCACTATTCTGTATCCCAGCTGAGAAACTGCAGGAATAAGCCGCTCTGTTGAAAGATATTAAACAGTGTTCTTATCTGAAACATTCATTTGCCTCTGTTGATTTATACTGGGTTGACTAGCTTCCTGGAAATAAAATGTTTAAACCTTGTTTACCTTTAAAGTAATACTGTATCAGTCAAGATTTTGGGTTCCAGGCAAGGTAAACAGACCCTGATTACATTAAAACCAAGAGATCTGTTTTAAAATATCATAGAGACGTAGTGAATGGACTTGAGGACATGAGGCAGGGAGAAGCTGGAGTGAAGTGAGAGTAGCATCGACGTATATACACCACCGAATTAAAATATTTAGCTAGTGGGAAGCAGCAACAAAGAGCAGGGAGATTGGCTTGATGCTTTGTGATGACCTAGAGGGGTGGGAGAGGGAGGATGGAAGGGAGGCTCAGGAGGGAGGGGATATGGGAACATATGTATGCTTATGGCTGATTCACTTTGTGGTACAACAGAGAGTAACAGAGTATTGTGAAGCAATTATACTCCCATAAAGATCTATTAAAAAATATATCATAGCTCAACGTATTGATGGGAATGTGGAAAATAAGCTTGGCTTGCAGGCAGGCACTGTGGAGGACCTGGATGGTTAGAAAGAAGGTAACACAACACCCAGCTTTTATTAGATAGTGTCTAAACAGTTGCTGCCACAACTGACATCAATATCCCTGCACACTGATGCCACGATGAGTTGTTGAATGGATTCTAACCAACCCTAACCTCACTTACTCCAGATTTAACATTTCATGAGGACTCTACAATGGACTACCCATTTCATGGGGATAAGCCTTAGAAAGACAGCCTTATCTGTCTTTTTTCCTTAGCAGCAAGAATAAGAGAGATGATCTGGTTCCCAGAGTTCCTTGGTGGTCGTGGTGAACACCTGTCTCCCATCAAGGCTACACACTTGTGGATGGATTTCCTCAAAATCTTCCATTTGAAGACTTGAATGCCAAGCAGCTAAAAAAATAAATAAATGAGTCAGATTTTCCTGTGGGTTATTATAACTGTATCTGAAGGACTTGGATAGACCTGAGAGAGGGCTTAGAATAAAAAGGGCAAGAAAAACCCACAGAGAAACTTCACCACGAGGTAATAGATGTCATCAAATGAACTAAATACTGAAACTATGCATTGGAGAGTCTTGAAAATATTTGGTTTGGAGGTGCCATGAAAAATTAGACTACATAGTCAAGCAAGTGGTAGTGCAGAGTCATTGAGATTTGGACATGCATGTTAATATAATCATTTATGTATCCAAGGCTGTGAAATATAAAACACAGTTTTCAGTATATTTATCTAGTCATTAATTCCCTCATTTACTTATTGAATTTGCAACCCAATTATTCAATGTGGGGATATCGTCATGAAGATAAAAGACTCTCTTTGAGGAGTTTGAGAGAGTCAACATGAAAGCACATCATTACAGCACAGGATGATACATGAAATGATGTATTCAACAAACATTTATTGAACACTGATTATGTGCTATTCATCTGGGGGATACAAATATTCAATACTTTGTGATGACTTTCAAAGAACTCCAGTTAATGATGAAAATAAATGCATAAATAAGTGCAGTAATTACAGTCCTGTGTAAGTGCAATAATAGGAATACAGACAACGGTAACACAGAGATGATTTAATAGACTGTAATGCACATTAGAGCAAGTATGTGGCAATTATTAAGTGCACTGGGTGAAAAATAGTAATAATCTTTTCTAATTTGTCAGGTTAAAAAGTTTGCTGATTCTAATTTTCCTCTCACAGCAAATTGTCCCTTTATTGAAAAGTCTCCCTGGCTTCAGTCCCCATGTTATAAAACACTTTAGCATTAAATAGCCTTTAGTCAGCAACATAAGATAACTCCAAGTTACCCTGGGAGAGGGAATTCCATTTGAGGTTTGGCATTTATACTTGCACTGAATGGAAGAGGGGTCAATGAAACTATTTAGATGAAAAATATGCTGTGTTATATTATTCTCATTATTCGTATTATCAGCTTTAGAGATAAAAGCCTAATTATGTCCCAGTCTCAACTGGCGAATCTTATTTTTGCCTAGATGGATTCATTTGTTTATCCAAATAAATACTTTTTGAACAACATCTCCATACCAGGCCTGCACTGGACACCTATATCACACAGAAGAATTAAACACAGACATGGCTTTGAGGTTCTAAGGAAATTACTGAAATATTATTAGGTGATTAAGTACAAGAACAATTGTTTGTTCTAAGAATGTGCAGAAGAGAGTACAGTTCTGCCTGGAAGACCAGAGGAGCTCACATTTTATTTGTGGGTTCACAGCAGCAGAGCAATGCCATAATGACTCCTTATGGGAGAAATCAGGAAAAAAAGAAAAGGTTAAGAAACTATACACAGGGACAGTGGGTGAGGAGCTCGTTGTATGCTTTTCCTAATGAAACAATCACTGAACTGCTGAAAAATATTTCAAAAACTAACAAACAAAACAAAAACAACTATTCAGTGTCTGGAAATTTTCCTAAGGGCATACAGAAAAGGGAGACATATATTTAAGAAAATCTATTAAATCTCGGTAAGAACTGTGAGTCTGTGGTATGATGACTTCTATTTCTTCCCAGCTCAGTGTAAAGGGACCTCTAAATTGGATGTGTGTGACCAAGAACATGGGGTTCCCATTCACACCAGCTGTCTTTCTAGGGATACAGTTTCACCCCAGGAAGGACAGGTCACTTGTATCTCTTACCTTCTCCCCAGGTCTGTCTTGTGAGTCCTTTATTATTCCAGAGAGATATGACCATGAAGACTAGGGTTCCTTAAATATTCTTAACATGACAATGCTCCTTAAATTGATTTAAGGATTCAACATGGTCCCTGTCAAAATCCCAGCTTCCTCATTTGCATAAATTGTCAAACTGATTCTAAAATTTATGTGGAAATTCAAAGGATGCATAATAGCCAAAACAATCTTGAAAGGGAAAATCAAGTTCACGAGACTCACAATACCTAATTTCTTTTTTCCGCCCCTGGTTTACTGAGGTATAATTGACAAATAAAATTGTAATATATTTTAAAAGTACAACATGATGGATTGATATTCCTACATATCATGAAAGGATTTCTACAACCATTTAATTAATATACCAATCAGCTCACAGAGTTATTTTTCCCTTATCTTTCTTTTTTTGTGTGTGTGAGACTACTTAAGATCTACTCTGTTGACAAATTTCAGTTTCACAGTGCAGTATTATTAACTATAGTCACCATGCTATGCATTAGATCCTCAGAACTTATTCACCATATAGCTGGAAGTTTGTACCATTTTACCAACCTCATTTCCCCTAAAACATAGGCCTTGACAACCATCATTCTACTCTCTGTTTCTATGAATTTGACCTTTAAATATATATATATATATATATATATATGTATGTATTTCACACGTAAGTGAGGCCATGCCATATCTGTCTTTCTCTCTCTGCCTTATTTAACTTATGCCCTCCAAGTTCATCAAGGTCACACATGCAGAACTTCTTTCTTTTTTTAAAATTAATTAATTTATTTTTGGCTGTGTTGGGTCTTCATTGCTGTGCATGGGTTTTTCTCTAGTTGCGGTGAGCTACTCTTCATTGTGGTATGTGAGCTTCTCACTGTGGCAGCTTCTCTTGTTGCAGAGCACGGGCTCTAGGTGCACAGGCTTCAGTAGTTGTGCCATGTGGGTTCAGTAGTTGTGGCACACAGGCTTAGTTGTTCCACGGCATGTGGGATCTTCCCAGACCATAGCTCAAACCCATGTCCCCTATATTGGCAGGTGGATTCTTAACCACTGCATCACCATGGAAGTCCCAGGACTTCTTTCTTTTTAAGGCTGAATCATATTCTGTTATATCTGTATGTATATGTATATATATATATATATATATATATATATATATATATATATATATATACACATATATTTTTTTCCTTATTTCAAGACTGCCTACAAATGTACAGTAACCAAAATAGTATGCTCTAGCATATGGATAGGCATATAGATCATTGGAATAGAATTTAAAGTCCAGAAACAAAGAATCCATTAATGGTCAATTGATTTTTGACAAGCTTGCATGCCAAAACCATTCAAAGCAGGTATGAACATGTTCCTCAGCAAATGGTGCTGAAACCCCTGGATAACCATATGCAAGAAAATTAAGGTAAGTCCGTCCTCAACCCATGCACAAAAATTAACTCCAAATAGATTATAAACCAAAATATAAAGGCTAAAAAAAGTCATTAAAAAAATAGAAGTACATCTTTATGACATTGGGCTAGGCTTTATTCATTTATTTATTTTGATATGACACCAGAATCAAAAACAACAAAGAAGAAAAGAGATGAATTGGACCACATCAAAATAAAGAAGTTTTGTGCTGAAAACAATACTATCAAGAATATGAAAAGGTAAACCACAGAATTGCAGAAGACATTTGCAAAACATCCATCTGATAAGGGAATTATATGCAAAATAAATGAAAATCACTTAGAACTCAATAATAAAATGATGAATAATCCAGTTAAAATTAGGCAAAGCATCTGAGTAGACATTTCTCTGAAGAAGGTATACAAACATTCAATAAGCACATGAAAAAATGCTCAACATCATTGTCATCAGGGAATGTAAATTAAAACCACAATGATATACCACACCACTCTCACTAGAGTGGCTGTAATAAATGAAAGACATTAGCAAGTGTTGGCGAGAATGCAGAAGGCTCATACAATGTTTCTGGAAATGTAAAATGATGCAATCACTTTGGAAAATAGTTTGGTAATTCCTCAAAATATTAAAAATTGGCCCAGTAATTTCATTCCCAGGTAAAGATTTTAGAGAAAGAAGAACATACATCTACACAAAAATGTGCACATAAATGTTCATAGCAGCATAATTCATAGTATCCCAATCAGCTAATGAATAGATAGGAAAAATATTGTAAATCCTTATAATGCTGTATTATTGAGCACCAAAAATGGACTGTGGCATGCTACAATATGAATTACCCTTGAAAATATTACCCTACAAGCAGAGTCAGTGACAAAAGAGTATGTATTGCATGATTCTATTTATCTGAAATGTCAAGAATAGACAAATCTACACAGACAGAAAGTAGAGCAGTGGTTTCTAGGAGATAGGAAGCCAAAGGCGTGGGTGAATGTGGGTGTGACTGCTAATATGTAGAGGGATTCTTTTTCATAGTATGAAAATATTCAGAAATTGGATTGTGATGATGATTGTATAACTCTGTGTACATGCTAAAAACCTTTGGATTGTGCAATTGAAGTAGGTGAGTTGCATGGTGTATGAATTATAGCTCAATAAAGCCGTTCTTTTAGAAAAGGAAAAAATTAATTAGCATGCATTATACATTGTGTTAGACACTTTATTTTATGTGTACATGTACTGCCTAAATTTCCTGTACCTTCTAAGATGGGTACAGATGTGGGGCACATCAACGGCAACAACCTAGGTCTTTACGGCTTTAGTTCTCACTTGTTCAAGTTGGGCCATGTAATTCCAGAGTCACCTTCCTGGGTAGAATTTCTGTGTTTCTTCCACATGTGCATTAATAGCTTTCTCCTTATAAGCATCTTTGCTGCAGTGCCTTGAGAATGGTGTTTCCCACTTACTACTGCCCCTCCTCAGAGCTCCATTGGTACTGTAGTCTGATGCTGGCTCCACCTTGAGGGTAGCAGCTGCTGTTATTCTGGCTGTGCCACACTCTCTGGGGTGCCTCTGATGCTCTTTCTTTCTGGCTCTGCTGGATGCTGCAAAACATGCTTGTGACCACTGCTGGGATACCAGAACCACCCTAGGCTCCCTGGGCACACATAGATTCTAAGCCCCATCATAGTGTGTTGTGTCATTGAGCACTGAGGTTTAAGACAAAGGCTAGAGAATGATCCTCTCCCTTTCAAATTCTATTCCATTAGGGTAATCATCACTGATTGCTCACTGGTATTTTGTACTTTAGTGTAAGAGCTCTCTCAATTTTTATAGCCATCCCTCTTCCTGTACACATATCTAGAAAGCTGGACAGAGCAAGTAATAGCCACCACACTGCAGAACTCACAGGCCCCCACAAGGCTATACCTATGCATTATTCTAAAGACTAAACTTTGTTCCTGATCCTTCTTTTAGTAGCTGCCTCCTTCTTTTTAATTGGAGCTCTTTTGTTAAAGCTAGCATCTAGACTTGGTCTGTCTACCTCACTTGTTCATGTTCAGCCTATAGCTGAATTGCAACAGTAAATCAGATGTGAGTTTTCCAAAAGGCAGCTCAGTCCTCCTACAAATAGAGCCTCACCTCTCTGCTCCTGTATCATTTTTTATGCACTCTTACCTTATCATGGACCACAGCACACTGTGATTATTAATCTACTTCCATGTCTTAGTCTTCTGTACCCCTCTGTAGATCCTTAAGGGCAGGGGCGATGCATTATCAACTTTTGTTTTTAACCCTAACATCTATCCTGTGTTAGGTACTGAACAAACACTCTGCAAATGTGTTCTGAATTAATGAATCAAGTCGTACTCCATTTATTTGTTTGCCTGCCAGTCTTGCTTACTATGCTCCTTGAATTAAAGTATCTTATTTATCACATTGCCCCAAGAAACTACAATAGTTGAGTCCATTCTAGATATTCATTAAAGATTTGTTGAATTTTGTGGCATTAGTAAATAGAATGACTCATCAAACTATTGATAATGATTATCAATGAAGTACTAGTTGATTATGATACAACCCTTCTAGACCATTTTTACAGGTCCTATCACATGTCAGGCAACCTTTTACTGTTTAAATAAATATTAAAAAATACTATTTGATTACTCTGAGAGTATACCTCTCACCAAAGGCAGTTAGACATAAGCTGGAATGAAATAGACAGATGCCATTCATGTACAGTGTAAGATAAAACTGCTGTTTGATATTTGGTTTTCTATGTGGGCTTTTCTGAATTCCAGTAATTGTCTTGTTTGTAGTCCCTTGATGCAGACCTTTTCCTCCTGCCAACTGCTTGCCAGACGTGGTCTCAATGCTAAGGAAAAGAGAGGTTCCCAGAAAGCATAAGATATATATTGAAATCAAACACTCTTCAAAACCTATTGTTTTCCAATTTCCACTAATTCATCCTTCTGGTGACCCTTCCTACTCAGTGGGTTTCAAAATATTTAGTGAAAGAATAACTAAAATAAAAAGTCATTATTCACAGATATTCTGCACACCTGTAGGGTAAAGTTAGTTTCCTTTTTTGTGCAAAAATGCACTACTTTTTGTTTTTCCTTTCTGGCTCTACTTTGATTTCTCCTGCTTATCTATGGTATAGCAGTTGAATTTAAGTACCTGTGTATCACTTCATCTGAGATGTCTAAACTTAGGGTCAGAATAAAAGATTAAAAAACAGAATGGAGACATCAAGCCTTCTTCTGTACTTTAGAATAAGTATCTCTAGCTTATAATATAGTATCTCCATCATATAATCTCTATCTTAGAATGGAAACATAAAGGTTCCTTCTCTATCTTAGAATAAAAACAATCCCAGTGAATTCTTGAAGTTATGGTCATATTTTAAAACCCACCTCTACTGGTTACTCTCTGTGTGACCTTGGCAAAGTTACTCAGTCTCTATATATTATAGTTTTCTTATCTGCAAAAAATGATCATTAGTTATAATACCTATGCTACAGTCTTATTTTAAGAATTAATTTGGGAGTGATATCAGCAAGATGGTAGACTAGAAAACTCCACTTCCTCATTCCCCAGTGGAAACATTAAATAAAGAGCTATATGCTGGTGAAAATAACTTTACAGAAGCTCTGTAAATCAGTCAACCATCTACAGCAACCAAGTAAAAGACCAATAAAGAAAAGAAACACATTCAAACAGTAATTTTTTTCCTTGATTTTGCCCACTCCTTCTCCAGTGTGATGTGCGTTGGTTTGAGAGAAGGAGCAGCCTGTTCCCCAGTTCCTTTCCATGAACTAAAAAAAGCAGAACAGACTTAATTGGAAACATTCTAACCTGCCTGGGGACTGTTTGAGGAATTGGTCTCTGTGTCACCTAACTTGGAGCTCAGAAGGCCAAAAACAACATCATTTGGACCTCAGCCTAGTAAAAGTCATGAGAAGCAGCAGGCAAGGTTCATGGACCCCAAAAGTAGACTGGAGACCTACTCATGCCTGGGTCACGTGGTTAGTGATCAGAACACATAGCACATTGAAGGGCCAGAGAAGAAGCAGGAGTGAGAGTCTTAGTGAAAATAAGACATTAAAGCAAAACAAAAAAAGCTGTGTATAGGCTGAATCAAAAAATAAAGAGCATGTGTGTGCATGCAGCCCTCCACCCTCAACACACACACAGGCCCAGGAAAGACACATGCCCTCCAAAATGCTGATAAGACCTTAAGCCTTCACACTGGGTTGACTCGAAGACTCAGAACATGCCCTGCTAGAAGTCTTCCATTTCATAGCACAAATGAGATGAACAAATTACTGGAAATACACAACCTACAAAGACTGAATCATGAATAAAGAGAAAACCTGAATAGAATTGTAACTGTTATGGAGATTGAATCAAGACACAAAATACCTACCCAAAAAGAAAAGTGCAGGACCAGATTGCTTCACTGGTGAATTCTACCAAACATTTAAAAAGTTCTAAGTGCCAGTCCTTTTCAATCTCTCGCAAAATGTTGAAGAGGACAGAATACTTCCAAACTCATTCTGAGGCCAGTGTTATCCCTATACCAAAGGTGAACAAAGACTTTAAACAATAAGAAAATTTAGACCAATATCCCTTAAGAATATTGATGCATAAATCCTCAACAAAACACCAGTCAACAAAGTTCAGTCATTCAACAACATATTAAATGATTATATACCATGACTAAGTGGGATTTATACCTGAAATTCAAGGATAATTCAACATTTGAAAATCAATCATTGTAACATATTAACATTAACAGAATGAAGGAAAAGCACACATACATAAACTCCATTGATGTAAAAAAATAAAAGTTTGAAAAAAATTCAACACACTTTCATGATGAAAAAAATAAACTAGGAATAAAGTACCTCAACATAATAAAGTCCATATATGAAAAACAGCAAGCATCATACTCAATGGTGAAAGACTGAAAGCTTTTCCCCTAAGATTAAGAACAAGACAAGGATACTGCTTTTACCACTCCTATTCAACACAGTCCTAGCCAGAGCAATTAGGTAAGGACAAAACACATCCAAATTGTAATGGAAGAAGTAAAATCATTGCTATTCACAGACAACATGATCCTATGTATGGAAAACCTAGTGATTCCAAAAAAAGTCTTAGAAATAATAAACCAATTCAGTCAAGTTTGGGGATACAATATTAACACAAATAAATTAGTTATTTTTCTGTATACTGACAATGAATAATCTGAAAGGAAATTAAGAATATAATTCCATGTTTTTATATAGTCAAATAAAAAAATAATTCTTTGGAAAAAACTTAACTAAGGAACCGAAAGACTTGTACAATGAAAAGTACAAAACGTTCCTAAAAGAAATTACAGACACAAATAAATAGGAAGACATCTGTATTCATAAACCAGAAGACTTATTGCTAAAGATATCAGTAAAACACAAGATGATCTACAGATTTGTTTCAGTCCCTACAGAAAAAAAAAAAAAAAAAAAACAATGTTTTCTTGGCAGTAGTAGAAAATTCAGTCCTTAAATTTATATGAAATCTCAATGAACCCTGAGTGGTCAAAATGATATTGAAAAAGAAGAACTAAGTAGGATGTCTCACACTACCTGATTTAAATTCTTACTGCAAAGCAACAGTAATCAAAACTGTTTGGTACTGACATAAAGAAAAACATATATACCAATGGAAAAGAGTAGATAGCCCAGAAATAAAACCTTTCATGTATGGTCAGATGAACTAGTACAATGACTACTCAATGGGAAAAAAAGATAGTCATTTCAACAAATAGTGTTGGAAAAACTGGATATTCACATGCAAAAGAATGAAGTTGGGTCCTTACCTTATACCACATAAAAAAAAAAAAAAACTCAAAATGGATGAAAGACATAAATGGAAGAGCCATAAACAAAAAAATTCTTGGAAAAATGTTAAGGAAAAAGCTTCATTATTTGGCAATTTTTAAAAAATATGACACCAAAAGTATAGGCAAAAAAAGAAAAAAATAAATTGGACTACATCAAAATTAAAAACTTTTTTGTATCAAAGGACATTATCAACACAGTGAAAAATCAGTACATGAAATGAGAGAAACATCTGCAAATTACATATCTGATAAGAGGTTAAATTCAGAATCTATATGGAATTACAACTCAAAAACAAACAAACAGACACAAAGTACAATTCAAAAGTGGGCAAATAACTTGAATAGACATTTCCCCAAAGAAGATATACAAATGACCAATAAGCACGTGATAAAATGCTCAACATCACTAATCATTAGGGCAGTGCATATCAAAATTATGAGGTAGGTTAATATCAAAACAGAAAATGCCAAGTTTTGGTGAGGATGTGGAGAAACTGGAATCCTTATTCATTGCTGGTAAAAATGTAAAATGGTGTAGGAACTATGGAAAACAGCATACTGGTTACTCAAAAAAGTAAATGTACAATTGCCATATTAATAAATGTCAAGAGAATTACAAGAAATTCCACTTTGGGTTATATATTCAAAAGAATTGAAAGAAAACTTAAGCAGATATTTGTATACTCATGTTCATAACAGCACAGTTCACAACATCCAAAAGGTTGAAGTAACCCAAGTGCCTATCAATAGATTAATGAATAAACAAAATGTGATAAATACATACAGTGGAGTATTATTCAGCCTTATAAAGAAGGGAAATTGTGACGCATGCTGCAACTCAGATAAACGTTGATGACGTTATGCTAAGTGAAGTAATTCAGTCAAAAAAGGAAAAATACTGTGTAATTTTACTTATGTGATGAACACACAGAAGCCAAATTCATAAACAGGAAATATGATGGTGGTTGGGGGCAGTGGGGAATGATGACTTGTTTTTTACTTTTTAAGTTTCAGTTTGGGAAGATGAAAAATGTTCTGAAGATGGATGTCAGTGATGGTTGAGCAACAATGCGAATGTCCTTAATGTCATTGAATTGTCCACTTAAAAATGGTTAAGAATATCACGAAAAGAAATTAGATAAACATTAGAAAAGAAGCTGAAATATAAAAACTACCTTATTAAGCATTTATTCTTCTTCTTTGATTTCTAAAATTTCTAAATAAATATAAAACTTGTAATCCCCCAACAAAATTAAGAACAAAAATTAGCAAAGTTATGACCATACAATTGCAAAAAGAGAGTCAAAAAAGGGAAAAAAGAAAAGAAAAGGAGGGAAGGAAGGAAGGGAGGGAGGGAAGGAAATAGGAAAGCAGGCACCGGGAGGGAGGGGAGAAAGCAAAGAAAAATAAAACAAAATAGAATAAAAAGTACTAGGATAATAATGAAATGAGGTGAGAGTCAGGTCATGCTAAGGAGCTTGGAGAACCATTTAAATAAATGATATCTAGTGAACAGAATTTTAGAAGGAGTAAGTGTTTAGCAAAGTTATCATTTTAGGAATGTTCTGTGGGTTTTAAGAACAAAGGAGTGGGGATATGTCAGCCCTCGGTGACCCTTGTATTAGAGCTTTCTCAGGAGAGGCAGAGTAAGAGGGGAGTAAAAAAGTGAATAAAGAAAATACAAGCTTTGTTTTTCCTTTAGGAGTTTGGAAAAAATGAAACAGAATAATAACTGGGATCGATCTAACCAATGCTCAGTTCTTCCTTACTTCTGGATACATGACTATGTGACTAGTTTTGGATAAAGAGATCTGAGAAAAAATAATACATATCACTTCCAGTTAATAGCCTGTGCTTGACTCTCCAGCCATCTCTGTGAAGTTGTAATAAATCCTGACCCTTGTATTGAGAAAATGACTTGATAAGATGGTGGTGCCCTGGTCCACCTGTATATCTGATGGCTTTTGGTAAGCAGAGCTCCCCTTGCCAACCCTCGTTGGACACCTCACATGAATAGGAATAATCATTTGATTTTGTTAAACTACTAAAATGTGGAGGTTTTATTTTACTACAGTATAACTTAGACTAACCTGAATAATACATTATCCACCTTCACCTTTTCATCATCAAAGGAGAAATTCACAGCAGTGCCCGGTCTGAGGTGAAGATTCTTTTCAGTTAGATAATTTGTACTGTGCAATAAATTTCCTTTTTAAGTTTAGAGAAAAGAGATGAAGGAGCGAGACCTCCAATGGCTTCATGGAGATACAGCTAATAACCACTGTGGAGCCCTTGAGTTTGTAAAATGCCTCCTGTGGAATGTTCAGAGAGGTTTAACTCTTTACATTCTCAGAGATAAATTAATTTGTTGGTTTGGTTTGTTATGTAACTGCTAGTAGATTTCTACAATAGAAAGGCAGCTCCTCCTATTTTAAGTAGAAGTAAAGGAAGAAATATCAAATATGCCTTGGGTGGGAGGGGATAGATTGTTAGTTCTATTTGTAACCTTATATAAAGCACAAAAGTACAGAAGATATTCTACATGTAATTTTCATGTAGAATAACAGCCTCTCCTACATGAAGAATGATTTATTCTTCCCCTGAAGTTTTGTAAATTTGCCAAGGTTTTCTAGTGTAAAACTAATTACTCCGTCATTAAGGTTTACCTTAATGTTTACAGTTTAAATGATGACAAAAGAGTAATATCCTTGATAAATAAAGACCACCTACCAATCCACGAGAAAGCTATTAAGAATTCAGTGTATGCACATTGGAAAGCTAAAAACTCACTTTGCCAAACTCCCATGGATCGATAGCTAATGAGAAGTAAGCAGAAGGCAGTGTTTAGAACATGGCGATTTTTATAATGCTGTCTAACTGACCTGTATAGAGGTTCTTTGTTCTCCAAATCCCACCCTTCCCATTCTCTTTTCTGAAATCGAGGTCTGATGTTTAGAGGAGGAGAGGCACCAAGTTATGACCAGTGGAGAGATTGTCATATGATAAGCATGGCAGATCAGGAAGAGAACAGCAGCCTGAGTCCTTGAAGGACTCTGCCACGTCCATTTCAGCCCTGACTTGTCTATACCCAGATTTCTAAATTAGTGAAGCAAATCAACACATATTTAAGTCATTTTGAGTTATATTTTTTGTTACCTGCAGACAAACACTATACTAGCTGACCAAAACATACCATGTAACAGACACTATTTTAAACTCTTTAACATATTTTTCACTTTTAACTTTTAAGACCATCTAACAGATGGGGTTGTTATTCCCTACTATATAGATGGGAAACTGAGGCCCAGGGTGCAGCCAGTTCTCTACCAGCTCTATCAACTCAGCTCTACTACTCATTCTTTCCTCCTCATCACTCCCCAAGGAATCTGGTTCACAGGTTTCCATCTTCTCTTTCAGCAATGGGCATCATACTCTTCAAACCATAAATCTACTGCCACACAGTAGATTCCTTCTGGCTAATTGCTACTTGTGTGATTTGGGGAAAGTGAGTGAATGCCTCCAAGCTTCTGTTTCCTTGCAGAGTTGTAAGAAGGATTAAATCCAATACTTCACTTATAGGTCCTGGCACTTCATAACAGCTAACACTTATAGAGCACACTTACCTATATGTCAGACACTGCTTTCAACACTTTCCAAGCACTGACTCATTTAATCCTCACATCAACCCCATGGGGTAAGTAGTATTGTTTTTCAAATTTTACAGATAGAAAACAGAGACAGGGAGAACGTAAGTGACTTGCCTGAGGTTGTCTTGGTAGAGATGAGATAGAGATTCTAGCCTGGGCAGTGTGGCATCAGAGTCCATGCTCAACCCTCTATGCCACACAGGTAAATCTATTCCGATAGCCTCATCCTAATGAATGACCACACACTACTAAAAGATCACTTCACCCTTGTATCCCAAGGAAATGGTCCCGCATGCCTCATTTCCCTCTCAGTATGTGCATAATCACAGTCCCCATGCATTTCCCACAAGGCTTGCCTGAGCATCTTTTTGCCGTCCAGCTGTACATAGCATTACTTTCTCTCAACACTCAAACTAATTATGCTCCTAGTCACACCCCTGATTACATACACCAAGTCAAATGTCTAATTATATGCTCCCAGCAAGGCATCTTATTAGAGCTCCAGCCAAGCATCTCATTATAAGGAATGGACACATCTGATTTCCCATAGAGCCACCCATTTTATTATACATTGTAAAGAAACACACACATGAACCTAGGGCTGTGGACATGCATATCATTAAACTTGCTCTATCATATCCCATTTCACACCAATTCTTGATAACACATTCATGTACGTTTCAGAGAGGTAGTCCTTGTACAGTGTCAGGATGCCTAGGGAATAGAATTAGAACAGCAGTCAGAAAGCATGCTTTTGATCCAAACTACAAATTCAGCAATGCTGTATCCATGGACAATAGTCAGGGCTGAATAATCTTCATCTATTAAACATAGATAACCCGTACATTTTTTTCCCTGAAAAAAAACACACACAAGCAACATATTCACTTAGCTGAGAAACAAAATTAGTAGACACAAAAATATAGTCACCAATAATACCATCATTCTAATATAATCATAAATGTCAGACTATATATTGTTTTAGCTATATATGGTAACATGCGTGTGGCAGGCAGAATTGTGGCCACCAAGAAGATTCTAATCCCTGTGAAAAAATATGTTGCTCTATGGCAAAAGGTACTTTGTAAATGTAATTAAGGATGCTAATCAGTTGACTTTAAGATAGGAAGATTATCCTGAATTATCTGGGTGACCCTAACGTAACTCACATAAACCTTTAAAAGCAGCAGCAGAAGGGAAAATGGTGAATTCAGAGATGAGAATCATGAATAACATTCAACTGGCCATTGCTGGCTTAAAGATGAAGAGAGCCATGTACCAAGACAATGGAGAACTCAGTCCTACCACCACAAACAACTGAATTCTGCCCACAATGTAAATGACTTCAGAAATGAATTCTTTTGCAGAACCTTCAAAAAGAAATGCACCCATGCTAAATCTTGACTTTGGACTTGTAAGACCCTGAGCAGAGAATCAGGTCACCTTGTGGTAGACTTATGATCCACAAAACTATGATATAGTAAGTAGGTATTATTTTAATCTAATAAACTGTGAAATGTCATGCATCCATAGAAAACTAATACCATGTGCATATATTTGCAAAATTAAATTATGCATCATATTTTCAAGCTCCTTTATGTAAGAAGGTATTGCAAATATTTTTCATATAAAAAATGCATGTTGATTACACAGAGAATGGATAAACAACAAGTTCCTACTGTATAGAACAGAAAACTAATTCAATATCCTGTGATGAACCATAATGGAAAGAATATGAAAAAGAATGTACCATTTTGCTGTACAGTAGAAATTAACACAACACTATAAATCAACTATATTTCAATAAAATAAATTTTAAAAATGCATGCTGACAAAATATTTAATGTCTGTACATTTCCTTTATTATCTGGATCATAATTTATATAAATAATCATGTATTTATGGATGTATAGATGATTTCTATTTTTGCTATCAAGAATCAATGTTATGATGAAATGACCATCTTTGTATGCCTGTCTTTGTAAAATAAATAGAATATATGTGGAATCACTTTTTAAATTTCACATGAATATATAAACGCAATAGATAACTAACACAAGCAACCAAGTCTTTGCTGTATACATAGTCCATAGTTTGTATATGTTACCAAC
Organism: Mesoplodon bidens; assembly: GCF_964165515.1. Taxonomy (NCBI): domain Eukaryota; kingdom Metazoa; phylum Chordata; class Mammalia; order Artiodactyla; family Ziphiidae; genus Mesoplodon; species Mesoplodon bidens. The sequence continues at coordinate 2,850,261 of NC_138165.1, read as the reverse complement.
ATAAATTCTTGAATCTTCTTATACAGTCAGGTACATTTTTGCAGAATCTATTTCTTTCCTTTATTCTGATCCCTAAACCCGTAACACTTTGTATTTAATAACTGATGCTTTCAGTGGGTTACATACTCTAAATAACTTAAATAATGTGTTAAAAGAAAGCATGCTTTTGAGACTAATTATGTGGTATTAGGTTGAAAGGAGAAACATTATAAATGTTTATAGTGGAAGAGATGGCTATGTGACCACTAAGAGACAAAGTGCTGTCTAGGGCCCGCAAATTAAGAGGAGGAAAGAGACAAAGATCAAATACTAATAACTCAAGAATGTAATGGTTATGATTCAGAAAGAATACTTTATATCTCAGTTTACTAGTTCAATTTTTTTTTTCTGAAAGATACACATTTGGTATGAGACTCAAAATAAAAATGGATTTCAAATACATAGATGAGGCTGGCAGGGAAAACCAAACTGAACACTAACGAAGCTTTATAAACAAAGTTTAGGAATGTGAATGAGTATTTTGTTATTGGAGGAAATCTGCCTCATTTTAGGGGGGTATATTGAGGAAAAATGGTCTAAAAATGCAATATACTGGGACTATTCTTAGTGGTAAAATAAATCTGATATCAAAAGGCCCAGGTTTTCCAGACCAAAACCATCATTTCACCTAATGGGAAAACAGAGATGATTTTGGCAGGAGCTACGTAAGAATAGTCACTGCCTCCAATACTAGGTAATATTTTGTTGGAAATATGTGCTATTGAAATTGTTAGAAACAATTCAATTATATGAATTATAATTGAAAAATATAAAATTGAATTTGTATATGGTTTGAATATGATTATACAGATATCCCTCACTTTTCAAAAGTTTGCTTTACAGTACTTCACTTTTACGAAAGACCTACATAAGTACTACATAAAACTACATGTTTTCACTAACTGCAAGAAATCCGAAGAGGATTTTCACTTTTAGGAAAAAAGTCTAAAAGTGAAAATAGCGTGCAGGGAGCTGTTACAGAGGCAGTTTGCATCCCGAGCAGCAGTGAGCGTGACGCCACCAAGCTTCTTCCCTGGAACTGCATTCTGCATCTCAGCATCAAGCTGCTATGGCTATGAACTGCGTCTGTGAGCATCTGTGCTTTGTCTCGTATTTTGTGTATCTGTCAGCAAGATGTGTCCTAAGCAAATTAACAGGATGCAATGAGCTAAGTGAAGTGTAGAGTGAGGGGAAAAAATAGGTTAGAAAAAAAATCAGAAAAAGCAAGAAGAACAAGGACATCATGAGATAAATGAAAACAATTTAATACAGTAGGAATGTAGTTTTCAACCCAATACTGAGAAAGAAGGCAGGTTTTATGGGAGCTGTGGCATGCTGTGTTGTAAGAGGCATCTGACAGGTATCCTAGGGAAATGGAAACCCATGGTAGCTGGGATGTATTGGGAACTGGGGGCATTTAAACTTTGTTCTTCATACTTTTCTGTAGCTGACAAACTCAAACAGAAAAATAAAGGTGCAGGTATTTATAGGCTAGAGACATTGTAGGTTCTTCAGTGAAGGTAACAAATAAGAAAGATGGCATTTAAAGTAGATTAAGCAAATGTCAGGGAATGGGTCAGTGGCAGAGAAGAAAAAGAAAGGCAGGAAGGAGAGCTCAGAGTAGGCAGGTATAGCCATCCAAGCAAGAAGTGTACAGGATCTGCATAATGGAGCTCACAAGGAGATAAAAATATTGGCGAATTTGAGACCCTAGGAAGGAAGAAGTGACAAGACTAGTAAGTAAGCTGTAAGTGATTAAGGAGAAAGTGATTCCAAATGTGTAGGCTGAGACCAGGTATAGAATTATGTTATCACTTGTCAGATTAGAGGAGTGATTTGACAATTTACCATGTGGAAATCACAGTCTCTCCAGCATATTTCTGAGCAGTATCCAAGTGGCTTTTGGTTCAAACCAAAGACCCCACACACCTACAATGAAATGTTTGTGATAGATTCATTCATTCACTTATTCTATAAACAGCAATCTCTAGCAGCCAAACACTATGTCAATAAAGACCCTCATGAAGATCAAGAACCAGTAAAGCATTATTATTATTTTGAGCATCAAAGTGGCTGTATATAAGATAATTTGACAAATACTTGTCAGACATGTTAAGTATTCTCAAAGATATTCATGCTGGAGCAATATACACAACTCAGAATTGCAATACCAAGAAAAAATTGCTATTGCTATTTCTGTGTTATTCCCATGTATTTTATCTATGCAGAAGCACCATTTAATAGTCAAAGTGAAGCCCTTTATCATAGGTAGAATTCCTATTGTATGGAATAAAATCATTCTTGCTGAAAAGATAAAGGACCTGCATTATTTTTGAGTGGAAATAGGTGGGTCTGAACATTAGTGCACTTGACTTCTGTTCACCTGTTTTCTCATCCATTTTAAATAGGCAGGTGTCAAATTCCTTGCATATGCTGAATTCAATTTTTTGTACATTAATTAATGAATCAGCATTTCAGGACATGCCAGGTTAGCACTCTGCTGTCCATCAGTCGAATTGGCAGTTATTTTCACATCTGTTAGCACAGTATGGTTTTGGTAATGTTATTGCAGCCTACTTTTATGACTTAAAAAAGGGAAGAAAATGGAAAAATGAAAGTGCTGATATAAGTGATAAGAATGATAAGAACTCTATGTCTTCTTGTGAACTCCCTTACCTTCACTTCAAAAGTAATGCAATTGAGACAAAAAAAAATTTATGCTAAGAGCAACTCCTTAGCTTCTATGAGATCAACGTGAGTAAACTTAAGCCATTAAAGAACAAAATGTTAAGAAAACCACAATGATGGAAGTAAATATTCAAAATAGAAGTGTCATTAAATGAATGAAACTAATTTTAATTTCTTGTAAATGAAAGTCATGGTTATAATGAATGACAATAGTTTGTTTTTCTCTGGTTGGTAATTGTGCACCTTTACAAAAATGCTTTCTTAGGAAGTGAAGGACAGAACTACATGTTTGGAATTTCAGGTTCTGAGAGGCACTTTTCATCCATTATTGCATTTGAGATTCAAAACAGCCCTGGGAGTGGATTATTATCAACCCTATCTTGTTGTTGACAAAAACCGAAGTTTATTCAGAAGCAGACTCACAGGCATAGAAAACAGACTTGTGGTTGCCAAGGAGGCAGTGTGGGGAGGGAGGAATGGATTGGGAGGTTGGAATTAGCAGATGCAAACTATTACATATAAAATGAATAAACAACAAAGTCCTACTGTATAGATAATGGAACTGCATTCAATATCCTGTAATAAACCATACTGGAAAAGAATATTTTATATATATATATATATATATATATATATATATATATATATATATATATATATATATATATATATATATACACACACATACATATATATAAAACTGAATCGCTTTACTGTATACCAGAAACTAACACAATATTTAAGTCAACTATATTTCAATAAAATAAATTTTTAAAAACTAAGAAACCCCCAAATCTGGTTTCTTGTGATTATTAAATTGATCATGTTAAATAAGTTTTGAATAGTAAAAGTGAGACTTGTAGGGGTGCAAAATTTGCCACCCCTAAATGTCTCTGCCATGCAAATTATTTCAAGCTGAAAACAATCAAGGCCCAACATACTCAGGAAGAAACATTTATCTTCTCCCTAAATGCCTAAAACTAATTTAGATTGAAGGCCTGTTCCTGGAATAGAGTTATCACCAGAGATACCTTCAAAAACTGTGAGCCAGCTGTGATGGTGAAACTCTTAGAGCTCAGAGTCCACTCTCTGCCCCATTATCTCTGACGACCCAGCAAATATTTATGTATCAAACATTTGCTTTTCCATCTCCATGTCAATTGCCTACTTCAATTTTGAAACCCCAAACCCCTACCCCCAACATCTTCTTTTGTCTTTACCTAAAGATGATTTAAGGAGAGGTCTTTAGCCATTTTGGTGTGTTACCCAGTTTTCCTGCATCTCTCCCATGCATACATTTATTAAACTTGTTTGGCTTTCTCCCATTGATCTGTCTGATGTCAATTTAATTATTCTACCAGCCAGGAGAACTTATAAGGGTAGAGGAAAATTTATTTTCCCTCAATAGACTCAAATCATATACCGACTATATATCTATATCCACATATAAATTTACTGCATCAAGCTAATAAATTGCCTGAAAACATATTTTATCTAAAACCAGAAATTTATTTTTCTGGAAAACTGTAGTACAAAGATGATAACCTAATAAAATCTGCAGTTACATTTCTTTGTGGTACCATTAGTCACTGTTTCAGTCTATGATTCCCCCAAAAGCCAGAGCCTGCAATGACTGCTTAGATCTGAATATTGGTGGAGATTGTAATTCCCAGGAGCAGAAGTGGAAGACGGGAGGTGATGGAGGGAGGTCGGAGGGCTGATATAAGTGTGAGTTAAAGGTGTGCCCACCATTGCAGGTACTCTTCTCCTCCAAGACCTTCAGCAAAGGTCTTCATGTGGAATGAGGCATAGGAAGTGAATTCCAGATGACAAAGGGACACATTTATCCATGGGCTCTCATTTCCACTGGTCAAAAGTTTTCCCTCTGAAGACTTAGGACCCCTTTACCCCCACTTCCAGGTTGTGCATGCAAGGGTACCAGCAGACTTCCACAGGGGAAGGCAAGAGGAGCTTCGGCTATGAGGCAAGACCCTGGTGGGTTGCTCCTGTTTGAACTCACTTGGGGTCCACACAGAACTGGCCTCCACAGTAATGGCTGGGATAAGAGATAGGGGAGGCTAAAATGAGATGAACTGGTGCACGAGTTGACCGATATATTCAGATATAGATTTGCACACAATATATGTCCATATACATGTGTAGGTACACATGATCATCCATCCTTTCTAAAATATTTTTGTTGAAATATGTTTAAAACAATTTTTTAAAACCTAAAACAATTTTTTAAACTTTGTGTTAGGAAATGGGAAAAATATGTAGACATACACACACACAGGCACACACATACACATATACACACAGAGAGTCCCACCCATCAAAGACATAAAGTATACTGAGGAAAGGAGATAAACATACAAATACCAGTACATGTGTGCTGACAGTTCTCTACTAGAATTTCATGAGTGTCTTCAAGGTGTATCAGGTGGTCAATTCTCCTTAAGAATTGGAAAAAGGACCTAGTGTTTCCAGACAAAGGAGGCTTGACAAACACTCAGCTTTGACATCATGAAAAAGCTCTTTCTTGTAGGTGTGAGAGGCTGAATGAACCTAAAGCCTAGAACTGAAGGTTTTAGGTAGGCACATAACAAAAGTTCTGTTTCTACTTCTTTCTATGGTAGAAACTTTTCTTACAGGAAGCGAGGTGGTAGATTGGAGAAAGATGAATGATAATAGGGAAACCATTAAGAAGTAGTGATAAGTAGGCAAAACATGACAAAGATCTGCAGCGAAGCAGTGACTGAGGTTGAGGGTAGGATTGGAGAGGAGGACAGAATTCAAGAGATATTTTAATGAAAGAAGTTGGGGACCAATGGGTGTTGGGAAGAAGGGAGAGAAGAAAGTCAGGGAATCTTGCCACGTGCTTCTCTTAAGTAACTGCATGAATAGTGATTCCATTCAACAAGGCTGACACCCAGGAGAAGAAGCTAGTTGGGAGGTAAGGGATGGGGGATTCACGACTTTCAGCTTGTGAGTGGTGTTTGAGGTTCTCTGTGTATGTGGGGTGTGTGAGTGTATGTGATGTGTGTGTATGAGTACTACCCAAGTGCAGATGGCAGATTAGCAATTGCAGAGAGGCCTCCAGATTCCAGGGGCACATCTGGGTTTGTTGTAGCCTGGGACAGGTTGAATGAAAGCAACAAGAACACAAAAGGTGGGAAGAAAGGCTAAAAACAGAATGTGGGAAAACCAGTATTTAAGACAGAGGAAGAATGGCTGGTGATGTCTGTAGAGAAAAATCAGCGGGAAATTTTCCCAGAGAAGAGCCAAGGAAGAGTGGTGGCAGAAAGCCAAGGAGAATGTTTAAGATGACTGAATAAGCATCCCCATCAATGTTATATAGAAATCCAGAAGTAATTTATAAAGATGTTCTTGGACTAACAGTTCAAAATCAGTGATGACCTTGGGTTAACAGTCATGACATTTGACAAAAGGCAGGCCCTAGTGAATAAAGGTGGTGAGTGTGTGTGTTTACGGGGGGTGTAGGAGGAAAAGGAAAAACATTGACAGAACAGAGCTGGTGGAGCAGGATACAAAATCAAAGTTGATTTCCTCTTAAAAATTTTTTAGTATATCAGAATGTTGAGAAGTCTCAGGCAGAGAGGGAAAGACTCAAAGTTATAGGAAAGCATTAGATGGTTAACAGAGCAAGATTCCAGCACTATTTAAAATAGCCAAGACATGGAAGCAACCTAAACGTCCATCAACAGATAAATGGATAAAGAAGATGTAGTACATATATACAATGGAATATTACTCGGCCTTAAAAAGAATGAGATAATGCCATTTGCAGCAAAATGGATGGACTTAGAGATTATCATACTGAGTGAAGTAAGTCAGACAAAGACAAATATCATATGATATTACTTATATGTGGAGTCTAAAAAAAATGACACAAATGAACTTATTTACAAAACAGAAATAGACTCACATAAAAAAACAAACTTATGGTTACCAAAAGGGAAAGAGAGGAGGGATAAATTAGGAGTTTGGAATTTGGGATTAACATAGACATACTACTATATATAAAATAGATAAAAAACAAGATCCTATTATATAGCATGGGTAACTATATTCAGTATCTTGTAGTAACATATAATGGAAAAGAATCTGAAAAAGAATATATATATATATATATATATGAATCATTTTGTTATACATCTGAAACTAACACAACATAGTAAACTTCAATGAAAAAAGAAAAAAAAGAAACAGGATGCTTCCAAAATAGGTGTGAGGAGGTGTCACAAGTATATTGTTTGTCAGTTGTTTACTTTTTGTCTTGACCCTGTCATGAGTTAGCTATGGACATGTTGGCCTGTCTGCCTAATGTCTTTATGACTCTTCCATGTTTGTAATACAAAAATTTGAATTACATGTTCAATGAGACTCAGTCTGGATCTGAATAAAGATATTTCTCTCGAAGCAGGCAAAATCATCACCACTTAAGAGAACACTGTGAGCCTTTTGCTCTAATTGGTATTTATTCCCAGACCATTTCAGATGTTGCTGGCTATTTTGATGGTGACAGGGACAGTGAGATTCCACCGGGATCTTAATCAACAGTCTTAATTAGGAAAGGCTGTCACCTGCTGGATCTTCATTTTCATCACCTAGTGACCTTCTCTTGCCATTCCCCAGGAGACACATCCTGGACATCATTTCTATTGAAATTGAATACAGAAGGCATTGCTTCAAAAGACATTCATCCTGTTTAGAAAGGCATTCATGTTCTAAAGCAAGCAAGCATGGCCAGGACATACTTAGTTTTCTTTTGCAAGCTATATGACATTATGGCTACATTGCAAAAAAGCAGCAGAATGCTCTCTGCAAGCTTAAGCACAGAGCACAATGGACTGTGCCTAACTGCTGGTAATAACCGAGGAGGAGGCTAATTAGTACCAAGGGTTACAGCAGGTGATGATTTCCTCTAACTGCCCTTGGCACCTGGTGACCACTCTGTAGAAGTCCTTTGCTCCTCTGACTATCATCTGAGAATTTGCAGTCTCCAATTGACCCATTATGAAACAGAGACTGGAGAGGTACCCACCATGTTAGATCACCTTTAACAAGACAAAAGCCCTAGTCTTGCTGCAGAAACTCTAATGACTTTCCCATGGCACAAACTTAGCTGAGTAGATTCTAGAGTAAGCCAGAGAAAGCAATGTTAGGACTAAAATGTTTGAAATTTTAGTGCCCACATTTATTTTGTTGACCGCCCCAGTTTGTTTCCAAGGGAAGTCTCAAAGTTAATGAGATTGTGGCCATTTTATCACGGGTGCCCACGTCCATCCTTAAACTCTGCCTCTCAACACAGCCACTTGGGTATATCCATCAGTGTGGCAAGAAGAGTGTTTCTTTAATTACTTTTTAATTTCAGAAAGGAGTACATTCGTTTAAAGTGAGCAAGTAGTTAAATTTAGACTTCAGAATGTTGAGTCAGAAGCATAGTAATAAATGTTTTGAATAAATTTTATAATAACTATGATAGAAGTCTTCAAATTCTGGTGCCATGAATACTCTGTTGGGTTTAAAAGAAACACAACACAAATTAGCTTAAAGTAGAAAAAGGAATTTACCAAGCAAAACAGAAAAGGAGCAGAGACATTGGAGCCAGGGATGGAAATTGAATTGTGACTCTTTCTGTATCTTTACCTCTGATCCTTTCCTCATGAGATTTCACTCTTTGTCATTCACTTAATCCGTGAAGCTAGAATCCTGGCTCCCAGCTCACCCAATCTCACATCTTCCTTGATTTTCCCCCCCAGCTCTTGTTTGAGAAAACATTTAGAAACACTAGCCTAATAATAACACTACCTGCAATGGTTCCACTACTGATTCCTTGGAGGAATTTTTCTGGTCAGCGCTTGAGACATTAGTGCTTGGCTGTTCAGGAGAGTCCTGAATCCCAGTCCTCATAGTACCAACCAGGCAGAGTCTCCCAGAGGGGAAAAGAGTGTAGGGGGAAAAAGCAACTACAAATATCCAGTGCATATGGTTAGGGCAGAAACGAGGGAATCAATGATTTTATTCGGATAGCTGGGACATACCTCAAAGATTAGATGGTGCTTGTGTGGGTCCTTGAAAGACAAATATGTGATCACAAAGACAGAGCAGGCCTGAGGAGGAGAGAGTCCTTCATGCAGAGGAAAGACCACAGGTAGTTGTGCAACTTCTTGGGAAATGTACTTAGTTCTGTGGCGTGAAGTTTGGTAGGTGAGAGGTGGGGGTGATGATGGCCCAGGCTGGAGAAAAAAATCAGCAGCCTTCCCTGGGGCCTTTGCACGCTGTGCTTAGGAATTCCAAGTTAATCCCATGTGCAATGGAAAGCACTTGAAAGATTTTAGCCAGATTTGCCTTTTTAAAATTTTACCCCAACAAGTTCACTGATAACGAACTGGGCCAGAGGTAAGAAAGAAACAGGAGAGACAGAGAAACACAATAGGAGGCTTTTGAAATTCAATTTCATCATCAATTATTTTTTTTTTAACAGAAACATAATGGTATTAATTCAAAACATGTGTTCCATTTTACAAACTCTTTTGGTTGGACCATTGTAAATCATGCAAAAATACTTAAATAGTTTAATTTTTTTTCTGTTCTAATTATTTTCTTATTAGGTTCTTGAATGATTATGACCCTCCTAATGCCTTAAACATTAAACCATCAGCAACAAGCATTGCAGATTTAAGAATATGGGGCATCCATTCTGTGCTGCACATTCCGGGTAAGTATGTGTGTGATTATAGCCTCACTCAGGATGACAGTTGGGAGTGTGTAAGAAAGTACCATTCCTTTCATCATCTCTGTCCCACAGGGTATTAAATAGCATAGTTAGCGGGAAAAATAGTAGATGACAAATAAATAAAATTGCTGGCCAATATGCCTTTATAATTCAGACTACAGAAGACTTATTCTGCTCTTTAGAGGAAAAATGATTAGAAGCTTTGGTTTTATATTTACAAAACTGTGTCATATAACATTTAGCTAGCTGAATTTATATTGTCTTTATAACTAATAATTTAAGTATAATGCCATTAGATCTTCCATTAATACCATAGCCAATGCAGCCACAACATCTGTTTTTTTAGATACTTTAAATTTCTACAATGCTGTGCTATTTCTGATATCATAACAATATGATAATTATTAATATGACCTAAGAGGACTGCCTAGGAGTTAAAATATACTTATCTTTTCCCAGTTATTCTCATAATTTGCTGTATGAATTTTTAGTAATTTCACCACGTGTGTCATTTTCTATCCAAATAAGAAGCTATCAGCATAGATTAACTCTAGTCTCTTCTAGTATGGAAATTCTCAAATTTGTACCATCAGGTTTTTGGAGGACATGTCATATTTCCAGAGACTTAAGGCACATGTTGGCCTTTGCTGGACAAAGGAAAATAAACCATCTTCCCTCAAGCCTGTTTTGTTTAAAAACAGCCTCATTCCAGATAAGGGCATTAATGGGGTTATTTAGTGGGTCATCCTATGTGCTTTTCCATCCAAACTACCAACTGTTAGTATATTTTGATGCTTAGCTTTTTTTTTCTTTCTAAATCATGTCTCATTATTTTTAAAATAAATTTATTTGTTTATTTATTTTTAGCTGCATTGGGTCTTCATTGCTACACGTGGGTTTTCTCTAGTTGGGGCTAGAGGGGGCTACTCTTATTTGTGATGCACGGGCTTCTCATTGCGGTGGCTTCTCTTGTTGTGGAGCAAGGGCTTTAGGCACACAGGCTTCAGTAGTTGTGACACGCGGGCTCAATAGTTGTGGCACATGGACTCTAGAGAGCAGGCTCAGTAGTTGTGGTACATGGGCTTAGTTGCTCTGCGGCATGTGGGATCTTCCTGGACCAGGGATCGAACCTGTGTCCCCTGCATTGGCAGGCGGATTCTTAACCACTGCACCACTAAGGAAGTCCCTCCATTGTCTCTTGAAGAGCCACCTCCTAAAATGACACTATGTACATTTTCATTGCCACATCACTCAAACTCAGTGGATGGTTTTCTAGCAACAACGCCTGTGTCACAAACTATTCATTCTCCAGGCACACATGTAGGTTTGCAGATTAGCAGAGGGGGTCGGGATTCTTGCCAATACTTTCTTGTGGTATTTAGGGCCAGCTTCCAAAAAAAGTCAAGTGAAGTCGTTATCATTTTAAAAGAAAAAAAAATTAAATATCTCAACATATTTAAGCTATACATATTTTTGAATAGGAGATGTCAATAGGTTAATAGTGTATCCCTTCCTACACTCTTTTTAGGTAACAATCTCATCCCCTTCCCATCTACGGAACATTTATATATATATTTTTATTAATTGAAAATGACTTCTAATTTGCCCCATTGTGTGATTTCTTTATAAATCTCAAATCTAAACTTCCTCCACCATACAGCTCTTCCAGAGACATCTTTCTGAGATTCAAACTGGTCAGAACCAACATCACTTATAAGTAAAGAAATGCAAATGAAAATATAATACATTTTATGTTTTATCTTTTTATTAATCTTGACATGTTTATTAATCCAAGAAATTTATTAAACACCGTGAAGTTTTATTTTGTGGATGTAACTGTAAAAAAAAAATAGACATCTTGAGGCACTGTTGTTGTAAGGAAAAATTAGAACAATCTCTCTGGAAGACTTGGCAATACACATCACAATTTATAATAAAATAAACATATGTGACCCAGTCAAATTTCTACTTTTTTAGAATGTATCTTTCAGACAAATACATATATACATATGTATGTTGTTATATACGTATGTATGTATATATATATATATATATATATATATATATATCAATTAGATAAGATATATATAAGATACAGGTACAAGAAGTACAGGTAAAAGAGGTATAGATACAAAAACAACTTAAATAACCAGAATGGATGGTTCATGAAACATATTGAGATGCATTATTTAGATGACGTACTAAGCCACTGGTTTTTGAAATGAGTTAGATTTACACATGCTAATCAGGAATCATCTCTAGGATAAAATCCAGATGCAGAATAGAATGTATTTATATACTCTCTTTGGGGATACATAGTTATGTGTGTGAACACACTTCAGTGTTTCTAATGCAGGAGTTGACTCTGAGAAGTGGAACTAGAAGGAGAGAGGGATGGACAGGACTCTGTGTTTTCATTGTCTATATTTTTCTCAGTTTGGATTTTTGCCACATGAAAACATTATTTTAATACCATAAAGGGGCAGGACTCATTAAAATAAAAACAAGATGGAACCAAAATGGAGCATGTCTCTTCCTTGATTACAATGCCATTTTTGTAAACCTTATAATCTCAAACTAGGCTGTAGTAGCTTATAAGTAGTTCCCAGAAACTGCCAGGCACTTTCTTTCCTATTTGCCTGAAATGTTCTTCATTCCTTTTCCTTCCAGCTAATAAGCCTCTTATTTCTTGGAACCCGCTGCCATCTTCAGCTCCTTTATGTATGTTTTTCTGTTCACTGCTGCGGTGGATGCTATGGGCTGCTCGTTATACTGTCATTCAACCCCCCTCCTTGAGGAACTTGTGCTGCTTCAGAGAATGGAAAGTTAAAAGTTGTATTCCCTAGGCTCCATTTGTAGCAATGTTTCTTGATGCAAAGTAGGTTTTGCTAATCAGTAAGGAGTTGTAAGGTTTTTCCGAAAAAGTGTTGTGGTATGGTGATCACAGTTTCCAGACTTAGCCCTTTTAATTCCAGAATCACACCTCCTATAATCTGTTCTTGGACTCAGTATTTGTATTTTGCTACATTCATAGTGGTAGCTCCCCTCCTGTGTCAGTTTTGGAGCATATGGGGAGTCACTCCTGGAAGGCCTGTTGCATGCAAAAACAAGGATGATCTAATGAACATAATTTTCAATGAAAGTTCTCAGAAATAAGAGTACTTATTGTTTGATTCCATTATAGAATATTCAAAATCGGCAAAACCACCCTGTGATCATTGAAATCAGGGTAATGGTTAACTTTTGATTGGATAGAACATGTTTGAGTAGGTCATAAGGGAGACCACTCTGGTTTTATTAAAGTTCTCCTTTTTTTCATGTAGCTGGGTTTACTAACTAAATTCAATGAATGGTTCATTGACAAATTAGGTATTTTAGGTTTGTTAAGTTATACTACCATTAAAAAACTTTTACTTTTAAAACTGTAAATGTGATAAAAATCACTGTGCTATTTATCTGTCATGACTTGTATAGTGGACTGAACTGTGTTTGGTGAAAAAAATATGCTGAAGTCCTAATCCGTGATGCCTGTGAACCTGACCTTATTTGGAAATAAGGTCTTTGCTGATGTAGTCAAATAAGTAAAATGTAATCATATTGAAATACAGTTGTATTTCTGATGTATCAGTTGCAATGTCTCCTCTTTCATTTCTAATGTTTGAGACTTTGCTCTTTATTTTCTTAGTCTAACTAAAGATGTGTCAAATTCTTTTATCTTTTTAAAAAATCAGGTATTCATTTCATTGGTCTTTTCTACTGTTTTTCTGGTCAATATCTCATTTATTTCTGCCCTGATCTGTTATTTCTTTCCTTCTCTAACTTTGGGCTTACTTTAGTTCTTCTCTTTCTATTTCCCTTAGTTATAAGTTAGGTTATTTGAGATTTTTCTTTGTTTCTTTTGTAGACATTTATTGCTATAAATTTTCCCTTAGAACTGCTTTTAAAATTTTTATTTTTTGTTTTCTTCATTGCCGCATTGATTGTTCAGGAATTTGCTGTTTAATTTCCAAATATTTATTAATTGTCCAGTTTTCCTCTTGCTATTGGTTTCTAGTTTCATACCATTGTAGTCAGAAAAAATATACTTGGTATGATTTTAATCTCCTTAGATTTACTAAGACTTATTTTGTGGTCTAACATATGATCTATCCTGAAGAATGTTTCATGTACAATTGAGAAGAAACTATTCTACTGCTGTTGGAAGGAATATTTTACACATGTCTGTTATTTATTTTGGAGCTAAAGTACAGTTTAAGTCCAGTGTTTCCTTATTGATTTTTTGTCTAGATGATTTATCCATTGTTTAAAGTGGAGTATTAAAGTCTCCTCCTATTATTGTGGTATTGTCTATTTCTCCCTGCATAACTTTTAGTATTTCCTTAGTATATGCAGGTGCTCTGACGTTGGGTGAATACATATTTTTGATTGTTATATCCTCTTCATGAATTGACCCCTTTATCATTATATAATTCTCTTGTCTCTTGCTATAGCTTTTGAGTTAACATATATTTTATCTGATGTATGTCTAGCTCTCCCTGCTCTCTATGGATTTCTACTTGCATAGAATATCTTTTTCCAACCCGTCACTTGAGCTGATCCCATGGCTATTTAAAGCCAAAGTGAGTCTCTTGTAGGGAACTGGGTCTAGTTTTTTATCTATTCAGCCACTCTATGTCTCTTGACTGTAAAATTTAAACTATTTACATTTGAAGCAATTATGAATAAGTAAGGAAGGCATCAAGAGAAGAAAAATGGAACAAGAGAACTACAAAACAGCCAGAAAACAATCAAACAATCAGCTGACATTTGTAAGTCCCTCTCTCTCTCTCTCTAATATATATTTTCAATTCACCATGTTTAACAAAAAAAATTCTATCAATGTTTACTTACAAAAATGAGTATGTTCTAGAGATTATTTTTTGGACTTTAGACCAATCCAAAAATATATTACTGTCTTAAAATAACTAAAAATAACTGAGGAAATCTATGAAGCATGATCTTTCATGACATAATGAGAAAAAGGTTGTCAACTCAATGAATTATTAATACGTTTTTTATCTTGATTGTGAAAAATAAAGTGAGCCATTTTTACTACTGCTGTTAATATTATTCATATAATCTTTGTGTATAATTCTACCCACTCTTCTAATGTAAATATTAATTTATTTTTCATGCTTGCTTTGTGTTAAGAAAATCTAACATTCTGAAATTTTCAACAAGAACAAACTAGTTTATTTAGCAAAATGGTCAACACAGGGTGAAGAGTCAGCTGTTAGCTTTCATTTAATTTAAAACTTGATAACTCTCTGGATGTTTCTTTTGAAAAGTTAGACAGTATCTTTTAACAGACTGTGCAGAGAATTGAAATTCAGATGACCTAAGTTATGGCTTGCTTCTGCCAAGAGCTGTGTGTGAGGTTGAACAAGCATCCTTATTTCAATCATTTGTAAGTGCAATTGTATAAATAATTTCTAAATGTCATGTGACTCTGTATTCTAAAACTTTTGTATGATGATAATATTTTCTGATATACAGGAAAATATTAAAGCTTTCTAAACTTCCCTAATGAATAATTGTAAAATGATCTCATTGATATCTATTTTTATTTTATGTTTTGCAGCATACATGGGGTAGAAAATTGACAGGATAACATGAAGGACAGTATGAACAGTATGTTAATGTTATCCCTGGCTCTGATACAGCAAAACAATAAAATAATAGTCATTAAATACCTTCACTTAGTAAACGTAGGCTGTCATGCGTGATTCTATACTACTGATACTTGGCATTGATGAACATAATGACCATTAGTGTCATTTCAATGTTTTTGGATGCCTCAGTTCTGCTCTGAAAATATTACATGGAAGTCATGTAGAGGTCAACACCATTTAATTGCTCCTTTCAAAAAATAGGGTTGGAGTGTGCAGTAAGAGATGTAAACCATCATTAAAAAGGGTAAGCATCTTTTTCTCTCTCAGCATACCCACTGGTTGTGTTTCCTTGCTTGGTACAAATGGAAAAAATAAGAACATTGAATGAGAGGAACCAATATTCTTAGGCAAATGTTTAGGCTAGTTCACATTACCAAAGTGAAGTTTGCATTATTTAGACCAGAGTGAAGTGGCTAATAAACCATTCCATGGATTTTCTCTGTGAAGTTTTCAGATACATGATGGATTTCTAAGGACCGTCTAAAGAATTAGAATGTTAAAGTATGAAAGAAAAATCTAGCTTGCATAGGACTTCTCCGTTATCATGGAAGATGCATTAAACCAGCGGTTCCCAATTCCCAGGCCACCAACCAGTACTGTTAGGAATGGGGCCACGTAGCAGGTGAGCAGCCGGTGAGCGAGTGAAGCTTCATCTGCTGCTCCCCATCGCTCCCTATAGCTCGCATTATCACCTGAAACATCCTGCCCGCCATCCGTGGAAAAATTATCTTGCACGAAACCAGTCTACTAATGCCAAAAATGTTGGGGATTGCTGCACTAGACCAGGATACAAGTGATCGAGTTCTGTCAATCTGTCCACTTTAGTGATACAGAATGATAGTGTGACATCAAGCAAGTGAGTTGTCTCTAAGGGATTTAATTTTCACCTCTGTGAAATGGGAAAATCATCACTTGCCTATTGAGAGGAGTCATTGAAGCTCTTTTGAACTAATATTTTTGCATACCAATAATGTTTTATGAACATATTTTATCATACAGTTATTTGACTAGAGTGAGAAAATGCAGGGTATTACAAAGAAAAAATAAAAATTACTCATATACTTGCACTCAAAAATAACTATTTTGAGTGCTTAATCTCTAAATTTATTACAGTCATATGGACATGTTATTCTGTTATCAAATGGCATTGCATTAGTCAATTTTCTTTTTAACTGAACAATAGTATGAACAATATTTGAGGTCAAAAATTTTAATTCTAAAACATTGTTCTTAATAATTGCATAACATCCAGTACATCAAGTATATCATGCCACATGTAAACAATCTGCTACTGCTTAACATTATAATTGTCCCTAGAAAAACAGATAACCAACAAGGACCTACTGTGTAGCACAGGGAACTATACTCACTGCTTGGTAATAACATATAAGGGAAAAGAATCTGACAAAGAATGTAATCATTCTGAACTGTGCTGTACACCTGAATCACTGTGCTGTACACCTGAAACTAATACGGTATTGTAAATCAACTACACTTCAATAAAAATAAAATTTTTAAAATTAAATTAAAAAAAATTGTTCCTGGAGTCACACAATTATAAATGGTATTTTTAACATCTTTATTGAGATATAACTAACACAAAATCAACTTCACACATTAAAAGTTTATAAGATGATAAGCTTTGCTATATGTGCACATCTGTAAAAGTATTACAACACTCAGGATAATAACTGTGTCAATTTAAAGTTTAATCATGACTCTGTATAATTTTTCATCCCCTTCTCAGCTCACCTGTAGTCAGGCAACCACAGATCTACTTTCTGTCACTGAATAACAGTTCATTTTTAGAGTTTTAAACAAATGGAATCACACAATAAGTATTCAGGATTGCCTGTCTTCTTTCACTCAGTATGGTTATTTTGAGATTAATCCATGTGGTTAAGTGTAACAATAGTTCATTTATTTTTATTGTTAAATAGTATCCTTTATATGTACATACCACATTTTCTTTATACATTCTCTTGTTGATGTACATTTGGGTTATTTCCAGTTTGGAAATAGCACACTTCCATACCATGTTAAAAAAATAAATGTGCTATGACCATCTGTGTGTTAATCTTTGTATGGATGTATGTTTATTTTATTTTTTCTCTTGGGTAAATACCGAAGAGTGGAATGGCTGGATTATAGTGTTGGTGTATATTCAACATTTTAGAAACTGTCATACTGTTTTCCAAATTGGTTGTACCATTTTATACCCCCATGAGGAACGTATGAATGTACCAGAGGTTCTACATGCTTGACAACATTTGATGTGGTCAGACTTATATTTTCAGCCATTCTAATAGGTATGTAGTTGTATCTTGCTGAGGTTTTAATTTGCATTTCCCTGATGACTAACACTGTTGAAGATCTTTTCATGTGCTATTTGCCATAAAAAAGACTTCTTTCAGGACTTCCCTGGTGGTGCAATGGTTAAGAGTCTGCCTGCCAATGAAGCGGACATGGGTTCAAGCCCTGGTCAGGGAAGATTCCACATGCCATGGAGCAGCTAAGCCTGTGAGCCACATCTACTGAGCCTGCGCTCTAGAGCCCTTGAGCCACAACTATGGAGCCCACATGCCTAGAGCCCGTGTTCCGCAACAAGAGAAGCCACCAAAATGAGAAGCCCACACACCGCATCAAAGGGTAGCCCTTGCTTGCTGCAACTAAAAAAAGCCTGCGTGCAGCAATGAAGACCGAATGCAGCCCCCCCAACCCCGCAAAAAAAAATACTTCTTTCTACATTTCTTATAGTTTGGACCTAATGGTAATGAATTCTTTAAGCTTTTGTATGTCTGAAAACGTCCGTTACATTTAGTTTTTTTTTTTTTTTTTTTTTTAATGTTGAGCCTTCTTTTAATTAATTAATTATTTTTTAAAAATTTTTGGCTGTGTTGGGTCTTTGTTTCTGTGCAAGGGCTTTCTTTAGTTGTGGCAAGTGGGGGCCACTCTTCATTGAGGTGTGCAGGCCTCCCACTGTCGTGGCCAATCTTGTTGCAGAGCACGGGCTCCAGACGCACAGGTTCAGTAGTTGTGGCTCACGGGCCTAGCTGCTCCGCGGCATGTGGGATCTTCCCAGACTAGGGCTCGAACCCGTGTCCCCTGCATTAGCAGGCAGATTCTCAACCACTGCGCCACCAGGGAAGCCCACCTTTAGTTTTTGAAAGATACTTTGCTTGTACAGAACTCAATTGTTTCTTCCTTCTTTCCTTCCTTCCTTCATTCCTCCTTCCCACCTTCCTTTCCTTTCTGTTTCTCTCACTTTTTCTGTACTTTAAAGATATTGCCCCAATATCTTCTACTTGAGGGTTTTCTGACTAGAAACCCACTGTTATCTAACTTCTATTTCCTCTGTATGTAATGTGTTCTTTTTCCCCCATAACTTCTTTAAGATTTTGCCCTCATATTTTTTGAGCTGTCTGATTATGATGTGCCTTTGTATGGTTTTCCTCATATTTCTTGAAATTGTAGTTCAAGAAATTGTAGTTCATCTAGCTTATTGAGTGTTGGGTTTTTTCATCAAATCTGAAAATTTTTCAGCCATTATTTCTTAAAACATTTTTTCTGCCATTTTCTCCCTCTTAAAGTCGAATTACAGGTATATTAAGCCACTTGAAGTTTTCCAGAGCTCACTGATGTTCTTTTCATTTTTTTTAATTCTTTTTTTTTCCTCTCTGTGCTTGATTTTTATATTTTATATTGCTGCTTTGGATCTTTCTGTATCTTCCATGTCTCCACTTAACTTTTGAACATATGGAAAACAATTATAATAATTGCTTTAATAGCCTTGTCTGTTATTCTAACATCTGTGTCAATTCTGGTTTGGTTTTCCTCCTTGATGCAGATTATACTTTCCTGCTTTTTACACATCAAGTCATATTTGATTGCCAGACATTGTAAATTTTTCCCTTTTTGGATGAGAACTAGCTATTTTTGTATTTCTATAAATATTTTTGAGCTTTGTTCTGGAGCACAGTTAAATTATTTGGAAAATGTTTGATCTTTTTGAATCTTGCTTTAAATTTCTTTCTTTTTTTTCTTTTTTTTAGGAAGGACCATAGCTGTGTTTAGTCTATAACAAATTATTCTTATCTTCTGAGAAGGATTGGAACTTGGGTGAGGCAAGTGAGGAATCAAGGGTTCAAAATAAGGATACACTCTTGTTCAGGATTCTGCAAGTCCCTGCCTGGGTAGAAGTACCTACTTAAGAATGGGGCCCCAGATTGCAAAATGTAATGAGGCACTTATTGTCATGTGCCAGTCCTGTAGAAAATTGGAAGTCACCACCACCTTAAGTTTGCTCCTTCACTTTTGGCACCATTTTCCCATTCTGCTTTCTGTATCCTTAGATTTTGTATCCAAGAACAATACAATTTTCCTGTAGGCCCTATTCTAATTCTCTCAGATGGTTCTTTCCCAGCCCTCTGAAGTTTTATCATACACGTGAGCCAATCACTCTGGTGAATACTCCACAGGGACCCTCCACAACTGTTCAGGGTTACCTTTATGAGCATCTCTCTCCTCACTGGCACTCTACCCTGTGCCTCTAGCCAACTGACCTCCTGGACTCTTAGCTTCATCTCCTCAACACAGTGTAACCTCTGAGCTCTGCTGGGTTACACTTCCTGGGCCACAGTCTGTAGACTCTTCAAATGTACTAAGCTGGGGCAGTCATATGGCTCATAATATTTGTTTCCCATCTCTCAGTGACCCCTATCTGTCATTGTCTTGAAGACATCTCCGATGTCTTGAAAACCATTGTTTCATAGGTTTCCCAATATTTACTACTGTTGAGACAGTTGGGAGGAAAAATATGGTCCCTGCTACTTCATCTGAGCTGGAAGTAAAGTATCCTACAAATGGTATTCTGAAGAACACATTTATGTTTATACATTTCCACACATTTGTATTTTTATATAGAGGAATTGCTGTTTTTTGGAGGGGATCTATGCCAGTCTGAGTGTCTGCCATGCATCGAGCCCTCTTCTGAGTTAAGATTTCTGTATGTGCCATGTGCCCGGGTAGCCCCCTGAGGACTAGATGGGAGATTTGACTAAAATTAGCACTCTGACATAAATATTTAGTATAAGTTACTGCTTCTTGCAATACTGCAAAGAGTAGGTTCTTGGCAAAGCACGCCAACTTATGGCAGGCTGAAAGATGTTAAGTGAGCACAATTTCTTGAGACTACACAGTTTTTCATGTGAGAGAAGGTTGTTGGTGGTGCTCATCTCTCTACCCAGAGTGAGGCCTCACCAGTTCACAAGGAAACCCAAGTAGGGATTCGTCAAAACTCTTTTACTCTTAAGCTTTGCACCCTGACTTGCCAGCATAATCACCTTCCATGGTTGCAAAATTGACTTTAACTTACACAGTGGCACTGCCATACAGATGTTATGTTCAAGTGCTAGATATGATTTTTGACTCTACAAATAGCACCATCTTTCCACATTGACCACAGATTATGCAGTAATGATAAGGTTTCACACAAGTGCAGTCACATTACAACGATGAAGTGCTGATGGATCTTTGGATGTACTCAATGAGTTCAAGGCATAAGATAGCCAGAAGAGATGATGCTGGTTATAAAAGATTGGACCAAGAAGCAGGAGCTACCTGAACAATCACCATCTGGGAGGTGTCCACCAGTCTGAGGGCTTGTTTGTCATGGGAAAAATGCTCAGCACAACACAGACAGTGGAGGGTGATGGGTCACACCAGTCAGGTTTACTCTCAGGAGTTTGAATTTGAGGCACTCAAACAGAGAGTTGGCAACAGCTGGCACAGCAGAAACAAAGAGTAACTGGCTTACTACAATGGCTCAGCATGAAAGCAGGAGCAAAGGAACCCAATTACTGTGTGGCTGGAGCAATAACTTGGAGACCAGAACTTCAGGGTGCTGTGGACTCTGTTTCAATTACCTCTGGCTGAGTGGCTGTGGAAACTATTTGCAGTAATGATGAAGTTCCTTACTTCCCCATACATTTTATAAGAAATGGAATGAACCCCAAATGATAATCATGGTGTGTCTCCTTTCAATAGTTTTGAGTTCAGTGACTGCTTCTTTTCAATCATTCTCTCAGATGAAGGTTGACCTCATCATATTTCCTGCTCGTGATACACAATCATCATATGTTTATGTCATGCAACTTTCCTGAAGTTTCTCTATTTCACCCTGGTCTCCATCCTTGCTCCTCTTCCACCTTGTAGGCACTTAATCTATTTAATGTATGTCTGTGGATATTATATATACATGTATACACATGTATATCTCCATGGTATATAAAACACGTATTGAGGAAACTAATTATTAGTGTTGCTTTGTGTATTTATTTTTACTTTATCTGATTAATATTGACTGTAGGACACCTGATTCTCACATTTTCATCCGTCATGTACTTAAGAAGTACACGTCACACCACATACATTTAGATTAATGCTTGTAGATGCTATATAATATTCCACAATATTTTTTATATCTAATCTATATTAATTATCCAGTCTCTAGATGGCCTTCAACACTTCACAAAAAAAGACAATGCTTTGATAATTATCTTTGTGCACGTGTATTTATAGACTTCCTATGCACAATTGGGATTTATTTCAGAAATGGCATTGTTGGGTCTTAGGTTATGCAATAATTAACAAAATGCATTTTATTGATTGTACCATATTTCCCTCACACCAGCATTGTGCAAAGGTTCTTAGTTCCCACTACCCTTACAGACCCTGGGATCACTGATTTTCCTAATTATCACCAAAATGACTTCAGTAATGTGGCATCTCATTATTCTAGCTTTTATTGTACTCTTATTCTTAGTGAATTAAAAAAGAAAAGAAAAATACATAGGTGAACTGCTCATATTCTTATTACTCATTTGAATTTTTCCTTTTTTAGGACTGCTTATTCAAATGTTTTCTTTAAAAAAAACTGTTTTCTAGTTTTTTTCTTATAGATACAGAGAACATTGTTATAAATTTTAGCCATTAATCCTATTTTAAAAGTATTAATTATTATTCAATATTGAAGAGAGAACATACCTTCTGGACAAGCTATTTGCTAAGTTAGGTTCTGAAATGCACACACACACATCCACACCTACACACACACACACACACACACAGACAGATCTCTTTTAAGCTACTTTTTGTCTGCTACATTCTCCTCAACAGACTTATATTACTTTGTTTTCTCCTTGCTACATTATTCCCATTGAAACGTCTAGCATTCAACTGGAGCCTAGTATATTTCTTATTCATAGGAAGAGTGGTACTCCTGTCAATCTGTTTACTTTCTATATGTGTATTATTAGAAATTTCCAAATATATATCAAGGCTGGAAAGACTTCTGCCACCTTACATGTCTATTCATTTGAGATAAAAATAAATCAAGTTATTTCATGTGCAATTCACATTAGAAAACTTGTCTTTTGCATACAGATGGGCAATATTCACATGAAAACATGCTCAACATTCCTAATTTAGAGTAATGCAAATCAAATGAGGTATCACCTCACACCTATCAGAATGGCCATCATTAAAATGTCTACAAATAACAAATGCTGAAGAGGGTGTGGAGAAAAGGGAACCCTCCTACATTGTTGGTGGAAATGTAAATTGGTGCAGCCACTATGGAAAACAGTATGAAGTTTCCTCAAAAAACTAAAAATAGAGTTGCCATATGATCCTGCAATCCCACTGCTGGGCATATATCCAGACAAAACTCTAATTCAAAATTCAAAAGATACATGCACCCCAATATTCATAGCAGCACTACCTACAATAGTCAAGACATGAAAACAAATGTCCATCAACAGATAAATGGATAAAGAGGATGTGGCATATGTGTATGTGTGTGTGTATATGTATATATATACATATATATGTATATATATATATATATACATGTATATATATATATGTACATATATATATAATGGAATATTACTCAGCCATAAAAAAGATTGAAATGATGCCATTTGCAGCAACATGGAGGGATCTAGAGATTACCATACTATGTGAAGTATGTGAAGTAAGCCAGACAGAGAAAAATAAATATCGTATGATATCACTTACATGTGGAATATAAAATATGACACATGAACTTCTATGAAACAGAAACAGACTCACAGACATAGACAAGAGACTTGTTGTGGGGGTGGGTGGGGGTTGGAGTGAGAGGTTGGGATTAGCAGAGGCAAACTAGTGTACATAGAATGGGTAAACAACAAGGTCCTACTGTATAACACAGGGAACTATATGCAATATCCTGTGATAAACCATAATGGAAAAGAATATGAAAATGAATACATATATATACATATATATATGTGTATATATATATATATATATATATATACACATATATATATGTATATATATATACACATATATATATGTATATATATATATATACATATAAAGGAATCACTTTATTGTACACAAGAAACTAACACAACATTGCAAATCAACTATACTTTGACAATAAATAAATAATAAACAACTTGTCTTTTGTGCGAACTCTTACTGGAATTCATAGAACTAGCTATTGTGCCAACAACCAGGCCCCACCTGGCTAGCAATACATGTGAGTCAGCACATGCCTTGTGGAAACCCCACTCCAGCCTTCCAACACTGGGCTGGCAACACTCAGCCACACATGCTGGGACACTGCCTGGCCCAGAGTCTGCATTCTACTGACATTTCTGGATGAATGAATGACTACAGATATCTACTTTTACATTTTTAAATCATGTAAAGTAGGAGCTCAAGTTGTATATTTACCCACTATATTTATGGTAGCTATGTCCTTACTTATCAATAATTTATTTACAATCTTCTCAAAGTTTATATTAAGGGACTGCCAGTTTCTAGTTCCACATGTAAGGATCTTCAAAGTCACCACTCTGTCCTAACAAGTGAAAAGCTAAACAAAGTGAAAAAACAACAACTTCTCTGGGACCCATAAGAGATGTGAGAACACAAAGGAAACCATTGTCCCTAAGACTGGAGAGAAAGACAGGCAAACACAGGCAGGTGTGTCTTACTAGAGCAGAGATTCACCAGCAGAAACCTCTGTAGGAACAGTGCCAGAGTAGGAAAACCTAAACTGTAACTGATGAACTACTGGAGTTTCAGTGTACAACTCCAGAGAAAACCATGGTTCGAAAGGGTACATGCACCAATGTTTATTGCAGCACTATTACAATAGCTAAGACATGGGAGCATCCTAATTGTCCATTGACAGGTGAATGGATAAAGAAGATGTGGCACATATATACAATGGAATCCTACTCGGCCATTAAAAAGGATGAAATAATGACATTTTTAGCAACATGGATGGACCTGGAGATTATGATACTAAGTGAAGTAAGTCAGGCAAAGATAAATATCATATGAAATCACTTATATGCAGAATCTAAAAACAAATGATGCAAATGAACTTATTTACAAAACAGAAATGATCTCACAGACATAGAAAACAAACTTATGGTTACTAAAGGGGAAAGGTTGGGGGGAGGAAAAAATTGGGAGTTTGGGATTGACATATACACACTATTATATTTAGAATAGATAACTAGCAAGGATCTACTGTATAACACAGGGAACTCTGCTCAATATTCTGTAATAATCTAAATGGAAAAAAAATTGAAAAAGAATAGATATATGTATATGTGTAACTGAAACACCTTGCTGTACACCTGAAACTAACATAACATTGTAAATCAACTATAGTCAATATAAAATTGAAAATTAAAAAGATAAAACACAACAAAATTCCATGGAGGACCCAGTCATGGGCCATGGGCAATCCCAAAACATTGTGAGAGGATTACCTTGAATTCTTTATTGAGTAGATTGCTTATCTCCATTTCACTTAGTTCTTCTGGTGCTTTATCTTGTTCCTTTGTTTGGAATATATTCCTCTGTTGTCTCATTTTGCCTAACCCTCTATTTTAATTCTATGTATTACATATGTCAGTTTTGTTTCCCAGTCTTGGAAAGGGCCTTATGTAGGAGAAATCCTATGAGACCCTTCAGCACACTCTCTTTTGGTCCCCAGAGTTACGTGTTCTAAGGGTGTACCCTGTGTGGGCTGTGTGGGTCCTTCTGTTGTGGTGGGACTGACTACCGTGGGTGTGATAGTAGGTAGGGATGCCCCCCCAGCCCTGCCTTGTACAATGGGTGCTGACTCACTTGGTGGGTATGTCTGGGTCCCAGGGTGGCTGACTGTGGGACATTGTGCAGTCCTGGGGCTGGTCTTGGGGTTAGGTTCCAGGACAGGTGGCTGCTGGCTGGGTTGGGGGAGGGCCAAGGGAAATGGACACAGTTGGTGCAAACCTGCTGGTATGCAGGACTGGGTTCCCACAGCTGACTACCCAACCTTGGAGGTCCTGGAACTAGTGCCAACCAAGCTGGTGGTCAGGTAAGCTCCCAGTGCGAATAGTCTAGAGAAAGGATTCCAACATGGCAATTGCCACCCCCACTGTCCTAAGATTCCCCAAAATAGTGGCTATCAGTGTCTATATCCCTGAGGGGAGTCCCAGTTGCCTCCTCTCTCTGTGGAGGTTGACAAGTAAGTGGGTCTGACACAGTTTCTTTTTCTAATAACTGCCTCTTGCTGGGTATTGGAGCATATGAGACTTTATATGCACCCTTTAAAAAGAGTCACTGTTTCCTACATCCCACCGGCTCTCCTGTACCAAGCTTCACTGGCCTTCAAAGCCAGATGTTCTGGGAGCTTGTCTTGCTGGTGCAGGACCCCCAGTCTGGGGAGCCTGATGTGGAGCTTGGACAATTTTCTACTTGGGGAGAACGTCTGAAATTGTGATTACCCTCTCTTTTTGTGAGTTACTTTGCTGAGGGTGTGCATCTCCACCTCTCCTTCCCTTCTTGCTGTGGTTCTTTCTTTATATCTTTAGTTGTGGAAAATATTTTCTGCTAGTCTTCAGGTTGTTTTTATCCATAGTTGCTCCATAAATAATTATAACTTTGGTGAACCTGTGGGAAGAGGTGAGCTCAGGGTCTTCCTCCTTTGCCATCTTGGTCACACTAACAATGACTTTTTAGATACAACACCAAAGACATAATCCATGAAAGAAAGAACCGAGAAATTTGACTTCATTAAAATAAAAAACCTCTTCTCTGTGAAAGGCAATGTCAAGGAATGGCAAGATGAGCCACAGACTGGGAAAAAAAATATGGGCAAGAGACATATCTGATAAAGAACTGTTATCTAAAATATACAAAGCACCCGTAAAACTCAATAATAATTAAAAAATAATTAATTGAAACATATACCAAAGACCTGACCTGACAGACATCTCCTCAAAGCTATATTGATGACAAATAAGTATATAAAAAGATGCTCCACATTATAAGTCATCAGGGAAATAAAAATTTAAATTACAGTGAGATACCACTACACATAAATCCAGTTACTGACAGCAGCAAATGCTGGTGAGGATGTGGAGCAACAGGAATTATCATTCATTGCTGTTGGGAATGCAAAACTGTATAGCCACTTTGGTGGTTTCTAACATGATAAACATACTTTTACTGTATGACCCATCAATCACCCTTCTTGGTATCTACCTAAAGGTGTTGAAAACTATGTTCATACAAATTCCTCACATGGATGTTTATAGCAGCTTTATTGATAATTGTCAAAATTTTGAAGAAACCAGGATGTCCTTCTGTATGTGAAAGGATAAACTGTAGTACATCCAGACAATGGAATATTATTCAGTGCTAAGAAAAAATGAGTTATTAAGACATGAAAAGCCATGGAGGAAACTTAAATGCATATTACTAAGCTAAAGAAGCTAATCTGAATAGGCTTCATACTGAATGATTTCAATGATATGATATTCTGGAAAAGGTAACACTATGGAGACAATAACAAGATTGGTGATTGCCAGAGTTTGGGGAGGTGGTTAAATACATGTAGCACAGAGGATTTTCAGGGCAATGGAAATACTTTGTTTGATACCATAATGATGAATACATAACATTGCACATTTGCCCAAACCTATAGACTGTACAACACCAAGAGTGGACTCTAGTATAAAATATGGACTTTGAGTGATTATGTTGCATCAGTGGAAGTTCATCAGTTATAACAAACGTACCAATCTGATTAGGGATATTGATAATGCAGGAAGCTATGCATGTATGGGGACAGGGATATATGGGAAATCTCCAAGCTTTCTTCTCAATTTTTCCATTAACTTAAAATTTCCCCCAAAAAGTATAAATAAATGAAATAGAAAAAATAGTTTGTATATGGTAAATCTTATTCAAATCAACTAGAGAAAACCTAGACATAAGCAAAGGTACTGGGAAAAATATATTTGATAACCCTTTAGGAGTACTGAATATATCCACAAATCTCATGCTAGCCTATTCCTCCAAATGTGAAAATTCCTCATGAACTAACAAAAAGGATATTTACAATTTTAAAGGTAAGTACAAGTTAATATTTCATTATTGTCATCTGTGCATGTCTATATCTTTCCATTAACTTCTGATATTCTAGAGCAAAGATCATGTTTATATATCTTTTACTTTGCTGAGTTTAGTAACTGACAAATACATATTTGTTTTTGAAAAGATTGATTTGAAAAGTACTATGTTGCAACAGCCTTCCTTGATTGGAAATCTTTGAGACCATAACTCTATATCCTGGCCTGGAGATCAGGCTCTGATGAAGGACTCATTTATGAAGTCAAGAGTGCCTAGATTTTAATTCCAAGATCCTCTTCTTACTAGATTTTACCTTAGGAAATTTAATTATTTTCTCTAAGCTTCTATTATGGTAGTTATTATTATTTTACTATCACCATCATCATTACCATCTTCATCCCCTCCTAAGAGAGAAAGAAATACATTGACATTTGTTGAAGGCTGATGTACAAATCTCCCAACATCTGTGCTGTTTCTGTTGTGTAACCTGCCCCCTCCTACCCTCCACTCTCATGAACTCCAGGTGTCTAACTGGTCTCTCCTCTTAGAGAAACCAACAGATTCATCTATCATTTTTTTTTTTGGTTCATTCCATCTTTCTTGTTAATTAAGGAAAAACGAAAGATTCCTTTTGCCTGGAGTGAGTGAGTTGATGCCTCACCCTGGAATTCTGCTTCCATGGAGGACCACACTTACATGCATTACTTTAAAGGCAGAATGCCCACTCTGATTTAATTTCTGCTTATTTATAGACATTGTATGCATAGAGATGGCAAAGATTTGGCACCCAGAAGGACAAATCAGGAAAGCACCTCAGAATTTGCCATTGCTAAACCCAACGGCTTCATGATAACTCATTGGCATACATTCCTTGGTATTCAACAATTTGATAGAAAGTTAAATGCTTAACTCTTGTTGATCATCAAACCCAAAAGCAAACTCTGCAGCAAGTAAGGTACACCTCTACTATCTTATGGAGAGGCAACAGAAAGCCAGGGATTATTGTTTATTTTAAATTTCAAGAACTTTTCATTAAAGAGCTGCACTGTGTAAACATGAACGCAGTGGTGGCAACTTAACTAATTAAAGATTCATTTACAAGGAAAAGAATCAGATGGATTGCAATAATAATGGTAAGTCTAACTACTTAGTATTCCCCATAGTTTGTCTGCTGAAATGGAAGTAAGAACAAATGTGATTGTACACTCTTAGAGATTATTAAGCATGGCAAGTGTAAAATTACTTCTGAAATGCATGTTTTCCCTTAAAATTACTGAGTGACCTTGAAGGCTCAAGGCTTAAGGCACTTGTTAAAACACATCCATCTTGAGACAGCCAACTGTCAAATATGGCAGGCTAATAGGGAAAATTAACAAAGGGAAAAGAGGGCTGCCCCCTATGCATACAGAGGGGAGTAGATTGCTTCCTGTATTAAAATTCATGTTGACCCACCTGCCTTCAGGGTTTGGAGAAAGCCTTAGACGGTTTCCCAAAAGGTTGCTGGAGATGAGGTTGATATATTTTACTTACTTCAAAGAGGATATTAAAATTGTTTGTATAGCCCATTGTGGGCACTGCCTGTCTGTTACTATGAAAGACAATTAAAATAACACTCTAGGGCTTCCCTGGTGGTGCAGTGGTTGAGAGTCCGCCTGCCGATGCAGGTGACATGGGTTTGTGCCCTGGTCCAGGAAGATCCCACATGCCGCGGAGCGACTGGGCCCATAAGCCATGGTCGCTGAGCCTGCACGTCCAGAGCCTGTGCTCCGCAATGGGAAAGGCCACAACAGCAAGAGGCCCGCATACAGAAAAAAAATTAAAAATTAAAAATAATAAATAATAACACTCTAACAGTCAGACAGGATATATTTATATAGCTACATACTTACTGCTTATAGCTACATACTTACTGCTGGCTTCATTTTCAAAGGATGTCAGAGAAAAAGATTTCTACCTACCTAGGATGAATTTTCAGCAGGGAAATGGTCTTCAGGAGAATAGAAATCCGTGGGAGATTCAAGTTTAATGTCTCCTCTTGACCACATATTTTGCGACTTAGTTCAAAGATCTGACTTTTGATGATTCTATCCCCTTTCTCTGTTCCAGAAGATTCTACAGAAATAGTGAGTGAAAGTTGTGGGGATACAGATTTTGGAATGACATAAGGATTTGGTGAATCATGGAAATTTGCTCCTTGAGAAGGGTTCTTAATCATTAGAAAGACACAAATTAGTCAAAATTGGTAAAACAGAATAACACAGATCAGGCTGTGTTATCAAGGCTTTTAAATTTATCTCAAGTCGATCCCACAGCCACCCTGGGGCACAGAGTGGTGAAATGATTTTCTCAAAGTAACACAGTTCATAAAGGGAACTGCTTTTGAGGCCAGCTCTGTCAGACTTCAACACCCATTTTTCTCTCCCTGTACAGAGATGCTACGGATAGAAACCCTGAATTATTCAGAGTTTGGGTGAGAAAGTACATGAATGATTGTGGTCTCCTGCTCCTTAGTAATATGGGATATAAATTATCCTAACCCTCTGTTCTAATTCTTATATAAACTCACAGCCTCTCTGCCCATTTTACACTTGAACCTTATATCCTTGTGACTTCTTAGTTTCTGCTCCTGTTTTTAAGTAACCTTCTTGTTTCCGAATCATATCAGATAAGACACAAAGATCTCCTCATTCTCTGTTTACCAGAGCACATCAAATTCCACCCAGAACTTGCTGTTTACTAACTTTATTAAAGACCATGTGGAGGGGCACACTATCCTACACAGTAGTTTCCCATGTTACCTGACTACCTTTATGTCCACCTTCATTTTCTTGGAAATTCAGTCTAGCCTACCTCCAATCCCTTCTGCTCTCTTACAGGACAGTCTTGCTAATCTGGTCTTATTTATTCAGTCCCCTTGAAATCTCAGTAAAGCACCTTTCTTCATCTCTTCATGTAAAACTATCTATTAATCAGATGCTTCAGTTTTTGATGTTTGTGATACAGGAGCAGGCAAACATAATGGGTTGGCTGTTTTTCAAAAATGATTCTGGCATTGGTTTGGTGTATGGATGAGCAGGGATGTGACTGGAGCCAGGGAGACAAGTTAAGATAATTTTAAGAGTACTGAAGAAAAAAAAAAAGTAGAAAAAGCCTAAGTTGATTTATTGGTTGTGTTCTCAGTCATCAGCCTTTCTTCTACCCTCCATCTTACCCTTCATCCCCCAAAGGATGAGATGAGGCTCCTGAGAGGTTAATGCGCTGATAGCCACCACCAGAGCATGTGCTTGTAATCGGAAATAAAAAGATTGAAAGCCGTCATAGAGGTTGTTGCTGGGGGAGAGTCAAAGAAAGGGAGACAAACTTAGATCCATGAGGACAGATGAAAATTAAAAACAAGACATTAGGTGAAATGGAGAAATGGTACAAGGATGTAGAACACATGCAGAATAAAGTGACAGGCAGAGTGTGATTACGTAAGAGAAGGAGAAAGTGAACACAATCCCCCCAGGCGAATACAGACCTCATTAGGGATTTGGATTCAAAATACATGTTCCTAAGGCCTTTGACGTTCCAGGTGCCCTGTCAGTAAAAAATGAGAAGGTACCAGTAATTAATAGCAGACTGTTCTGTGTTAGAATTCATCACTCTCGATAATGAAGGTGTAGGTTTAGGTTTTGGGAAGGAATCCAAAATCCAGCCTCTGTTAGGGAAATAAGCTACTTTAAGGAGTCCAACAAATGTGCAAGACCAAGTCCCAGCCCTAGAAGGAGAGACCAAGTTCAAACGCTCAGGAATAGACCAAACTGGGTGATGGAACCATAAGATTGAAGAATAGGGAAAATATATATATAGTGAGAATAATTCAGGACAAGTAAGACAGGCTCAGGAAAAACACCATAACCTCAGAACAATGACTTCATTTTACATAGACATATAGGAGGTGTTGGGGAGAGTTATAAGGTCCTGCTGTGTCACCCCTCACAAATTTCTCTCCATTTCCCTCCTGTCCATCCCCCCTGCTACAACTACTATATTTTACTCCTAAATGATCACATCCACTTCCTCAATGATCTTCCTCTCTCCAAATTTGCCCCTATTCTGCACATTCCCACTCAGCCAGAATAATTTCTCAAATATGGGTGAAGATTTCCAGAACAAGATGGCAATGTGAGTTCACTTACCTGCCTTGTTATTTTTGCTATTAATAAAATACAATGATAATAAATGGTCAAAAGATGTTATACCCATAAAAGCAAAGAAAATAGGCCTGGGTCATCTGAAAACAAGAGATTTCTAGGACTTTCTGAAAAATAGAAGGTGAATGGCAGGGTCCTGGCTGATAAAATATCAGAGACTGCTACATTTTAGAATACTCCTGGAGAGAAGAACAGCAGAAAGGAGAGAAAGTTTAAACAGAACCCTTAATAGAGTTTCTAGTTTTGGCAATAAAGAGAAATTAGGATATGTTAAGATAGGGGTAATATTGAAGAGATTTATATCAAAAAATAAATTATACTATTCTGTGTGAATGGAGATAGATATTTATTCTCAGAAGAAAGTGATGTTTTTCAATAATTTAAATGTGCTATTTAGATGCAACTAAAGCATGTAGACTAGGAAACACTCTAGGCTAAAATCAAGTTTTTGATGTATCATTAATACATATATCAAGAAAATTAAGAATAATCATATATGTGAGAAAAATCTCCAGTATAGAAGAAAAATACCAAAATAAAAAGGAATACTATGATAAAAAGAAAAGGTTGGATCATAATTATAACTGTTTACCTTTAGTTAGATGATACATAAAATAATAACAAGATGTATGAAAAAAACTCTGAGAAAACAAGATTGCTTTAGAAATTTGTTTTAAATTATAACAGAAATTTAAGTAGAAGGGATAGAATATAAAGATGAAGAAGTCTTCAATAAAGAAAAACTTAAATGAAGATATATGAAAAACATGAGCTAAAAGGCAAGTATGATAGAGGATGAACTTCAGGAAGGTCCACTAAAACCAACAGAAATTCCAGAAAAAGGAAAAAAGTTAAAAGGAAATAAATAGAGGGGGAAAATACAACTGAAATAAGAGGCAAGGGGGCAGGGCACAACCTTGGAAGAATGACATAGCTCAAGGACATGACATAAATGGATTCGAACAAAATGGGTCCAAGATGGTGCACAAATTGACTTCCACTAGACCTTGAACCTCAGTATATGCTCACTGTAACACATCAGCAAGCTAAATGACACACCCACCAGTGCCATGACAGTTCCAAGACCAATCATAACGATCAACAAGTGTGTGGTAGACCAATTCCTGGAGATCCCTGCCTCTTCTGGAAATAGCTGGAATACTCCATCCACTCATTAGCCTATGAAATTACCCATCCCTATAAAAACTGACAACCCCATACCTTGGTGCCTTTCTCACCTTCTAAGATGGCCCACACTCTGTCTGTAGAGTGTTTCTCTCTAAATAAATCCACTTCTTACCTATCACTTTGTCTCTCACTGAATTCTTTCTGTGATGAGACATCAAGAACCTGAGCTTCATCAAGTCCTGAAACTAGGTGTGTGATCTCAGTTGGAAGACTGTGAGTCTTGGCCAGATTTGAGTCCCGGCTGTGGGGTTTTGAGTCCCAGTCTGGGTTTAGGCTGGGTTCAAGTTCCAGTACATGGGTTCAAGTCCCAATCTGAGGTGCATGGTTTCACAATTATCAGTGAAATAACTGAAGAAAGTTTCTAAGATCTGAAAACAGACATGGAATACTTCAATTTAAATTGATTAAGCAAAAGTTTAACATGATGAATTTTAAAAAGACCAACAACTAATCATTACCTTCTTGAAATTTCAGAGCCTCAAGGATAAAGGAAAGACTCTGAAAAAGAGCAAAGGAAATGCAATCACATTTGCTCCAAAACAACACAAACAGACTGGCATTAAATATTTATTGAGCCAGAGTGATGTTAGAAGAGAGAAGACAGAGACCTTCAGAGTGACAAAGGAGTCTACCAAGCAACCTACAACCAGCCGGAAAATCAACCACGTGCATGAGATAAAGTTAAACATTAAAATATTCAGAAATTTGCATTCACTTTCTGACAAAATGAATTGAGAAAAAGAGCAGAAAACACCAAAAGAGAGAAAAATATAAAATACAGTAAGAAAGAGTCTATCTAACCCAAGAGTACTAAAACTAACTGTCAGGAAAGTAGCAGTGCAATATGCTTAAAATGCAGGAGGTCCAGAGAAGCATAGGGAATGAATGTGGCCCAAAGAGAACATCTTCTAGAAGAAAAATGGAGGAACCCAGCCACTGAGAGAATGAGGAAGAAGACAAAGACATCGGGTATGTGATGAAACACGCATTTGCTTCTTCTCCCTACAAGTGTCACCACAATAGGCCTTTAGGGAGAGGAAATAGTAACTTTTTCACTTTGCAGTGAATAATATCTGCAAAGTCACAATTTTGTAAATATTGTTTATCAGATGATAATTTTTTGAATAAATATTTAGGTAAATATATGGTGACCATTGTTTCAGAACAGAAGGTGAACTTTTGACCTCCCCTTCATATACTTAGCAATATAATATATACGTTAGGGCACAATTGAGAAACACTGTAGGTGGGGGTCTGGTAACAGGAGAGAGACTGACAGAGAAGCAGTATCAGTATATACCACCTCTAAAATGAAGGAATACCGTTGTGGAGAGAGAAAATTGAGATTGTAATAGAAGGAAAAATAGTCACATACCTTTCAAAAATTTGGAGCAAAGAGGGGAGCATTACATAAATGGGGTACATTTAGCAACATCATTGCAAAACGTGAATTTGTAGTGTGCAAAGCTGATGCATCTTAAAGTAAAAGGATAGGGACATTATTTAGAGATAAGTGGATAACTACAAAAAAGAAAGAGAAAAAGAAAGGGATAGGAAAGAAAGATTGAAAAATGCAATGCTGGGCCCATTAAAGCTGGTTGTTGTTGAGCATGGCCCTGGGAATAGTGGGTGCTTGGACCCTGGGGAAAATGGATGAAGGAAGATTTGGGGCAAGGGACTCTTTTTTTTCTTCTTTTTTTGGGGCTGCCTTGGGTCTTTGTTGGTTTATGCAGGCTTTCTCTAGTTGCGGTGAGCAGGGGTTACTCTTCCCTGTGGTGCACAGGCTTCTCATTGTGGTGGCTTCTCTTGTTGCGGAGCACGGGCTTTAGGCGCCCAGGCTACAGGAGTTGTGACTCGCGACCTCTAGAGGACAGGCTCAGTAGTTATGGTGCAGGGGTTTAATTGGTCCGCCGCATGTGGGATCTTCCCAGACCAGGGCTTGAACCCGGGTTCCCTGCATTGTACATTGATAAAATTTAGACAAAAGCATTTCTTTTCTAGCAGGGGCTTGGGGTGGAAGGAGGCAAGGGGTGGGGGAAACAGTTGAGGATTTAAGTTAAAATTTCTGAATTAACACACTGAACTAGTGCCAAACGTGATGCAGGAAGCCCAGGATTCCCATTCCTATTTCTGTGTTCTTTATACCACACACACTGCCTCCCATGGAGTTAGAAAAATATTATTTGGGGAAGTGGCCCAAGTTCTTTGGAGGTGCATGATTAACATTTAAAAAGATAATGCCAACTCATTTTGTAACTCATAACCGAGCAGCTCTCTTACATGCTGTGACCGGGTGCCTGCGGTTGCCCGGATTTGCCGAGCGTGGGGATGAGGTCAAAGCGAGCGGCAGTCTCTTGTTCTGCAACCAGAATGAACGTCCACGGGGCTTATTAATTCATGAGCCTTCTTTATTTTAATACTCATAGGCTGCTGCGGCATTTAGGTCACCTTTAGCTTTAAGTTGACATTTACCTCTCATTGAAATTAATGAACATTCAGGGACAGTACAACAAAGGCAAGAATCCCCTGACAATGAGAAATACTTTAGGGTCCAGAGAAGGGTTACATTATTTTTGGCTTAATAGGGCTGCTTAATGAAGTCCACACTCAGATGAAGAGTCAATTTGTCAAAGAATCTTTTGGCACTTGGCGAGATGGTAGGTTTGGGGTGAAACCCTCTCTCTTTCCACACTCAGTACTCTTCTTGTAAGGTCATAGAGCTCAAGGCATGAAGAGTGACTTCTAAACCCCAACTAATCTTTATCTCTTATTCCCAAAATTCACTGGCTATGTCCCGAATATATTATAAGAGAATACTGGAGCCAGAAATTTTATGGCGATCAAAATAGTTTTGTTGTCAAACACTTAAGCCAAAATTCAGCACGGGCAGCAATACCACTTCTTATATTCATAAATGATTTTATATTTTGCAGAGATTTTCACATCTAATATCTTGCTCAAAGCCTTACAGCAATGCTGCAAGTTAGGAAGGGAAGAGATCCATCCCATTTTAAAAGTGAAGAGACAGGATTATTTACTGCAGTGGGACTATGGTTAGGATTTTCATTAAAAATTCCAAAATCTTCTTTCAAATTTTGAAATACAACAAAGGACTGAGAATTCTACGTTGATATGTCTTCCTTGTTTAGTGTTTTCTCTCTGGACAATAGATCATCCATGTGCTTCTTTCTTTTCTGCTAACATTTAACAAGAGGGCTAATTCACTTACATTGTCATGCATTTGAATCACATTTAAGATAATTTAATGCATTCGTTTACTTGGGGCTCGGATTCCAAAGGGAGTGGGTGTGGAGAATGCCATCCAGATCCTCCTGATTACAAAACAATCGCTCAGCAGAGTCTGGAGGAACAGAGCAGACCCTGGTGTGAGACAGGAGTGGGTTTCAAAGCATAGACCCATCCCTTAGCTTCAGATTCCTTCTTCACTAAATTAACCTTCAACACCAAACTCCCAAGAGCAAGTTTGATGAGGTGTTATCTGTGAGTGTGACTAGCTCAGGGCACAGGTCTAAAATAAATGTTACATTTTTTTTTTTCTTTTCTCCACTGATGGTGGTTCAATCGCACATCTATTTAAATATCAAAATAGAGACTTTGATCTCCTGCCTATTAATTGGCTTTGCTAAGGACATTTTTTAAGAAACAGTCCATTGAGATTTCTGCATAGCTACACTTAAACTGATACCAATGAACTGTTTTGAGTTTTGAATTTTAAAATCTAGTTGGCCTTTTCTAACCAAAGAGGGGAAAAATATCTTCTTCATCTCTAATAAATGGTAGTACTTAATTTATGATTCAAAAGAGGAAATAACACACATGTGGCTCTCGGAAAAGGGGAAGCACTTTAGAAATGACTTCTGTGAAAATGATGTAGTCTGTCTACTGCACCTTGTCACTGCAGAGGGAAAACTATGTTTCTTTTGATCAAAACAGGACAAGGAGCACATCCAAATCAATACATGGAGATTTTAATCCTATGAGCTGTCGGAATCACAAACAGAGAAAGTGAACATGAAAGACAGGAAGGCAAACACGTTTATTGTGGAAAGGTTACTGAGACCTGTTTGGCCCTCTTAGAAAAAGCAAGGGATGACATTACCCAAGGATCTTAAAGTTTGGCATTATTTTTTCTTTAAAAAACTAACACATGATATTTAGCACATCAGATTTGAAAATCTGAAAAAATGAGAATATACACTCTCATTAGGCAGTAAATATGACAAATGGTTACACTTACCTAAAGTATGTTTTAAATGTTTGTTCAGGTACATATGCATTTTTTTAACATCTTTATTGGAGTATAGTTGCTTTACAATGTTGTGTTAGTCTCTGCTGTATAACAAAGTGAATCAGCTATATTTATACATATATCCCCATATCCCCTCCCTCTTGTGTCTCCCTCCCACCCTCCCTTTCCCACCCCTCTAGGTGATCACAAAGCACTGAACTGATCTCCCTGTGCTATGTGGCTGCTTCCCACTACCTATCTATTTTACATTTAGTAGTGTATATATTTCGATGCTACTCTCTCACTTTGTCCCAGCTTACCCTTCCCCCTCCCCGTGTCCTCAATTTTTAATGTATTTAAAATTATATGGAAAAATTGGCAAAGACAGAAATAGAGAATATAGTACAATGAATTCCCATGAACTCATCAACTAAATAAGAAATAAATATCGTGATTTTGGTACTTTTGCTTTTTCTATTGTTTTGTTTTCCTTCTCTTTTTTTTTTTCTTTTCTTTCTTTTTTTTTTTTGAGAAAGCATTTTAAAGCAGACAAAAAAGCCACTTACTCCTAAATATTTCAATAAGAATCCTTTAAAACCATAGGCTCTTAGACAACCACAATGCTGTCATTTTGCCTGACATAATTAAATATAATTTCCTATCATATCATACTGAAAACATAATAAAATACCTATCTTAAAATGTGTTTTTATAGTTTTTTTTTTTTTATCAGTTTTCAAAAATCCTCATTGTGGTGCTTCAAGGACAATGGTGCTTCAAGGACAAAGGACAGGCCTGTCTGAAAAAGTTTCAACTTTACACGCCCTACCAGACTCTCATCACCCTCCCCACCATGTTGCAATGGGTACGAAATTCCTGAGCCCACCTGGGTGACGGGACCTCTTCCTCTCTCATCCCGAGTAAGGAAAGGCATCTGCCCTGTCGCACTCCCACCCTATAGAAGTATGGTATATGTTCCTTGACCAATCAGAAAATGAAATTTTCACCTCTGACCATTCCTTTGTTCTCTGGCTATTAAAACTGACTAATAGCACATGTTCGGGATTGGTTCTTCCAGACTACTAGGAAGTCAGCCTGCTGCTTTGGCAGTGACCATTCCCCTCTAATAAACTCCATCTTCTTTACATTCTGCCTCATGTCTGGAAATTCTTTTCCAACCCACAACTAAGTTCTTTTCTAGGCCACAACACTTATATAAAAGTTAAAAATGATAAACTAACAAATAATCTGAATAAAGAATTCAAATAAGACAGTATATTAAGGTGAGAAAAAAAATGTGGTCAAATGTTCAATCCCTGCAAATATCCAATTAAAACAATAGTAAGGTAACATTTATGCTATTGAGGTAACATATATTAACAGCTATTTGAAAAACAAAATATTTATGTTATTTAACCTTAGTAAAGCTCAGGATAGCTTAAAAGAGTTTTACATTACCAAGAATGTAATGAATCAGAACAATTGCCTTTGACACTATATGATTATGACAAGTAATGGAAGCAAAAAGAAAATTTTCTTCCCACTTAACATCACACACTCACTCTTGGAGATTTGTTCTAAGGAAATAATCCAGACAAAGTGAAATAATATTTATGTACATAGATCTTTGTAACAGTGTAATTTTTTTTTCTTTCTTTCTTTCTTTCTTTCTTTATTTTTTGCTTTATAACAAATTTAATCAGTTATACATATACATATGTTCCCATATCCCCTCCCTTTTGCATCTCCCTCCCACCCTCCCTATCCCACCCCTCCAGGCGGTCACAAAGCACCGAGCTGATCTCTCTGTGCTATGCGGCTGCTTCCCACTAGCTATCTACCTTACGTTTGGTAGTGTATATATACAGTGTAATTTTTAAGGACAAAAACAAAGGGGAAAACAGGTAAACCTACACTAGGTTCATTATATGTCCTATATTAACTCACAGTGGCAACATACAGGCACTAAAATAATGAATATAAAGATTAAAAAGCAACTTGAAAAATTTTATAAACATTAAAAGTTAAAAAACACAAAGCTGCATATTTTACTTGTAACAAAATAAAAATATGTAGAAACATAGGTTAAGTTTTGAAAGCACATGTAAAAATTAGAACAATTATGTTAAGGTTGGGGGAATATAAGTGAACACTGAGAAATAACAAGGCTAAATTTTATATTCATAAATAAGAATGTGATTTTGTTATATACTCTGAAATATGAGTATTTTCTCATATCATTAGGGTTCTTATTGATATTTTTATATCAGTTTATTCAACTATTTCATATTATCAGGGAAAAATGAATTTTCCTTTATCCTCCACAGTTCTTCTGGCTGGTCTGTCTGGATGGTTCTTCTGGTTTTAAATTGACATGAAGCAGATTAACAGGAGAAAATCAAACAAAAGTTTAACAACATGTAGACATGGGAGAGATCCAGGAAAATTGATTAACCCACCAAAATGGCTGAAGCCCTCACCTTAAGTACCATCCTCAGCTAAAGACAAAAGAGGATGTTAAGGGCTTCCCTGGTGGTGCAGTGGTTGAGAGTCCGCCTGCCAATGCAGGGGACACGGGTTCAAGCCCTGGTCCGGGAAGATCCCACATTCCCACATGCTGTGGAGCGGCTGGACACATGAGCCATGGCCGCTGAGCCTGTGTCCCGACCCTGTGATCCACAATGGAAGAGGCCACAGCAGTGAGAGGCCCGCGAACAGAAAAAAAAAAAAAAGAGGTTGCTGAGGCTGGGGAGAGTCAGTTCTGAGAGGTGACCAGGAAAAGCACAATAAACAAGAGTGATTGTGATGCAGATTTAAGTCATTTCCTTCTCCATTGACAAGACTTCCTAGAGTTTTAGTCCTCTTCTAGGTATAGCAAGGGAGAACCCCCCTTACAGTTGGAGATTTCCCTAAAAAATGTAATGTTTCTTACAAAAGGGTAACTCCTACTTGTTTTTCAGAGTTTTTCCCATGTCTGTTGTTTCTTAGACAATAACCAGCTTAAAATAATATTCCAAAAAGACATATTTTAGGGTGCTGAATGCTGATCCCCTACAATATTATTGAACAATTAGGTTGCTTGCAATATTTCCTTAGCAATAATAATAACCATAGGAGTGGCTACCACCAGACCTGCACCAATTATATGCTGATCCCAAGGAAGGGCTTTCATACGCTTTTTTTTTTTCTTGGTAATCCTCAACACTGTTTAATTTCATTTATTTTAATTATGAGGACCCAGATGTTAAATCTGCACAACCCAACTAAACAAAACACTGAGCCAAGATGAAAGGACACTTCATGCCCTTTCTATCCACAGTCTATGACCAACCTTTATGTAAGCTTTAGTTCACAACATCAGTATAAGATCCTCATAAGTAAAATTATTGGGATACTACATTTTTTCCAGAGCTCTGTGAAAATTTTGCTAAAATAATATCTGATAGAAACTTTGCCCTTTAACAGTACTGTATATATGTGTGTGTGTATATGTTTGTTTGTCCACATGCAATGGAAAGCCAAACACTGAAACACTGGTCTTTCTTAGAGAGAAAGGTTTATTACAAGGGGACCACGCAGGAGATAGGAGGCCAGTTCAAATCTTTGTCCTCCATAGCAAGATGAAGTAGATATTTAAGAATCAGAGTTTTGGGGCCTCCCTGGTGGCGCAGTGGTTGAGAGTCCGCCTGCCGATGCAGGGGATACGGGTTCGTGCCCCGGTCTGGGAGGATCCCATATGCCGCGGAGCGGCTGGGCCCGTGAGCCATGGCCGCTGGGCCTGCGCATCCGGAGCCTGTGCTCCGCAACGGGAGAGGCCACAACAGTGAGAGGCCCGCATACCGCAAAAAAAAAAAAAAAAAAAAAAAAAAGAATCAGAGTTTTGGGGTGGTGAAGAAAGAGAAAAAGAGTGGCTGGTTACATGGTTTAAGGAAGCAGGCTTCATGTTTCTTTGTGTGTCACATGTGCAAATTTGGGTGGGGGGGGTGTTGGTATAAAACATGTGGTGGAAATTTGGGCTGTGACAACTAAAGGTCATCCATCAGACAAGCAGGTGCATTCTGCTTAGACTCTAGTCAGACATGGGAATTCCAATTGGCTTCAGCCAAATTTCTTGTGTTACAAGTGGAGGGGATTTCAACAAGCTGTTTCCTTCTCTGCTGTCCCGTAAGACATGCTTAAGAATTTCTACTAGTAATCAGTTTCTTTAATCCTATGAGGCACAGTTTCATATATATATATATATACAGATATACATATATATATATATATGTTTGTAGGTAGATAGAAATGTATTTATGTCCATAAATACACCATACACCATAAAACTCTAATAACACTGATTAAAAGCTTACTTATGGTTGTTTCAGTTTTCTTTTCACTGGTAAAGATAAGCAGTTTTTGTATATCCATTGGTCTCTGCATTTCTTTTAAAAATACTCATTATAGATAATTTATAAAATACAGTTAGGCAAACAAGAAGATTTAAAAAGCATCAAGAAAAGTAATGTTCCCTTCTACACTGTTGGTGGGAATATAAATTGGTGCAGCCACTGTGGAGAAACAGTATGGAGGTTCCTTAAAAACTGAAAATAGAGCTACCACATGACCATGCAATCCCACTCCTGGGCATAAATCCAGAGAAAAACATGGTCTGAAAGGATATTTGTACCCCCAATATTCATTGCAGCACTGTTTACAACAGCCAAGACATGGAGCAACCTAAATGTCCATTGACAGAGGAATGGAGAAGGATGTGGTACATGTATACAATGGAATATTACTCAGCCATTAAAAAGAATGAAATAATGTCATTTGCAGGAACATGGATGGACCTAGAGATTGTCATACTGAGTGAAGAAAGTCAGACACAGAAAGAGAAATATCATATGATGTCCCTTATATGTGGAATCTAAAAAGAAATGATACAAATGAACTTATTTACAAAACAGAAACAGACTCACAGACTTAGAGAATGAACTTATGGTTACTAGGGGGGAAGAGTGGGGGGAAGGAATATTTAGGGAGCTTGGTATCGACATGTACACACTACTATATTTAAAATGGATAACCAACAAGGACCTACTGTATAGCACAGGGAACTCTGCTCAATGTTACGTGGCAGCCTGGATGGGAGGGGAGTTTGGGGGAGAATGGATACATGTATATGTATGGCTGAGTCCCTTTGCTGTGCACCTGAAACTATCACAACATTATTAATTGGCTATACTCCAATATAAAATAAAATGTTAGAAAAAAGTAGTATTGGAAATTTCAGTTAAATTTCATTCTGTTTTTATTTATTATTTTTCTAAAATATATTGAATATGTGCTATGTGTGTGCATATAGGAAGGTATTTTTGGTTTTGTTTTTGCATTTTATAATGAATTCATTTTATGGTAGAAATATTAGACTAAATATTAAAAATGCATAAATATAAGCACATGTTATACCAGCATATAGTAATTTATTAGACTAAGATTTTTCTGAGGCACATTAAACAACATCATTGTAAGC
The DNA here is from genome assembly GCF_964165515.1 of Mesoplodon bidens. Taxonomy (NCBI): domain Eukaryota; kingdom Metazoa; phylum Chordata; class Mammalia; order Artiodactyla; family Ziphiidae; genus Mesoplodon; species Mesoplodon bidens. Next base: position 2,807,444 of record NC_138165.1, on the reverse strand, counting down.
ATTTCAAGTATTATCTCAAATGCCTATTATTACATTGTCTGGATGGTATCATCACTAATTTGATCATTTTTCCATTTTGAACAATTAAGTTGCTTCCAATTTATCATTGTTATTAATTAACTACATGAAAGTACCTATTGTTATGTATTCTTGTGATTTATTTTTGGGAACAGGGCAAATCTGACAGTTAAAAAAGTCAACATTTTGTGATACTAATTTGTTTATTCAAATGATGGTAAGGCTAAATATTTTTATACATCTACTAACCATTTTATTTTCTTTTTTGTAAAATTGTATGTATGGCTTTTACTCATTCATTTGTAGAGGAGATGATACTCTTTATCAATTTGTACAGTTATAAATTACAATGTTACTCCTTACATTCTTTAAATTTGCATAAATATATATTCTAGTTATTTAATTTTTATTTTTTAATGTTATTTAGAAGAAAATTGTACAGATATGTGTTTCATAATTATGTCAATATTATCTCTATTCTTTTGAGCTTAGTAAATCCTCTCCACTTTGTATCAAATAGGTATTTACCTATATTTTCCTCTTTTAATCCTTAATACATCTAAAATTTATTTTCATCTGCTTTCAAACACAAGTTTCTGTGCCTGATGCACACTGAGGCCAAATAAATGGAAATGTTGGAGTCTGGGGCAGAGAAACGTTTATTTCAGGGCCAAGCAATGAGAACAAGTGGCTTGTGCTCAAAAGACCTGAACTCTCAGATGGTTTTCAGGGAAGAGTTTCTAAAGGCAACATTTGGGGTGACGTCTACAGGATGTGTAACTTCCTTCTGATTGGTTGGTGGTGAGGTAACAAGGCGGTGCTCCAGGAAACTTGAGCTCAGCCTGAAGTTACCATCCTCCACCTGGGTGAAAGCTTTAGTTCCTGTAGAATAACTCAAAGATATACTGTTATATAAGTCCCTTGCGGTGGGACCAGGACCCTGGTTTATTGCCACATTATTGTTTCTTAACTGCTCCTCCTTTATTTCCCCGTTCCCTCCCTTCTCTAATCAGTAACTGTTTGAATCTGCCCTTTGCAATTCAGGGAAGGTCTAGGAGGATGAAGCATTATCCCTACATCCCTACAAATAAGAAACAGGGGACACAGAAAGCCTTTGGTACCTGGGAGGGTCTCATAGTGTTCTGCTAAGTTTCACATCTAAGTTTTGATCTAAATATATAATGAATCTTTTAAAAAATTACACTTTTGTGCTTCATGTGATTGGCTGGACCAGCCAGGCTGGTGTTTAAGACTTGTCACATCTTTGGGTTCCTTGTTTGGATTCCAACAGCATCATTTTGAGGTTAGCAGATTAATTATTTTATTTATTTATTGTCAAGCTCCTCCACTATGAAGAATTTTATAGACTGAGTTATATTTTGTTTAAAGTTACAAGAGACATTACATGTGATTTTAATAGGACAGGCATTAATAGTGCAGCCTGGGACTGCCTGGATTTTCTCCCACCTTTAGCACTTTCTGAGTGATGCATGAATTACATCGTGTCTCTGTGCCCTAAAGGATTATAGCAAGGATAAACAGAGATAACTGTGCAATGTAATGACAGAAGAATTACTCCATGGAAAGTGCAAGTAACAATTATTATTAGTAGTAAACATTTGGGGTATTGATGTGCTATAATGTCACCTTTCCTAGTATTAAACCATTTTTTTAACATCTATATGGAGTATAATTGATTTACAATGGCATGTTACTTTCTGCTTTATAACAAAGTGAATCAGTTATACATATACATATGTTCCCATATCTCTTCCCTCTTGCATCTCCTTCCCTCCCACCCTCCCTATCCCACCCCTCTAGGTGGTCACAAACCACCAAGCTGGTCTCCCTGTGCTATGCGGCTACTTCTCACTAGCTATCTATTTTATGTTTGGTAGTGTATATATGTCCGTGCCACTCTCTCACTTTATCACAGCTTACACTTCCCCCTCCCCATATCCTCAAGTCCATGCTCTAGTAGGTCTGTGTCTTTATTCCCATCTTACCCCTAAGTTCATCATGACCTTTTTTTTCCCTTTAGATTCCATATATATGTGTTAGCATACGGTATTTGTTTTTCTCTTTCTGACTTACTTCACTCTGTATGACAGACTCTAGGTCCATCCACCTCACTACAAATAACTCAATTTCGTTTCTTTTTATGGCTGAGTAATATTCCATTGTATATATGTGCCACATCTTCTGTATCCATTCATCTGTTGATGGACACTTAGGTTGCTTCCATGTCCTGGCTATTAAACCATGTTTTCATTGCTGGCTTAAATAGTACTTGGACATGGTGTGTCACTATTGAATTCAACTTATATTATACTTAGATTACTTCATCTTATCCAAAAATGAGATTAATACTTAAGTATTTTGGGGGTGGTCATCTTCATTAGATTTGTTATGGGGTTATAATAACACTACAAAGTAAATGCAGTTCTACATATTTATATTCTAAAACAGCTTATTTAATATTATCAATTCTTACAAAGTTTGAAAGACTTTACTGGTAATATTTATTAATGACAATAAAACTATGTAATATTATATTAATGACATATAAACAAGATGAACCGCTTACCTAATACCAGGCATTGACATTTTTTTTGGCAACTGTTTTCTAAATTTCTATAAAATAAAGTATTTGTGTATATCTTAGCACATCTTTGATCCTACAGAGCTCTACAAAGAGGAGGATTTTGCCATGTTTAAGATTCTTTAAAATGTGTGTGTGTGTTTGTGGGTGTGTGTGTGGTGAGAGAGAGAGAGAGAGAGACAGACAGATAGAGATATTTGGAGAGCCACCACTTCTCTCAGTCTGCCAGGGAAGTCAAGAGCAGACTTCAAGAGAGGGTGAAACTGTCTAAAAATAGGAACAAGTCCAATGTCTTAAAGACCAAAGATGCATACATTTATCATCTTTTGTAATGCAGATCATGATTGAATGGTTTCAACACAGCCATTACATTATACCCTCTGGATGTATTTAACTGACTATGGAATTTGAAATAATGCAAGAATAAATGCAGTGGGGAATTACTCGGAGACCCTGTAGCAGCCAATATTATTAAAAAGACAAGTGAAGAGAAATATGGAGTGACAATTCCTTAGATACTCTCATCTGTGCCACTTCTTTTCTGTGTCCTCAGTGCTCTGGCATCTGAGATTTTGCTGACCTCGGAGAGACTGTCTTTCCCAAGGAAAGATAATTCTTAGTGATTAAAAAAAAAAAAGACTCCCCTATAATTCTGCCTTTCATATGCCAACCTACCAATCCATAGCTCATACCACAGCCAACTCTTCTATCTAACTCTTATACACCAGAATGCAGTATCCATCTGCCCTTGTTATCCCAGGGTCCAATAACAGATAACTAGAGACAGCTCTATGTTCCAGAGCCCTCTGGAATCATTCAAACTGGCCAAACCTAATTCTGTTTACTCTGATTTGTCTTCTTTTTTCTATGGAAACCAAACCTTGTGCTTCCACCTGTGGCTTGCGTGACATGGTCTGCTCCTCCTCTTGGGAACTGTGAAAAACAAACTGTCTTCTCAACAGCAGTCATCTCCTGATCTGTTGGCCTCACCTACACCCGAATAATAATAAAACCTGAATTCTAAAACATACACCCACTAGGATGGTTGTAACCAAAAAGTCAGTTAATACAAAAGTTGATAGAATGTAGAGAAGTTGGAAAATTCCTGTGATGCTGGTGGGAATGTAAAAATGATGCAGTCACTTTGAAAAATAGTTCCTCAGTTATTCCAAAAGTTAAACCTAGAATAACCATTTGACCCAGCAATTCCACTGCTAGATCTACATACAAGACAACTGAAAATATATGATCACCACAAAAACATGTATATGAATGTTCATAGCAGTATTATTCATAATATTCCGAAACTGAAAAGAACCCAAATGTACACGGACATTGACTGATGAATGGATAAACAAATGTGGTAGATCTAGGCAACAGTATATTATTCAGCAAGAAGTGATGTGCTGATACATGCTAAAACATGGTTGAAACTTGAAAACATTCTGCTAAGCTCAAGATGCCAGTCACAGAAGACCACATATTACATAATTCTATTTATACTAAATAGCCAGAATAAGCAAATCAATAGGCATAGAGTAAATTAGTGGTTGCTTAGGGCTGGGGAGTTTGGGTGAGTGAGTGGGGTGAGAGCTAAGATGTATAGGATCTCTTGTTGATAGTGGTAATGGTCGCACAATTCTGTGAATGCATTAAAAATCATTGAATTATATACTTTAAAAGGATTAATTGTATTGTACATAAATTATGTCTCAATAAAGCTGTTAACAAAAGACAAGTATATAACACTAATTATTACCTCTGCAGCTCTTGTTGTACATCATTCTAGGCACTTTATATACAGTAACTCAAATAGCCTAACCCTGAAGTTTGAGCTCTTAACCATCTTGTTTTCCTGCCTTTGAGTACATTCTTTCCCTCTGGCTTATGTTTTATATCAGACAAGAAAACATCAGTGGATATTGAAGGGGGGTCCAAAGTTCAAGAAGAGGGACCATGCTAAGCAACTGTAGAAGATAGCTAGTACTTCCAGACTTGGTGGAAAAGTAGGATAATTTAGAAAATCATCAAATGAAGTAATAAACAAAATTTTTTCTCTCTCTCTGTCTCTCTCTGTCTCTGTCTCTCTGTCTCTCTCTCTCTGTCTCTCTGTCTCTCTGTCTCTCTGTCTCTCTCTCTCTCTGTCTCTCTCTCTCTCTCTCTCTCTCTCTATATATATATATATATATATATATATATATATATATATTTGTATATATACAGAGAAATTAATGAGGCTATTGCATTGTCCAAACCAAAGTGGGCTTTAATGCAAAAGGATCATTTTGGTTAAAATAAGATTTAAATAAAACAAAATGTTGCATTATATTTATTTACAATAATAAAGACCAAAATTAAAGTAAAACACAAAAACAAACAAATACTCTCCCAAAACATCTAGGGGATAGGGGATTCTATGGGTCAGAATGGAGGATATACAACTAAAAGGATCCCCAAAATATCTTTTATAAGGACAAAAGTTTTTGATTAATTCATCAATTTCATCATCAATATAATAAAATATAGACACTATAAATAAATAGAAGAAGGGATCAAATAAAACATATTAAAACCAATAATTATCAGAGTAGAAAAATAAGAGCCACTATATTAATTAACTGAAAACAAACAAACAAACAAAAAAAATAGAACAGAGGTTGGATGAAAATAGAACAAATATATCAGTTGTTAAAGGAAAAAATATATAGCTTAAATAACTTGGAATCTCAGATTCTGTGAGTTAATATGTATCTCTATGCTTATTATAACAGATGCATTAGAAGCAAATGGCATATAAAGGTTGAGCTAAACAGATAGTTAGATGAAGAATTTCAGGCTATTAAAAACTCAAAGTAAGAACGAAAAAAAGCAGATGTGGCAGTACTATTAACATAGAAAGTAGCTCTTGAGGTGAAAACCACTTAAAAAAGACAAGGAGAAATATTTTATAATTATGAAAGGTAAAAATCTCTAAAAATTCTATAGTAGTCATGAGCCTTTTTGCACTCAAGTATATAATAGTGAAATATATAAAGTAAAACGTGTTAGAACTATAAGGTTAAATTGAAAAAAAAATCAGACTTGTAAATGAGAAATTTTAATAACACTTTTCTCAGATTTTAATACCTTTAATAGAGAAATACTACAGGAAACTACAAAGGAATGTAAGTTCTTAAGGTATAATATCCATAATGTAAAATCTATGTCAAACAGAAAATAAACATTATTTTCAAGTAAACAAATTGAAGTTTAAAATATTAAATATTTAAAATACAAAAGAAAAAACCCAATCTGTTAAATATGTAGAAATGTCTCAGATTCTGGTCATAGTTCAATATTCCAAGAATTTAAACATTTTAAAACAACAAAATTTCCAAAAAAATATACAACTGAAAAAGAAAAAAATTGTCTGCTAGTTCAATGACAAAAGCGAAATTCAAATTAAAGAGTAGATATGAAAATTAACAAAGTAAAACAAAAAACACAAAACTTAGGAAATGAAGTCAAAGTAAATTTTAAAACTATAGTTCTGGACTTCCCTGGTGGTGCAGTGGTTAAGATTCTGCCTGCCAATGCAGGGCACACAGGTTCGATCCCTGGTCCAGGAAGATCTCACATGCTGCGAAGCAACTAAGCCTGTGTGCCACAACTCCTGAGCCTGCGCTCTATAGCCCGCAAGTCACAACTACTGAGCCCACATGCCACAACTACTGAAGCTCACATGCCTAGAGCCCATGCTCCACAACAAGAGAAGCAACCGCAATGAGAAGCCCACTCACCACAACAAAGAGTAGCCCCTGCTCGTCGCAACTAGTGAAAGACCGTGCACAGCCACGAAGACACAACACAGCCAAAAATAAATAAATAAATACATAAATTTATAGAAAAACAAAAATAAAACTATAGCTCCTAAAGGCTATCTACCATATATGAAATAACCCAGCAGTTCTGATTTGACTTGTTTAGGGTCTTGGAGATACATCTTTTTACAACTAACCATGTTGACTGACATGAGATGGTCCGTGAGTGGCATTTTCAAAATCATCAGGAACAGAGGCGTCTGTAATAAAAAGAAAGATTTACTGCCTCACCATTTCTAAATCCTCCTATTGTTTCCCTGAGTCAACCTCCTATCAACTCTTTCTGCTTTCAACTCTTTCTTGGTAGCTCACTTGTACAATTCCAGAAGTCACCTTTACTTTATGATTTAACATCCTGAGAAACATCTACTTTCCCTCATGTTTCCTAAATGAATGGGCAACTATGTATTCAGAAGTGACTTCTGGGTTGGAGATACAATCTCTGTGGTAATAAGTAAAGGAAGCCCAGAAGATCACCCAGGAAAAGAGTGAAAATGGAGATGAGGAGCCAACCTAGCCCTAAATTCCAATACCAGAACCCAGGGAGTTGGAGGGGGGGTGGCAGGAGCTAGAAATCAGGACTGACAAGGGGGGTCCACTAAGTTAGGATGTGGTGTTTCCAGAAAAAGAAAAAAAAATCAGTGCTATCAAATGCTATTGAAAGATGGGCTAAGTTGAAAACATAATTGTGTCCTTTGGATATGGGAACACAGAGGTCTCTGATAAGCCTCACACACACACACACACACACGAAATAATAATAATAATAAAAGAGGAACTCACAAACTTAAAGAATGAACTATGGTTACCAGAGGGGAAGGGTGGGAGGGGGAGGGATAAATTGGGAGTTTGGGATTGACATGTACATACTGCTATATTTAAAATAGATAACTAACAAGGACCTACTATAAAAAAAATTAATTTCTTAAAATGAGGAACTGTAATGAATGTACTGTGTTATTGATAAATTAGAGACTTAGGGACAATGTGTGTAGGATTTAGCCATGAAGGGGAGCAGGGAAGTAAGAATGATCTGAGTCTTCTTAGTTCTCACAGTGAGTGTTTTGTACCATTTTCTGAACTGAACAGGAGCCCAGTTTTTCACAGTATTTTTTTCAAAGTATGAATCCAGAGGTTCTCCGCTAAAATGGAAGTTAATTTATTTAATTCCAATAATATTTATTAAACATTCATTATGCAAAAAGTTCTTCGTCCAACCACTATTACAAGATGCTAATTTTATTTCATGTGACCTTGGGAATTTGGGTTAAAGAGGAAGTTTTCATTCTGGTCCTGAAGGTCATGTAATCAGAGAAGCATAATGGCGAGGTAGGTAGGTTATGAACTGAAGACAAATAACACAGCTGACCTTTGGCAGACCCCATATTCTTCCTGAGCAGGAAAGAGGAGAAGTTCTTGCTGGACTCCTAGGGTCAAAGTAAGTACTTCAATGCTCAGCATTAATTATCACGGAAGCTCCTGGCTCTGGTCCTTAGCTTTTCCTATGGCCACAGAATCTCTCAGGAGGACAAGGAGGACTTTGCCTCCCTGTGACTGTTTTCAGCAGAACTCCTGAAAAGGACCCCCCACCCCATGGGGGTCCTTTCAAAGTGGAAACACAGTTCCTAGAGGAAATTGTACAGTTTCTTTTAAATGATGCATCTAAACTTGCTAATACCAATGCCTTTACAAAGAGTTGGGAGTGAAAAGGTCACTCGTAGCAGCCTTAAATGTCTGACCTTTACTTTTTGTTCTAAATTATCCTCTGATTGTACAGCAACACAAAAAGCACTCATTGTGAGCTTATTAGAATGCCCACAGATGGAATCTTGCCTAGTGCTAAAGAAGCAGGTAGTTACACTCAATGTGTTTATCTACATTTTATTTGGCATCACCACTGGGAAATGAAATGCTAGAAACTGAAATTTGCTGAAGGATTATTTTATTCAGGTGTGTGGTAACAGCACATATATAAATATCTTTCTCTGAGGGTAAAAATAACCGTGGGCAGTGAGGAGAAGAGAGTTTTCACCAAGGCATAGATTTGTTTGGTTGACCTAGATTCTAGTGCTAACTCAGCGATCATGGAGTGAATGAACTCAGGTTGTTTTAAAATTATCTGCTCCTTAAAATTTTATTCTAAATGTTACTTTGCCCATTTATTGAATCCGATCATTTCTGTCTCCTCCTGATTCTTCTTCATATTATTCTTATGTCTCTTGAAATCGATGAGAATCCAAGTTAGGTCATGCTAAGTCAAAACCAAAGCCCCCTCTTCCAGGATTTTTTAACTAAAAACCAAACTAAAAGATTGGGTATAAAACATCATCCTTCTCTACCCCAAACTCCTAATTCCCAGCTTCTCTTATTAAAGAGTAATGAATGTATTATTAAATAATTGGAATAATTTTTATTTGACCCTTGTATACTTTTAACCTATGTTATTTCTTGAGGCTAATGATTTCCCTCAATTTCCTTGCTACTGTATAAAAAAGTACAGACAGAGAACATTAAAGCAAACTTTATAGATGTCTCTGATAGCTTTTGTTGTGTATCAAAGCACCCCAAAACTCATTGGCTATAAACAATGAATATTCACATGTTTCATGATTGTGGGCTTGCCCTAAGATGGACTCACTAACATGTCTGAGTTCTCAGCTGGAGATCTGGGACATCTGGGACATTAGGACTGTTGAAATGCCTATTACAACCAGGACATGGTCCATCCTCCAGGAAGTGAACACAGACTTTTTCAGGTGGTTGGTAGAGGGGTTCTCAGCAACAAGAGATCACAAGTGCTGATGATTAATAACTTTTCAAATTTCTGTTTGCATCACACTTGCTAAAGCCCCACTGGCTTATGAAAGACACATAAGCAAGTTCAGAGTCAGTGTGAGAGAGCACCTCATAAGGACATGGATACAAGGAGGGAAATAAAGATGCCGTTTAAAAAATATTCTGCAATAAGTACATATGGACACCAAGGATGGAAGGGGGGGGGAGTGGGAGGAATTAGGATATTAGAATTGACATATATACACTATGTATAAAATAGATAACTAATGAGAACCTGCTGTATAGTACAGGGAACTTTACTTCACTTCTCTGTACAGTAGAATCTAACACAACATTGTAAAACAACTATACCCCAATAATATATATATATATATATATATATATATATATATATATATATATATATATATATATTCTATAATAGGTGAGTAAATTAAGATTCATAGGCTAGCTTCTGCTCTGTGCATCCAAGAATATGAAAAAAAGGAAGAAGTCCATTGGCTAGGAATTGGCAAACATTTTCTGTAAAAGACTGGATACAACATATTTTGGGATTTGCAAGCTAGATGGTCTGTTGAAATCACTAAATTCTGCTATTATAACATTGAAGAAGTCAGTATGTAAATAAATGGGTGTAGCTGTGTTCTAATAAAATGTTACTTACAAAACTAAGAAGTGTACCAGATTTTGCCTGCATACTTGCAACCCTTGCCATAAGTACCTATTCTGACAATTACTGTTGCACAATAAACCAACATAAGGCTTTCTGGCTTCAGACAGCAGTGTCTGACAGTTTGGATGGGTCAGGACTCCGCTGGGGTGTTGTCCCTCAGGGTTTGTCCTGCAACTACGTTCAGATGGTGACTGGGGCTGTGGCAGCAGAGGCTGTCTGTCCTACTGATGTGGGCCAGTTAGGTCCTCTCACACCATGGCAGCACTGGTGATGTTGAACTGCTTACATGCCAGCTCTGGTTCCAGTAAGTGTTTCAGCCAGCAAAGTGTATGCTGAAGTGTATTTTATAATCTAGTCTCAAAAGTCACACAGTGACTCTCCCACTGCATATAATGGTAACAAAGGCCACAATACAATCCAAGGAATAGGAATTCGACTCCACAGCCAGGTAGGGCAGTGACAAGTTTCCAGAAGAGTACATGGGATGAGAAAAATTGTGGTGGCCAACTTTAGAAAATACAACCACAGTCCACCAGGAAGGGGCATGTCTTCTCATGATGAAAGGCAAGCAGATAACAAATAGAGTGGATGTGGAAAACTGCAAGGCTGTCAAATGAGAGAAAGAACATTGCTTTTGCATTTAAAAAGAAGCAGGCTTATATTCTGGCCCTGACACTCACCATTCTTTTATTTATCATCTGAAAGAGATGATGCCAGATTTACAGAAATACTTTTGGATATTGCGTATCAGTTTAATTCCAGTTTCTCCCAGGAAAATATCAATATCAATATCCCACTGGGTTTTTCTAGGTGTTGAAAGGCATAGAAGAAATATGGTCACAGACATGTCCTGGTGTTACCAAAAAGGTTCAGCTGCTTGCCGCTCAAAAGCAAATAATTAAGAGGCAAGTATCAGTAGGAAAGAAAGTTGCTTTAACCAGAAAAGCAATCTGGGAGAAGGTGGACTAGTGTCCAGAGACCAACTCCCAAGATTCTGCTCAGCCACAACAGTTTTTAAAGGGAAAAAGGGGGAAGCATCTCAGTGAATCATTGAGGCAGGATGTTGGGTTCCGCATCCTTCTCCATTGAGTGCAGACTGGTTGACTCTCTCTTCAGATGTTATCTTGCTGAGTGATTGACCTGTAGGATTGCTAAGGGCACTGTTGGGTCTAGAGGGCTAATCATTCTTTAACTACTTAATTCTTTATTCATACTTCTTTTAATCTAGGAAAGCAGGTTAGGCAAGGCGAGGTGTGCATTCAGGAGAGTATAAGTCAGGAGTTAGTTTAAATTGCCTAGTTATCTCATTCCTATAATTAGGTTCTTTTAAGGCTAAAGGGGAACAAAAATGGGCAAATAGGAAGGGAACAAAAGAGCTGCTTTCACTGGAACATATAAGGCTTTGAATAAAAAGCATCAGTAAGCTATTCTTTTTTTATACAATTTTTAAGGTTACTTCCATCTCCAGTCATTACAAAATACTGGCTATATTCTCCATATTGTACAGTACACTCTTGAGCCTATATTACACCCAATAATTTGTACCTCCTGATCAACCACACCAGTTAGTAAGCTATTCTTACTGATATTATCTTCCAAACAACCACAATGCCAGAAAAATCACAACCATTAGATGATCTATTCGAATTTGGATTAATAGTCAAAGAATCCAAAAATAACATGCTATTGTGGAATCTTAGGAGGAGAGTCAGACTGATCTGGGTTCAAACCCTGGTCCATCTCAAACATAAATAACAGATGCTAAGGACCTGACAAAGGAGTTGCAGGAAAGAACAAGGATTTCTCTCCTTTCTAGAATGAAGACAATGTATTTTGAAATAAATAGACTTTTCCAAAACAAACCAGTAAAGTTGAAAAACATCAAATTGTCCTCTTCAACCCAAACATCTCTGGGTGAGTACCTTTCACAAAGAGTAAGAATGTCTCAGTATCTAATATTATTCCAAGTGAAGCTTGTAAAATAAGTTTAAATAGGAACAGCACTCTAAATGCTAAGTAATAACAGCACTAGCAATATTTTATAGTTCTAAATAGCATTTACATTAAATGCGAGGAGAGCTAATGTGTACAAGAGAATATGTGAATTTTATCACACTCAGAAAAATTGGGAGTGTTTGATGTTACCAGAGTTTTAAAATCTATAAAATCGACCTTATTGATTACACAGTGGGTTTTCTATACTCTTTCTTTTTGAGCATTGATTCTGTGTTATATTGATAGAGACACTTTAAAGTGTTCTATGGTATTTTGATTTCTGGTTCTTTAGAAATTTTTGTTTTATGAAAGCTGTTGCGGTGTTAATTGGATATATAAATATGAATAACTGTTATTTCTTTCTGGTAAATTTTAGACTTAAGCATTCTGAAATGCCCATCTTTATCTTTTTTCTTTTAATCTGTAGTCTTAATTCTATTATGGATGTCAATATTGTTACTTCTGTTTGCTTTTTTGTGTTTACTTGTTATATTTTTCATAGTTTTTTTTGTTTTGTTTTGTTTTTTTGCGGTATGTGGGCCTCTCACTTTTGTGGCCTCTCCCATTGCGGAGCACAGGCTCCGGACGTGCAGGCTCAGCAGCCATGGCTCACGGGCCCAGTCACTCCGCGGCATGTGGGATATTCCCAGACCAGGGAACGAACTCATGTCCCCTGCATCAGCAGACGGACTCCCAACCACTGTGCCACCAGGGAAGCCCTATATTTTTCATAGTTTTTTTCATATGAATTTGTCTCCTTTACTCTGCTAAACATTGCTGGATTTTGTTTTGTTAGTCAGACAAAAATCTATTTACTTTGTTATTATAAGTGAGTTGAACCCATTTGCAATATGTTAACCTTCATTATTTCAAATTGTTTCATGTGATGTGGGGTGTGTGTGTGTGTGTTTACTAATTACATAGACTTCCATTATGCAGTCTGTTTGTTCATTTTTGATTCAACTTCTGATATTGGAGAGGCTTTTTGTTTTTATTTTGTGCTTATGGTCACTTTAAAAGTAGGGCTTCCCTGGTGGCACAGTGGTTGAGGGTCTGCCTGCCGATGCAGGGGACACGGGTTCGTGCCCCGGTCTGGGAGGATCCCACGTGCCGTGGAGTGGCTGGGCCCGTGAGCCATGGCCGCTGAGCCTGCGTGTCCAGAGCCTGTGCTCCGCAACGGGAGAGGCCACAACAATGAGAGGCCCGCATACCGGAAAAAAAAAAAAAAAGTAATTCTATCCCAATTCATACTGATTACCTCCTTTGCTTATAAACAAATTCAGTCCTTTACAGTGACCCTTGATTAGTTTGGTACCAAGATGTGTATTATAAACAAACATCCCTTAAACAAACAAATCCTCGTTTCCCTCTAGCCATCACTATTCCTTGGCTGAGTTCCAGTGAGGATTGATATGTATTCTTGTTACCATTTTCTGGGTATCAACTGGGTGACACACACCTACAAAGCACTACATTTTCAATAGGCATCACCACTGCCTTATCTGACACAGAAGGACCTCACCAGAGATCACCTTACTTCAAACACTGAGTATCATGAGATGTATTTGATGCCACCATTCCCCTCTTGGATTCCCCTTATATCTGATGGACAGTTTTATCACTCTGCTGGGCACCATCACCCACGCACTAGCATAGTGGTAATCTATGGCTAATAAAGGTAAAATGAGACTGTGTGTGTGTGTAATATGTGTGTGCATGTGTTACACTCTGTTGGAAAGAGTCATAAACGGTTCTTGCTTCTCTGTAAATAATATTGATATTGGCAAACTAGCTTTTTCAGTTTTTACTTTACATCTCATCACCCTAGATGAGACTCAGGTATGATTATAGTTAGGTTGAGTTGGGAGACACATCGAGAAAGAGAAAACATGCTCCTCAAGACGGTCACTCCCATTTGATTGTTGAATCTGTTTATAGATCACACTCTATCTTTCTTGGGATGGAACCTCTTTGCAGGGCTCTCGTTCATAAATGGATTTTTGGTTGGTTATCTCTCTACCTCTTCTCCATGACTCCACAGTTTCACCAGACACACCTTGGACATTCTCTAATCACGACTGAGATTTAGTCTACTTTCCTCACTATGCATGTATAAGAAAAAAATGAATAACTGACAAAAATGAAAGAAAGGTTTTATCTTCTAATTTCTTTATATTGTATAGTTTACATTATAGATATATTACACCATGTCTGACATGCCCTGTGTTTTTCAACTTCTGTGCATTTGGTCAACTTGTTTCCTCTACTGAAAATTATATATTTTCCTTTCTTATTTCTTCAAACTTTACATACCTTCCAACATGCAACTCACATTCCACATTAGCCTCACACGTGAGCAGCACAAAAATCCAAATAAATATTAATGAGTGAATGGTAGTTTGATATCTAGAATAAGAGCAGATATAGCATCAATGTGCAGTCCTTTAATCACACAGAAACTCCATAATTTTTTTCATTCATACAAAAATATGTATTGAGCACCTACTATTTGCCAGGCATTTTTCAATGAACATGAGAGACATTAGTGAAAATAAATAAATGCATAAATAAATCACATTTTCCTTATGGGTCTTATGTTGTCTTATAGCAGATAGGCAATAAATAAACAATATTAAGAATGCAGATATTTTATACTTTTCATAGGTTACAAGCAAGGACAGAAAAAAAAAACAAGGTAAGGGGGGGATTGGGAATTCTGAGTGATAGTAGAGAGGCAGGTTATCATACTAAATATGATAGTCAAGATTGGTCTGTTTTAGAAAATAATACCTAAACAGATACTTGCAGGTGGCCTGAGAGCTTTGTGGCTCTGAGGAAAGAGCACTGCAGGAAGAGAAACAGCTAAGACAGCAGAATAGAGTAGGCATATTCCTAGTATGTGTGGGGAACAACAGGAGTGCAATATAGCAAAGATACCATGAGCCAAGGCAGGAGTGAGAGAAGTGAAGTTATAGAAGAGAGAAAAAAACTAGGAACAGGTGAAAAGTCAAGTCTTTAGAGGGTGTGAACCAAGGAATTATGTTATTCAACCGACATTTAAAAGGCACATTGGTAACTACTATGGAGAACAGTAATGAGGCTCCTTTAAAAAGTAAAAATAGAGCTACCATATGATTCAGCAATACCACTCCTGTGCATATATCCAGAGAAAACCATAATTTGAAAAGATACATGCACCCCATTGTTCATAGCAGCACTATTTACAATAACCAGGTCATGGAAACAACCTAAATGTCCACTGACAGATGAATGGATAAAGAAGATGTGGTATATACAAACAGTATAATACTACCATAAAAAAGAATGAAATAATGCCATTTGCAGCAACATGGATGGACCTATAGATTATCACAGTAAGTGAAGTAAGTCAGACAAAGACAAATACCATATGCTATCACTTATATATGGAATCTAAAATATGACACAAATGAACTTATCTATGAAACAGAAACAGACTTACAGACATAGAAAACAGGCTTGTGGTTGCCAAGGGGGAGAGGGGATGGGGGAAGGATGGATCAGGAATTTGAGATTAACATATACACACTACTATGTATAAAATAGACAAATAACGAGGATGTACAGTATAGCACTGTGAACTATACTCAATATCTTGTAATAACCTATAATGGAGAATAATCTAAAAAGATATATATATATGTACATATAGGTATATGAATCACTTTTTCTGTACACCTGAAACTAACACACTGTTGTAAATCAACTATATTTCAAAAAAATTTTTTTAAATAATAAAAGGCACATTGGCTAATATATTGAGATTAACCATAAGGGTAAAAGCAGAGACAGATGAGCTGGCTTTTGATTCAGGCTGGTAAAGGTAGTATGGGAACTGAGAAATGCAGAAAAGCCTGTTTTCCTTAACTGCTATACTTTCCTCACCCCTAACATTTAATACTTGATTCTACTATCTTGATATCTGTCAGATCCAAACCCATTTTTTCCTTCCATTTTCCTGCTACGTTCTTGGTTAATATCCTCATCATTTTTTAATGGATTCACCATAATTTGCTTACCAAATCCCTATTAATGGACACTTCAGTTACTTCCACTATTTCGCTCTTACAGACAATGCCAAAGTGAGCCTCTTTACACATCTATATCTGCAAACAAGTGCTAGCATCTCTGTAGAACACATCTATAACAGAGAAACTTTGAGGGAAAGTCCATGTTAACTTGTGTTTGTTTGTATGCCTTTCCTTTTGTTTTTTGTTTGTTTGTTTGTTTTTCTTAAAGAAACAAACATTTATTATTTTGCAGTTTCTGTGGGTTCTACTGAAGGGTCTGCTTTCAATATAAATTTACTCATGTGGCTCTTGGTAGAAGATCACAGTTCCTCCCACATGGGCTAGATGGATTGCTTCAGATTTATCAACTGGATTCCCTAGTGCAATTAATTCAAGAGCGCAAGATGGAAGCCACGATGTCTTTTATGACACATGTATGTAGTCACCATTTCTGGTGTTCTTTCTGTAGATACAGATTTCCATCTGGTGTTATTTTCTATCTACCCAAAGAATGTTCTGTAACATTTTTTGTAGCTAGGGTCTGACAGTAATTGATTTTCTCAGGTTTTTATATGTTAGAAAAGTCATTCTCCCTTCACTTTTTAAAGATATTTTCACTGAGTATAGCATTCTGGGTTGACAAGATTTTCTTTCACTTACTTAAGAGATGTTGCTCTGCTATCTTCCTGCTCACATTCTTTACAACAATAAATCTGCTGTTATCTTTATCTTTGTTCCTCTGGACATAATGTGTCTTTTGTGGGTGACAAGTTTCTTTTTATCACTGGTTTTAAGCAATTTGATTTTGGTGCAATTTTCTCCATGCTTCTGAGATTGTGGATTTTTAAGCCTCTTAGCTTTGTGAACATATGGAATACAATTATAGTAAATTTTTAAAATGTCACTGTCGGCTAAACCTGACATCTGTGTCAGTTCTGCATTTATTTCAATTGATTAATTGTTTTCTTCATTAGGGGTCATATTTTCTTGCTTCTTTGTATGCCTTATAATCTTTGACTGGATTCCAGACATCATGAATGTTAACTTGTTGAACGCTGGATATTTTGAAAAAAATTATTGTATTGGAGTATGGTTGATTTACAATGTTGTGTTAGTTTGTGGTGTACAGCAAAGTGATTCAGGTATATATATATATATTTAATATTGTTTTCCATTATGGAACATAGTTATGGATATTTTCCATTATGGATACTGAATACAATTCCCTGTGCTATACAGTAGGACCTTGTTGTTTATTCATTCTATACATAATAGTTTGCATCTGCTAATCCCAAGCTCCCAATCCATCTCTCCCCTACCCTTTCTTCCCACTGGCAATCACAAGTCTGTCCTCTATGTCTGTAAGTCTCTTTCTGTTTCATAGATATGTTCATTTGTGTCATACTTTAGATTCCACATATAAGTGATATCATATGTTATTTGTCTTTCTCCATCTTTCTTTGTCTTACCTCACTTAGTATGATAATCTCTAGGTCCAGAGTGCTGGATATTTTTGTGTTCCTAAAAATCTTGAGCTTTGTCCTGGATTGCATTCCAATGTACTTGGAAACAGTTGGACCCTTCAGATCTTGCTTTTACAATTTTTTATGTGGGACTGAAGCAGTGTTCAGTGTAAGGGTCATCATTCCTTATGTCTGAGGAAAGGCATGTTAACACTGTCCTGTGAATCAAGAAATTTTCCAGTCTATCTTGTGGAAACTGGTAATATTCCTGACACTGTGCCACATGGGATACTCTTTCCTCTAAGCCACTCATGTGGACCTTGTCCTTACATATATGTGCTGAGTGATACCTAGCTAAATATATGGTGAGGGGATTCTCTGCAGATATCTGGAGATTTCTCTCTGTAAATCTCTTCTTCTCTGTACTCTGTCCTGAACAACGTGTCTTGGCCACCTCAGCCTCTCAGATCCATATTCTCAACTCAGGGAGTCTGCTGGGCTTTTCCTGGCTTCCCCATCTCTCTGCCATGGTCTGGAAACTCTATTTCCAGCTAGCTGGAACAATCATAGAGTTCACCTCATTTTTTTTTTCCTTCTCTCACTAATCACTGCCCTCGGTTGACTGATGCTCAATGTCCTTAAAAAATGTGCACCCTGCTGGTGCACAGAGGGCAATTTCAGTATCAGGCATAAGGGAAGGAGCAGGAAAGGACTTTCACATTGTGGGTAAAGGCCCACTGGTGGCAAAGGAAGTTAAGCAAGAGAGACGCAGTGCATTTTCTACTGACTCCAGCTGCATACTTAACTGGATGAGTTCTTGCAAGGATGGGAGACATGCCCCAGCTCAGAGGGCACAGTTGGCATCCCCCTCAGCAATCTCTCTCTAACGGCAGATGTGTCTGTGTCCCCTACATTGTGTGACACTAGCCAGGAAAGGTCACAGGGAGGCAGCCAGCAGCTGTCTGCCGCTCCTTCCATGATTTAGTCTGGTTTCACAGGATCCCTAGCAATTCCCCACATCCGTCATACTTACCAGGGAAAAGATCTGCATCCCTATTTGTAGTTGCAAACTATTCTTCCCTTTCTCTAAGTTCCTGTCACCATCCTGTGGTAGCCGCAAAGTGGGGCACGTGGACAGCACCTCAGCCTCCCATCATGCAGAGACTGAGAGGCAGTATCTCCTTCTTTTAGAGTCCTAGTGTCAGAGCAGTTATCTCCCTTACCCCACACTTTGAGGGAAAGAAATGAGTTGTATCCCTACAGCCACAGCCCCCCTTCAGGAAGGAGAAAATTATTTGTTACTCCAAGGTTCTGCTATGTCCTCAAATAACTACTTTCTTACCTCAACTCTTTTTATACAAACCATGGAATGTTGGCTGTTAAAGGGTTTTTTTTTGTTTGTTTGTTTTTTCCTGAATGATGATTCTACTTTGCAAAACTTTCAGAAAGAACACAGAGCTTTTTTTCCCCAGCTCTGAACTCCTGATAGCACTTTGTTGACTAAAACAATGCACAACCTAAAAGTTGAGAATTATGTTTTATTTGGAGGACATTCTGAGGATTTAGGTCCAGGACACAGCCTCTCAGAGGCTCTGAGGAACTGCTCTAAAGAGGTCAGGGGGAAGCCAGGGTATATAAGAGTTTTTGTAACAAAGATCAGGTTGTCAGAACTTCAAAAGATTACTGTTAATTCAAGAAAACCAGATATCTTCAGTTAAGGAATTTAGCTCTTATCTATGTATGGAAAGATGCAAGAGTCTGGGCTCACTGAAATCATTCCTTTCATATGCACCTCAGCTCTCTGGGGCCAGTGTCCTGCTTTTCTCCATCTTGAATCCCCTCAGGGTTCCTTTGTTTACTGATATAGCAGGCAAAACTTTTCATTCACAACTTTATATCACCCATATAAAATTTAAATTTCTTGACAATGGCATGAAGATGTATTTTTAATACATTTTTCTTTACCATTTAGAATATAGCTCTTTTCTTTCAGCATTCCACTTCCAATCACCTCCAATTCCAGGCTTTAGATTTTTGTGGATCCTTGTCTATATCACTTCACTCTGAATAATTTTCCAGCAAATCCCGCATTTCTGAAGCTTTCCATTTCATTATATTAATCTAGGCAGAGTTTAGCACTACACCCACAATCTTACAGAATCAAATTCCCTGAGGATGTGAACACATTTTTCTTTTTCATCTAGTCTAAATATATATATATATATATATATATTAGAATTGATATAGGGAGGTTACTTAGTGCAGACATAGACACAATATAAAGGAAACTAAATCTTATAAGTTGAATCTGTTCAAAGAGAGAATGGGCCACCATGTGATATTGTTAACCAAAAACTGGGTTCACCTCTTGGTGGGTGTCAAGCCGAAAGACACAACCAAGCCAAAGATCAGAAGGAAGCATTTTTTACTTGCAGCAAGTAAGGAAAGCACTGGGGATCTTTCCCAAAGCAATATCTCTCCAAACAGCACAATTGGGGAAGTTTTAAGCTAAGGGAACGTGCATATTCATGAAAGGGTTTGAGCAGAGGAGAATTCAGCATAGAATTGGGGCCAAGGTCGACAGAGTCCAAGCTTTAGTTGACTGAAGTCAGGAGGGTCAATGTCATCCTTCCATCCTCCACCTGGGTGGAGGCCTTAGTTCCTACAGAAGAACTCAAAGATATATTGTTATGTGTATCCCTTGAGGAGGAGCCAGGACCCTGCCCCAAGGATGCACTATTGTTTCTTGACTGCTCCTCCCTTGTCTCTGTATTCCCTCCTTTCCCTGATCAGCAGCTGTTTGAACTGTACCCTTTGGAACTCAGGGAAGATCATGGAGGTTGAATGAAACCTATTTCCTACAAACAAGAAACAGGAGACACAGAAGGGATTTGTACCCGGGACCCCCACAGTGTCCTGCTCAGTTTCAAAATACAGTCCTTCCTTTAACAAGGTGAGGTTTTCAGTCAGAGTTGGGTAATCACTGCTAAGGTGCCCTCTGTCTAGCAGGGATCCTTCACTGTGAGAGAGATGACATATTGGTTTCCAATCTGCTTGTGCTTTAGAATTAGGAGAGGAGGAGTTTATGTTGCAATCACAGATATTAAGGCTATGGGGTGGTTTTAAAGTAATCCAAAATTCTGTTAAGATTCTTACCTTTGAGAGTTGGACATTAATTCCCCTTTCCTTGAGTGTGGACTAGACTTAGTAACCTGCTTCTAAAGAATAGAATACAGTGAAGGTGATGGTGTGTGACTTGGCTATTAGGAATCCTGGTTTCCTACTTGTCCTCTCTCTGGGATCACTTACTCTGGGGGTAACCAGCTGTCAAGTTATGAGGACACTCAATCCACCCTATGGAGAGACCCATGTGATGAGGAAGTTGGCCTCCTTTTAAAGCAGATGCTTTTAGTCAACAGCCGTGTGAGTGAGGCATGTGGATGTGGACCCTCCAGCCTGAACCACACCTTCAGATGATCACAGCCAGGGTAATACCCTGACTCTGCCTTGTGAGAGATGCTGGGCCAAGACAACCCAGCTAATGACTACTCTCATAAAATGCATGAGATAATAAAAATTGCTGGTATAAGTGAGACTGTGAACCTCAGATTGGGACTTGAACCCACATGCCGGGACTCAAACCCAGCATAAATCCTGATTGGGGCTTGAATCCACACGACTGGGACTCAAACCCAGCCAAAACTCAGTTGGGATTCGAACCCACTAGGTCGGGACGCAAACCTGGCCAAAACTCACAGTCTTCCAACTGAAATCACACACCTGGTTTCAGGACTTAATGAAGTTCAAGTTCTTGATGTCTCATTGCAGAAAGAATTCAATGAGAAAAAAAAATGATAGGTAAGAAGTGGATTTATTTAGAGAGAAGTACACTCCACAGCCAGAGTGTGGGCCATCTCAGAAGGTGAGAAAGGCACCAGGGTATGGGGTTGTCAGTTTTTATAGGGGTGGGTAATTTCATAGGGTAATGAGTGGAAGGAGTATTCCAGCTATTTCCAGAAGAGGCAGGGATGACCAGGAATTGGTCTACCACCCACTTTTTGATCCATATGATTAGTCTTGGAACAGTCATGGCACTGGTGTGTGTGTCATTTAGCTTGCTGATGTTTTACAGTGAGTGTATACTGAGGCCCAAGGTCTAGTGGAAGTCAACTTGTCTGCCATCTTGGACCCATTTGGTTTTAATCAATTTATGTCATGTCCTCGGGCTATGTCATTCATTCAAATTTGTGCTCTGCCCTCTTCCCTCCTGTTTCCTAAACAGCTAAGTTTTGGTGTAATTTGTTACACAGCCAACTAGTTAGAATGAGCAGTAACTAATGCAAACTCCTTCCCAGAGTTTCTGATTCAACAAATTTGAAACGAAACTTAGAATATATATTTAATATAATCATCCTCTTGACTCTGGTGCAGTTACTCTATCACTAGGTATTTAGGAACTATTACAAGCTTCCCTCCAGACATGTATTAGCTTGATTTTACCTATGCCTGAGGTCCACTCTATTAGTAATATCATTCTTCCCATTATTATATCTCTTATTCTGCCTTGTAATCAAGCACATGACAGAAAGTGTGTTACTTGCTAAGCATTGTACTTTATAAAAGTAGTAGTTTTAGATTTTTTAAATTATTATGAAAGTAGCATATGCTTATTATAAAACATGGAAAATATTTCTAAAAGTATAAAGAAACCAAAACATATCCATATATCTCTATTGCTCTATTTTGATATATCTCCATTATATTTAATTCCAAGTAATTGTGATGTTATTGTCATATAATTTCTCATCAGTTTTTTGCCTTCCACTGAAATAGTGCCTGGCATACAATGGAGCCAATGAATATCTGTTGAATAACTTTTTCCTAAACATTTTCCAAAATATTTAAAAGTCTTTAGCAGAAACAAATAAATGACTGAAAAATACTGCATCATATTTATGTACTATCATTAATTTAAAACTTACTAGATGAAAAGTTATAAACATTATAAAGCTTTTAATACATTTTGCCATACTACTTTCCAGAAAGACAATGGTACTCTTATTATGAAAATGATTTTAAATGGTTAAAATTTCCTAGGAGAAAACACAGATTTTATAACAAAATAAAACAAAGATGATAGATGAAGGCAAGTGGGTAGCATGGGATTTATATACACAAGATTAAAACTGCATACCCAAATTTGATGCTGTACTTATCTGAATTTGGGGAAACAAAAACTTTGTTTCTAAGCGGATAGGAAAAGGAGTAAATTACAAGAGAGAAAGGATGAGGTAATGGAATGAGTGTGGATTATAGCACTCCAGACATCTACAGACATGCAGCCAATACTTCTTAAATTATGAGCAGCAACACTGGAGCAAAGAAAGCCTGACAGTGAGTGGGCTGATCTCTTGAAAGAATATGTCTTATTAGAACATAACTTTGAACAACGGGATAATGGAGTGAAACCCATTGGTGACTGGGCTGATTCTCCTGTGGTGGAAGAATGACAATTATAAAAATTTCACAGTGTACAGTCTGACCCTAAGGACAATACTTGTTAAGAGAAAAAAAAAAAACGAATAACAATTAATAAATACTCAGGAAACATCTTTATGTGGTAAACTAGTGAAAAAGCAACCCCAACCATGCCTTGTGGATATGCAACACTGTTTTATTTATAAAGCTAGCGCTAGCTTACAAATCTAGGGAAGTGACCTCGAGAGAAAATGTAGATCTCGCATGCAAAGGAAATCAGAAAGTCTGAGCCTGAGTTAATTGAGACACAGGACACATAGAGTGGTTGTGAATGTTAGGCGTTAAGGGACATGCGAAATCCTAGAGAATAATGAAGCTAACTTATACTGTAGAAATGGTCCCTACCTCCTTGAAGAGAGTGATGAGGAAGAAAGGTGTATATTGTGTTTTGCATGTTACTGTTATCATGGATTCTAAATAATAATGATAATGATAATAATAATAATATTTGTTCTGAAAGAAGAAGAAGAAATTCTTTATTGGTCAATGGCTCATGTATTGTTCTTCCTCATTTACTATTTTTTATCCCATGTTTTAATTATTTTGAAAAATATGAATATAATAAATATGAAGATTCAGGGGAGATGTCTGTATAGCTTATATCAAAAGCCAAAGCCAGAGCAATCATTAATCTGACCATGTCTAAATGAATTGGAAATTTGATAACAATGCATACATGAATATTATTTAGAAAACGTAGTAAATTGTGTGAAAATGAGAAAATTTCCCTTACATAAGAATCTGACAAGCCAATTTAAAATCATTACAGAACCAAAAGGCAAAATGTTTAAACCCACCTGAACACCAGCTGCTTGTATGGAGAAGAAAAAAAGAGATAATAAAGTTTCCTGAAGCCCTTATACTAGCAATGTTCCATTCAGGCACATATTTTCCGCTCTCACACATCAAGAAAAGAAACCTGGTCCATGATTTTAAAGAAATAGAATTCTTGTCATTTTTCAAGTTTTGATTCAAAGTTCAAGAGAACTAAAAAACCTGCCAAGACACAAACAGAATATGCAGAACCCCATCTCCCTCCAAGTCTCCCAGACACTGGCAAGTAAATCAATGAAAGTGTTAGCCTTTCAACAATCCATGTCTCCATGGAGCTAATCCAGTGGTTGGTAACACCCTATATAATCTTACAGCTGGGCTTGTTCAACAGCAACAACATTTGGTTGAGAAAAAAAATGATGTATCTTGTTTCTAAGGTTGTGCTGGTGATCAAATGAAATCAATCACCCAGCGGAACTGAACAATTGTGCAGAGAATGGTCATAAATACAGCAGAAGTACCATTTCACATGAGAAATAGTTGCTTCAGAGGCTAGCTGTGACTGCCAAGTCAGTCTATGATAACATAACTTTCAGAGACTGGATTCTTAGAAGCATGTTATTGTGATTTGGGGAAATTGTAAAGCTTTCACATACATAGGAGTTACAGAGACTAATCACATTTCTCAGGTTTTACATTCTTATTTGTAAAATGTAATTGATTAGGTTCTTGCTTGGTTTGGACAGCAGAGCAAACTCTGTGCCAAAGGCAGTTTGAGGGAGGGAGAGTAATCCAGATTTGGGATCATATATACGGAGCTCCAAATGAACCTCTACAGGTTTCTTGACTTCTCATTCAGTTTTCCACAACATGTTGAGTACCATAATGTTTAAGGACCACTTATTTTGAGAATTATATAAAAGCATATATCGATAAGAATCCAACACAGAGTCCAAAATAGAGCATGCATTTAATAAATATGAGTTGAATTAATGATGGCAGGAAGAAATGAATGTATGGATAAATGAATGATTAAAGTTACATATACATTTCTTAACATTAGGAAGAGGAAGGGAAAAAAAGTTCTGTAAATTTGACTATTCTACTGCTTTCCTGTCCCTATCACATCAACTAAGATGAGCTACAAAACAAGCAGGGCTAAAATGAATGTCAAATGAGAGTAATATTAGGAGCTGCCACTGATGCAACAGTTGCTACATATCAAGCATTTACTTATATTATTTAATAATAATAGTAATAATAATAGTAATAGAGCTTATAACACCACCAGTGTGCCAAGCACTATGCTAAGCATGTTACATGGGTTCACTCATTTATAATTTTGATGAAACCTTATAAAGTTTGTGCTATACAGAGCTGCATGTCTTGCATGAGGTTATTATCCCCATCCACACATGAAAAACTGCAACTTCAATACATTAAGTGATGAAGGCCAAGACAGATACTCAAGAGTATCCGACTTTATAGTCTGCAGTTTCTATTGCATTGACTGCTTCACTGAGGAGCATTCTCTCCTTTGGATGAATGTGAAAGGACCAAGTGGATTTGTTAATAGCAATGGAGAAAATATATAACCAAAGAGTTAAGAAGAAAAAGAGATATTCGGCAGATGACCAGTCTTGGCCATAGAATGATAATTGATGCTTAACCCTGGGACACTGCATCCCCGTGTGTTGGGAAAAGACAGCTGAACTGTATTCATTTTGGGTGCCCCACTAGGTTACAATGCACTTTACTTTCACAGAAGTAAGGATATCAACTCTTTGTATTGAGAAAAGGACTTGGGAATATACCCAGGGCTAAGCTGAGATTTCTACATCGATGATAGTTTCCAAAAACATTTATGTTAGCATTCTAATTACTATGCATACATTGTATAGAAACTGGAAATTATTTGTTTGCAAAGGACTTTAAAGCTAAGATGAATTAAAATGTAAAAACTGAGGTCTGTCTCATTTTCAGCTTCTGTCAAAATATTGAGCTAACCAATCAATGTTTCATGTCCTGGAAACTTATTTTACATATGACGGATCTAACTGAAAAATTCCTCCATGTGATAAGGTCTGGAATTATGAAATGAACTTATAAATACCTAACAGTAAATTTATCCTTCATCCAGTTATTATTTTACTGGTATTGAAAAGCTCATTAAATGCATGGCTTTCCATACCTAGTTTTCTAGTTATCCCTAAGTCATTTAGTTCAGTTACCCTATTTGCTGTGAAACCATGCTTATTTATGTTCATACTATTCATCTCCCTCAAAACTATTTAGCTTCCTTGTACTGACTCCTGTCAGTCAGAGAGGCAGCATCCCTTCCTGGATGGAAGACTTTGAGTGACCTGCTATATCAAACTCAAATTAAAAGCTTCTGATTTTAGGAGGTATCTCCCCACTCTCTGCTTGGAAGATTTGGTCTGCTAAGAGCCCCTAGGCCACTTAAAGCCTAGAAATTAAAACTCTAAAAGACACTTTGTTTTTTCCTCTCTTTTTCCACTTACTGAGCCCCATCTCACCAGTTCACCCTCTCTGAAAATCTCCAGTTCTCCTGTATCTAAGGATGGAGATTAATGTTACAAGACAGAATCCCTAACTTTCACATGGCCTGGGTTAAGAGGACAAATGAAGGTGCATTTTCCATATTTCCAAAGGTTTAAATGTTATAAATCAAGCTAACAGACTGTTAAAATAGAAGTCCCAAAATATAACTTGAAAAATATAATTTTGTTTTTAAAAATGGTATTAAAATGTATAAAATCTATGGCCTTTAATGTGAATAAATTTGGCAAAATACTAGCCAAATTAGCATGATTATTTCAGAAAATATTACAAAAAATTTTATTTCATCATTTAAAGCACATCACTTGTATGGTAATTTTTATTGTCTCTTAATGCAATATCAAGATACACACAGTCAATAATTGTTATTCTTTTAAATTAAAAAAAGTAAGAGTATACAGTTCACCTTTTGAAGCTGCATTAATACTTCTAAACCCCTAGAGAAGTTTATTTTTTAAAACTGGAAGTCAATAATTTACTAAATATACATCTATAACAAATTAGCTTAGAATAAATACTTAGATAATTTTGTGCATACATAAGGTAATAACCTAAACTATCAAATCCATCATTTAATAAACAAATTCTTAGCTTTGTTCAAAAAAAAAATTATAATTATAGAATGTTATAAGGAAAATTGAAACTAGGAGTATTGTTCAGTTTGTTAAAATCTCTCTTTAAGCAAGACTATTTTCATTATGAAGGGCATGGACATGGCTAAAGAAGAGTTAAGCTCTACAGCATGGCAAAGTAGACTTCTGAGGGTACCTGGTATGAGCTTCTGCAGTGTATGAAGCAGACTGTTTTCCTTTTTTTATGCATCAACTCTGGCACCAAAGATAATAAATTGTATTGTTGTTCCCTATTAATTAAATGGACTTTATTTGAATACAATTTATTATAGAGGACTGATTATGTATTCCAGGAACTCAATCAATGTGGAGAGATTAGTTGTATGTTAGAATATAGACAACTAATGCCTTATAAAGGGATACATACCTTTATTTTTCTTTTAGTGTCCTTTGGATTCCCTCTTTTCCTTCAGGCTTCAACACTGATGTCAGACCTGGGCCTCCAGACAAAAGTGACACCAGGAAACCACAGCTACAACTTGTAGTAACTTTGCTTTTGTAACATACACCCTGATTACTTACCAATACCTGACATTATTAATTGTAAACATTTTGAGGGCATTGGTTAAAAGTCTGACTTGTACACTGACATATTCCCAGGGCCTAACAAAAGATCTAGAGCTTAGTAAACTCAGAATAAGCATTGGTTGAATACTTATTTGTACTAGAGGTGTTTTAAATAATAAATTTGAAATATTATTTTTGGTAGCCAAATATAATCCAACTGCCCTCTTTTGTCATCACTATGGAACAAAATCATCTACATGCAGAACGGTTTCTAAATCTTGGTTCTCAAAGATTTTAACATTCAATGATAAAGATGTGAATGAAACACATAGATCTTCAACAAACTAAATGATATATAAAAAGCTCTGTGTTTGTTGGTGTAGAGGATGTGCTGGGCAAGTTCAGAGGAGGGTGACAAGTAAGGCTTGGAATTATCGGGGAGGTAACTGTATCCTGGCTCCCAAAGAATGATTGAAGATTTCAATGTTTGGAAAGAGAGAAAAGGCAGTCTCAGCTAAGCAAAGAAGTAAAGGAAAAGATTACAATCATGTTTTTCAAGATAATAAAGTCATTAAAGACTCAGAATAAAAGTATCAGTAGATGATTCATGTAAAGTAACAGTACATGGGTAACATGAAATAAAAGAGATTGTTCAAAATCTAAAATATTGGAGAAGAATTTGGATTTCTTAAGAATTAAGCTGTCATTGAAGATTTTGAAGACCAAAATATTTATTTTATACCAGCAGCTATCCTAGTAGTCATGATTTCTGTGGAAGTCACCTTCTAAATGGAAATGTTCTTGTGTGTGTGCATGTTTGTGTGTGTGTGTGTGTGTGTGAAAGAGAGAGACAGAGACAGAGACAGAGACAGAGACAGATTCTTAAGATTCATTGGTGATTAATGGAGAGGGGGGATCAGATTAAGATAAGGCTTTTAACTCATAAGACTTTGGCTTCTCAAACTTAACATTTTCTTCTGAACTCTGTGAAAAAAATGTCACTTCCTTATATAAGTCATGCACTTCAACCACAACTAAAACAGAATTTGGAGTTGGAAGCATTTCAAGGGCACTTGATATAGTAGCTTCTTTTGCCCTAGTATGATGACATTTTGGTAACATATAAAAATGTCAGCATGTGACAAATCCAAACTTAAACCAAAATAGATGAAGAATTTGAAGTTGTAAATCATCAGAGCCAATTTTAAATTGGCTCAATTCAATGTCTTGGTGTTTTATGTCACTCAACATATGATTGATAAACATATGATAAATAAACCATCAGGTTGATTCAAATTTCTAGATAAGAGCTGAGATTTTTCAAGTTGGTTGAAAAGAATGAATGATATTTTAACTTTCATCTCATATAAATATGGGAATTAATTAAAAAGGAGATATAAAACTGATACATCTTTATTCTTCTTTTAAATATTCAATTCATGTTTTTAGTATCATGGTTTGAATATTGCTTCTTGGGGATGTCACTTATAGAACAAAATGTGTGTGTGTATGTGTGTGTGTGTGTGTGTGTGTGTGTGTAAAGATACAGAACAAGAGGCTCTCTGCACAGCAGGGAACTAAAATGGCTCATAAGTTCTGAGGGTTCACTACCTCCTTCACCTTGGTCTAAAGGTTTCTTGAGGATTCCATTTATTCTCACCATTACAATAGGTGGTATTTTTTGGTTTGTTTTGCTTTTTTTTATTGCTTTTTCGAATACTCCTGTTGAACCTATGGGGAAATTGTAGTATAGGCAGGTTAAGCAATTTGACAAACTTGAACAATTTCAAGTGGTGATTCCAGAAATCAGACAGCATGACATCAAAGGCCACGAGCCATCAGCCTCCTGCATTTTGACAGTATGCTCAATGGTGCTTGAGATCAATAAAGCCCCAGCATTGCAAAATAACAACAGGAATACTATCTATGCAGCCTGCAAGCATGCTGCTAATTGTATGCATGCTATACTTTATAGTACATCTCTATTTCCTTTATTTTTAATAAAAATTGGTATTAATTTTTTAATTACATAGAGAATTCATGAATGTCTTCCTTTTAGTAAAAATTAAAACATTATAAATAGAAAAATTTTCCTTTTACTACATTCCTCAAACACACCAATGTCCCCTTCTTCTCCCTTCTACTTCTCTAAGATGCATTGACATTTATAGTATACACATACACACACATATAAAATACATAATATTTAATTATAAAAAATCTATTATCTAGTATAAATCATTTTTCACGTTTCTTTTATTCAACAATAGATTTCTGTTTGTTTCAACTTTATAAAATACTACACAGTATTCTAACATGTGAATATGTCAGTTTAGAAATTGCCTTCTTATTTTTTTTTTGTATTTTTCTTTACTTCAGTATAAATCCTCTTTCAGATCTTGTTGTATTTATATGTGAATACTTTTCTAAGTATTTTCTAAGCCTCAAAGAATTACTGGATCATGTGATACCTACACTTCATATTTTGATAGCAATTTCAAACTGCCATTTAATTTCCCCATGCCAATTTATTTTCTCACAACAGTGTATATCAGTTTCAATTTCCCAACAAACTCACCAAGACTTGATATCAAACATTTTAATGTCTACGTTCTGATATGTAAGAAATGGTATTGTTTAATCTGATTTCTCTGATTGCTAGTAACTTAGAAAATCTTATTCAAAATTTTATGTCTTTGCAACTTGCCTATTTCTATTCATTGCCCATTTTTATAGATGTTTAGTTGCCTTGTTTTTATTGTTTTGTGACTTTTAGTATGCTGAGCACCAACCTTTGTCTGATATAATTTCATTTCCTGGCTGAGAAGTTAAATTATTTTATTATGCTTTTTTCATCCAGACTTCACATTTTGGAGAATTAAATTACAAACACTTCTTCACGAATGCTAGTATGGACCACAGAAAAATACAGCTTTGACTATAATCTCTCAGTAGAGTCTTACTTTTAAAAATGTTCTCAAAGAAATTAATGAATTTGCATTTTTGAAAACTTCTTTAGTATCTTTGTTTTCGAGTCAGAAAGTGAAACAGAGAGCAATGCAGATTGGCATTAGGGACAATTAGATTCTGATAATTTTGTTCTTTCATACTTGGCACATAGGAGTATTAATAATTTCTAGTAAGGGATGTGTTGGCATTGGTTTCACTGGGTTTTGGGCATTCAGAATACAACCTAAATGTATCAGATGCCTAGGCAGCCCAGGGCTGAACCTAAAAGGCAAATGGGAGCTATAAGAGGCACAGCTGTAGGAAAGGACATTGTTATGGAGAAAAACAAATGTGTCAAAAACTCCCAGAAGAGAAAGACAAACAAAAAAACAAAGAAGGCCTGTACTTTGGTAAGGGGTAGCAGTGCACAATAATAAAGGTCTTTACTTATCCAGTTGAATAAAAATGGGTTTAGACTCTCTACTTATATAGACATTGCCTGAGGAGCAAACTCTTTGAAGAAGTGCATAGTTTACTCATGAGATTATTAACGATGTAATTAGCATAAACACAGATGCTAAATTGATAAAAAATGAAGAATATTAAATGAGACAAAGGTCCAGCAAACATAGATTTAATAACCTCTGATGTAATACATGTGTATAGAATTTTTGTTTTCAAGATTCTTTTCCTCTAAGTTTTCAATATTGCTCCAACTATGTGACAAAAGGAAAAAGAGGAGATATTAACAAAATCCAGAGCCTCCTTTCCCAAGCGTGAACTCTATAAATAGATTGTTCTAGCCTACCCAGATATATTTGGGAGAACACAAGGCACATCTACAAGAGTTGTCCACCTACCTAGAGTTCATTGAAGCCACTCACTATTTGTTTCTTTTAATCCTCCTGGTTTTCTGACCTCTCCTCATCTCAGATCCTATTAACTTCAGACTATTGAATGGCCTTTAGGCAGATGGCATGATCACCTTTGCAAATAACTAAGATGTCTTTTGTGGAGTCTGGCGGGGGGGAACTAGAGTGGTATGAGACAGTAGAAGTCCAGTGAGAGAACTCTCGCAATATGCCGGGCAAGAGGTAAAGGCTTGCATTTCAACAATGGAAGCAAGGATAAAGCAGTTACACATATGACATATTCAGAAAGTCAGCCCATAACAACTCAGGAAAGAAAAAAAAAGTTAATGCCCTGAATTCTGTTAGTTGTATGAGTATAATTTCATTAAATGAGAACACTGCACATATTAATGATATTGTCTAAGCAAATGGGGTAATAGCATCAGTAGAATCAGCATGCCATTTGTATGCCTGTATTATGATTGGATTTACTGCAGAGTATAAATCATGACTCCACAGCATGGTAATTCAGAATGTTTCCGTTTGAACCACATAGGGAAGTTAAACATAACTTTAATTGTCCCATGTAGGAAAGGTTCCTTCCAGTAAATCTCATGCTTCCTAAAATGTCTTAGAGACTCTAAAAATGGTCCAGCTGTAAGATACCAACTATCTGAATAATCACAGAGCTTTGCATTCAAAACAATTTTTTTTTTCGATACAGTTTGCAAATAATTGAATGATTTGATCTGTCCACTGGAGGAGCCAGGCAAGATTGTTCTAGACAGCCAGAGTGGAACAGAATTAAGGCAGAAGGTTCAGTTCGTTGTATCAAAAGTTGACCACATGAAATGGGAAAGACAGCAAACCTCAAACTAACAAGAGGATCAGGACTGAGAGTAAAGCTGAAACAGTGTATCCAAACATGCTTTTAGAGTCAGGGAATTCATTGTAGATGGTGGCGGTGGACTGGGAAAGGTAGCACAGAGTTTATAAGATGCCTTCTCATACAATCATTCAGTTCCTCAAAATCATTCTACACTGGAATTCTAAATAGAAACATACATTCTTTTTTTTAAAAAAATGTTTATTGGGGTAGAGTTGCTTTACAATGTTGTGTTAGTTTCTGCTGTACAGCAAAGTGAACCAGTTATACATATACACATACCCAGTCTTTTTTAGATTATTTTCCCACATAGGTCATTACAGAGTATTGTGTAGATTTCCCTGTGCTATACAGTGGGTTCTTATTAGTTATCTATTTTATATATAGTAGTGTGTAGATGTCAGTTCCAATCTCCCAATTTATCCCTCCCTACCTCTCCCCCTGGTAACCATAAGTTTGTTTTCTACATCTGTGACTCTTTCTATTTTGTAAATAAGTTAGAAAGATACATTCTTATGAAGGTTTTAGATTGAGGAAGTTTCAATTAGTAAAATATCTAAGATAATGCCTAACACATTATAAGTATTTAATTATGTCTTTTGATTCTTGTTTTCCACTTTTGTATTTGCTACTGTGAAAAAATATAGCTTAGGCTATGAGGTTTTTTTTGCAAAGCCACATTTCCCATCCTGTTCCTGTACTACTGCAGGGTTTCATGATCTTAAGATTAATTACTCTCTATACCTGCCCAGTGCTCAAATGTTTCTCTTCTACTGAAATCACAAGAAATCCTAAGCCAATGTCATTGTAACTTGTTTCAAAAAAAGATGCCAAACATGACACCAGATATCTAAAGATGTAGGTTGTTGGAGATGGAGAGATACAAAAGGAGCAGATTGTGTCTTAATCTCTTTAGAGTTTCTTGAATTTTACATTCCACAGAAATTTGCATGAAGCATAAGTTTGGTTTATTAAGCAAAGGTCCAGCAAACATAGATTTAATAACCTCTGATGTAATACATGTGCATAGAATTTTTGTTTTCAAGATTCTTTTCCTCTAAGTTTTCAATATTGTTCCAACTAAGTGACAAAAGGAAAAAGATGAGATATTAACAAAATCCAGAGCCTCCTTTCCCAAGCGTGAACTCTATAAATAGATTGTTCTAGCCTACCCAGATATATTTGGGAGGACACAAGGCACATCTACAAAAGTTGTCCACCTACCTGTCACTCAGCTGCAGTGATGGAAGGCCTTACAGAAATCAGATCCTTGTAAACTGTCAATTAGAAGGAATTAACGTCTGTCTTGAATATGTGATTTTAAGCACACTTCATAAGACACTTAAAGTAGGCAGAATTATTTACTTTACCTTTATTACTGAGCCAAGTTACCAACATGGGAATATAGAGTTCTATTCTTCCCAGAATAATACTTCCATTATTCTATATTGCTATTAAACATGTATTATCCATGGGTAGTTAAAACCCATTAAAGTGCATATTTACCCTACCTATGTTTAACAAACTTTTGTAGCTTTTTTAATTTCATTTGAGTAAAAATGAGAATTCCTTTCAGTTAGTTCATTCTTCTATATATTGCTAAAGCATCTTTCTCATAGAATCATAGAATTATAGACATTTAAAATTAAAATGGAGCTTAAAATCATCTAACATAGGAGAAGGTAATTGTAATAAATTGGATCCTATTTTGGGCCAGATAATGATAAATGTTCTCCCTGCATCCTTTTATACTCTAGGACAATGGTTTCCAAACAGGCTTACATCAAAGTCAGCTGGGGAACTTGTACCTAAATGAGCCTGGGCCATTGTGATGTAATTAGCTCTCCAGATTATCAGCTGCATGCCAGTTTGAGAAGCACTGCTCTTGGAAGTGGAAACCATTTCATCTTTATTTTGCACACTGAGAAAACTGAAGCTCATTGGTAGTAACTTTCAGGAGGTCACAGTGCCAGTAAACAGTAAAGGCATTATCCAAACTCTTTGGCTGAGGCTGACAGGGAAGTACATTTTGTATCTCTGCTCTGCAACTTGACAACCAAATGGGCCAGTCCAGATGAACTAGTGAGGGCTGCTTGAAAGTCTGCATGGAAAACAGTGATGAGATCACATTGGGACACATGGAGCATCATGACCAACTGCGTATATCTGTAATGCATGCAGGGCAGTCCCCCAGTTCAATTTCTTTGATGTAAAAGTCGGTCAAGAGGTGTTCTTTGTTTTCTTCCAACCAGACTCCACACTGGTTTTAGCAGTTTCTGGTGAAAGACTCCTAGTCTCAGGAATGTCTTATATACTCCTTAAAGGAGTGTTAAATGTAATGAGAAGCCCAGGAAATCAAGAGCCAGGACACAGGTTCCAGTCCCCGCTTTGAAATTAACCTGTTGTGTGAACTTGGCCAAGATATCCTTTTGGCCAAGATATCTTTTTGTTGTTGGATAGCAGTTTCTTATTACAAAGTTGAGTTATTTGTACTCAGTTATCAGAAAGCATACTTCCTAGTCTAACATGGTTAGTGCTCCATATTTTGACAGCAATGATTCTTACAGTTTAGGAGTAATATTCTGACCCCAAATTGCAATGTTTGATCATTTCCAAAAACATTAACTGCCTGCAGAATTAATGTATGAAGAAACAAACTGCCAGTAGTGAATTTCACAAGCATCTCTATTTGAAGGATGGGAAAGAGACAGGTAACTGTGTAAAGGATTGCAAAGATGTGATGAAATCTGATAGTGTAAGAGAACATTACTTGCAAATAATATGAGATCTTTCAGATTTAATGGTTAGGAAAGAAAGTAAAGAAATTGTGCAAACAATGTAATTGGTGGTGATAGAGAGATGTGTAGAGGTTGTCCAGTCTAGTTTGGTCCATGTTTCTAAGATACATTAAAAAAATAAATGCTCCTTCTTTCATTTCTCAGGAAGGAAGATGACATGAAATAATTGTATTTATTTTGCTGGCTTTTACATAAATAGATTCCTAATCAAGTTTGCTTACAAATGTAGACAGCAGAAAACAATGAAACCCCCCACCACTCCTATGCTCTAGTAATCACCTTCTAAAGAGGATGGTCTCTTTTCTAATCTTGGCTCCACAAGATTTTGGAATGTGACTTTGTGAAAAGTTACTGAAACTCTTTGGGCATTAGTTTTGTTATCTCTAAAGTGAGTATAATAGCAGAATAATACCTTACAAATTTTTACCAGGATTAAATAATAAAATGGAAACATAGTAAGTCATCAATGGGTGTTATATATATGTATCTCTAAGTGTGCAATACCTACTAGACAGGAAACATCATCTCAAAGAATGACAAAGGCTACGGTCATTGTAAGTAGAACAGCTAAGACAAAAGCACACACTTCCAGACTCCCAGTTCAAAACCTTTCCCTAGTTACCAGACTTGTTTATATTTTATGTGGCTCTTAGGGAACTCTTCCCATGGGGAAAAGTCTAATGCATCCTAGAACGAGAAAGCTCAAGAGTTTACTTTGCCATCCTCATGCTTCGATTTCTGTGGATCTGCTTAACTGGCAGGGCACTTAACCTAGAAGACTGAAACTTTTCTGTGTTTAAATGTTTCTATCTCTGTCTCCTGCATCTGATCTCCTTTCTTCATTAAAGGCAAGATGAATAGAAAAATCCTGCCCCCTGCCCCAAGCATTATGCATTATTTCTCAGCCTATCATTCCCGCCACCCCACAAATGCACATCTACCATCCAAATCCCGTTTTCTAAGTTAACAGCACAGGTCTCTGAATCTTAGCTTGCATTAGTATGCAATCTACCCTCTTTCTAATCTCTAATCTTTCCTATTGGATTTTTTCTCTTATTTTTACAGATCACATTTTTACATCTCTGGCACTATCTGCCTTCCTTATATTACTTTCCATTCTGTTATGGGGGAAATAACCCTGCTCACTCCAACCCTACTGTCAGCGATCTTAAGTCAGAGAAAGGGACTTGGCAAAGCATACAATTACTGAAAAGAAATGTCCTTAACAGTCATCATTTCTCAACATGGCTATGACTGTAATCTACAAAGGCAGCATTCTTTGATTACTATCATCAAAAGCCCATTACTCTAAAGAGGACAGTACAAATTTTGAGTGATGCTATTAAGGTGTTTTTTGTGGCTGAAGTTGTTAAATACTGAATACTTTACTCCCGTCCAGTCATGCAGGGAGCATTGAAATATGTAAAATATGAGGCAATCAGGCACTGAACCTAATATTTACTCTCTGAATCACTTAGCTATATTTCATCAGCTCCCCTGGTCTTCTGAATTTTCATCAACAGAACATACATCATGAAATCCTCCAGTGTGGGGGAAGATCATAACAACACCTTCCAGCAACTTCCATGGTGATGACATTAAAATCTGAAGATACATTCATTTTCTGAGATATGCTGTTCCCCTGTGAAACGAGAAGAGACCAAGGGTTCATCCTGAAGAAAATAAGACCAATCTTTTTCTCTCTGCCCTTAAATCATGCAGAACATGTCACCACCTTCTGTATTCACTTTGCATAATACTATTTTCTTTTCCTCCCACGTATTTCCCCTCCCTACTATATCCACTGCATTCAGACATTGATCAGGCAGGATAAGTGAGCCCAACATATACCTTAAAAAATCATGACTGTGTTCATTTCTTTAAGATCTTGGGTTTATACCTAGCAATAGTAATTCACCCCAGAGAGAAAGCTTCACTGAGCTTATCATTTAAAGGACACAGGTAGAGGTGAAGCACAGAGAGGTAGCAGGAGCTCCATGGAAAATGGTCTGGGACAGAGCAGCTACATTGACGTTTCAACCCTGCCACCTTGCAACTGTGTGACGTTGGCAAACCATTTGATCCATCAGAGCCTTTATTTCCTTATCTGTACATTTAGGAGTATGGAAAATAAAAGACAAAGTTTTATGATGTATAGAAAAAATCTTAAATTGTCAGTATCATTACAGATGCAGTCCTAGACATCAAGCTTATTTTAAACAATACACTTATTGAGGCTAAGGACACTATCATTGACTTCTGTATTTTTTGAATATCAATGTTGGTTAATGAATGTGATTTATTATTGATCTTGGCATTAGAAATTGTGTTTGAAGTTTGATTCTGTTATCTCCCCACTACATTTCTCTAAGCAAGACAACACTAATTTTTAAATTTGTTATTTTTAAAATATGGAAGTGGGGACTTCCCTGGCCATCCAGTGGTTAAGACCTCGCCTTCTAATACAGGGGGTGCAGGTTCGATCCCTGGTCGGGGAGCTAAGATCCTACATATGTTGCGGCCAAAAACCCAAAACATAAAACAGAAGCAATATTGTAACAAATTCAATAAAGACTTTAAAAATTGTCCACATCAAAAAAATCTTTTAAAAAATATATGGAATTAATACCTACTTCACAGGTATAAAATCAGCAAGACATGAAATTCATGTACAACCATGAATAGCAAGTGTTTAGTACATGATAGGGATATTTTGAAAAAATATATATTTCTTATTTTTTCTCCTAAATTGAATTGGCTTTAGATAAATTTATTATTATGGATAAATAAGTATTTAAAATATTCTAAATTTAGTTATACATCATCTAATTTTAACAGTTACTTTAGCCTTTAAGTTATATGGCTGACAGTCACTATAGATTGATTCTCAAAAAGCTTTATAATTTTCTGTTTCCTAAATTATAAACTGAGGATATATGTTATTATTTGCGACCTGTGGGGAAATGGGGAAAAATCTAATATATGCGATTGGGTCAAGGTTTGAAATTATAAAAAGTCATTTTGATTAGAAGTCAGGCAATGTAGGTCTGACCTCTGAATCAAAATCATAATATAACTATT
Source organism: Mesoplodon bidens (assembly GCF_964165515.1). Taxonomy (NCBI): domain Eukaryota; kingdom Metazoa; phylum Chordata; class Mammalia; order Artiodactyla; family Ziphiidae; genus Mesoplodon; species Mesoplodon bidens. Next base: position 2,769,392 of record NC_138165.1, on the reverse strand, counting down.
ATGTAGTAGAAATTGTTTCTATTGAAAAATTCTCAAGAAATACGGTTCTATAAAGCACTCATTTCTTGTAATATTAATAGTTGTCATAAGGGAAATATTAATGGGAGATGATGTTAAAAAGAATTAAGCTCCTTTATTGAAGAAATCTAGAGCTTTGATATGCTGACATGATGATGGTATAATTGAAATGAAATGACAAAAAAATCTCCATCATGTGCCTTGGTCTAAAACTACCTGTTCAATCTAACTTACTCTTCTTTTCCCCATTGCTCACAAAATTCCACCTGCCCTGGCCTTCCAAATCCCCCCAGCCTTTATCCATGTACCTCTCTCAGAGCTTTGTACTTGCTTTGTTTATCTTTTTGTTAATATGTATTTATTTATTTATTTGGCTGTGCTGGGTCTTAACTGCCACGTGTGGGATCTTTTAGTTACAGCATGTGGGCTCTTAGTTGCAGCATGAGGGATATAGTTCCCTGACCAGAAATTGAACCTGGGCCCCCTGCATTGGGAGCATGGAGTCTTAACTGCTAGACCACTAGGGAAGTCTCATTATCTTTGCTTATCTTCTTCCACATGTACTCATACTTCCTTTATTTCATTCATGTGGCTGTTCAAATGACACATCCTCACAGATACTTCACTCTCCATGCAGTATGGAATGGTATCACCAGGTACTCTTTATCACTTCCCCTGGTCTCTCCCCGTTCCTTCCCCCCTCCTCCCTCCCTTCCTCTCTCCCTCTTTCCTTCCTTCTTTCCGTCCTTCTTTCCCTCCTCTTTTCCTCTTTTTCTTTTCTTTCTTTCTTTCTTTCTTTCTTTTTCAAATTTGGAGGCACTTAACCTTGGTCATTGAACTATCAATCATTTTTTAATTGTATTATTCTCTAGAATGATCCATAAGAACATGGCCTTTGTCCCTTTGGTTCATGCTGAATCCCAAGTCCTAGAACAGCAGTCGTTACAGAGTACCTGCACAATGAATCATTATTGATAAACACTCTGTTGGAAAAAGTAAAAAATTGCTATTAGCACACCATACATGTTGAAGAATTTCCAAATTTGGAAAGCAAAAAGAGCCAAATACATAGACAGGTAAATCCAGGTAACAGATAAATCCAGGTAACAGCCAAATACATAGGCAGATAAATCCAGGTAACAGCCAAATACATAGACAGATAAATGCAGGTAACAGCCTGAAACACAATAAAGGGAAGTCCTGAGAAATTTCTTATCATCAGACAGAAGTCAAGGAGATAAAGGTGTTATACTCAGAGAAGGTAAACCTTCATTCTCATCTGCCCACACTGCTCATATGAAGGAGCTGTCTGCAAGGGCTTTTGCTCAGAAGTCAAATCAGTGGGAAGGTGACCCCTGAGGTACTGTCTCAAGGCAGGAGGAGAAAGGATATTTCCAGCACCCACAGGAAAACCTGCTATCACCTGCAGCATATACCCTGCCTACCACCACCTCATCTGACAGGCTTTAGCACATAACACAGGCAGTTAAGCAGGAATTTGACAAAACAGAATAATTAAAACTCACTGAGATTTGAAATTCAACCAACAATACGAAAGGAGCCAAAACCATCAGAAAAGGATATCTTGTAGCTGAGGAAGTCATATCTTCAGAGAGATACCAAGAATGTCACATCTGGTTTACAAATTATCTAATAAAGTCATTAGAATTTGAATATATCTTTCCAAAATTAAGATTTAAAAAACGTAACAGTCTTGATGTTGAGTAAAGTGGACACAGATAAAGACTTAGTGAGATGGAAGATGAATCAAAGTAATTTTGTCTAGAATGTAGTCCAGACAGACTAAGACATGGTATGTCTGAAAGTAAATTTAGAAAGAATAAAGCCTAAAATATCATTTGGATACAATGATAAGTAAGATTCATATAGCTCGACTTTTGTATTCAAAAATTTAACATTTAAAAGATGAGAAAATAGGATTTTCTATAACCACACAGAAGAACACATACCAAAAATCTCTGAAATATTTTTTAAAAATTTGGGGCATTCAAGCCCTAAAATTGTTGTATTTTAGGAGGGCATCTTCCCAAACACTAGGGCTATGTTAGTATGCCTTCTGGATTTGAGGAGCAAATGTCTTGTCCTCATGGGGCTCAGTCTATTAGGTGTACCACGAAGATGTCATTAGCGTTTTGTTGGAAAACCTTACTACTTCTGTCACATGAACCTGAAACATGTTTTATATCTCTTTATATTTACAATGGCCAGTGATAAAGAAACATGAATAAACATTGAATACATGTTTTTGAAATGTTGATATATATTTTTGGGAAAAGTGAATGGGAGAGGGAACAGCAGAGAAGAATGATTAAAACAAACAAACAAACAAAAACAAACAAACAAACAAAAAAAACCTTCTTCCTAGAGTAAGAATGTCTTATCTCAGGGACACCTGAGGACCACTCAACAGGAGAATTATTTTTCTCTACCCCTGTCTTCTGTCAGGCTGCAGACATAATTTGGTGATGGTATTTATCTCTTGATGTACTATCCTAAGAACAACTCTCCAAGGTAAATTTAACTGTCTTTGTCTGATCACTTTAACCCACTAATGGAGTCTGTTCTCTGAGGATTTTCATGCCTACAAAGGTGACAGAACCTTTCCAATCAGTGAGCAGGGAGCCTACTTTTTCTAGAAATCACACAAAGACAACTTCAAAGGATCCGTGTTAAAGTAGAATATTAGGTCTTAAGATACTTGAATAGAGCCTGAGCCAGAGTCAATGGACCATTCCCTCCCTTGCTTTATATTTTGTGCGGTATTTGTTCATTACATATCACTGAATACACCCAACAGCTCTTTAGGAGATCAAATGTCTGAATGCGAAAGATTATTAGAAACTGATTTGTGTCTGTGAAACCAGGAAATTATTCTGCTAAATAGAGAGAAACCACATGGGGTGAGAAGTGTACATATTCATTTTGTAATGTGGTTGTTACGGACTTTAAAAATTCCATGAAATGATGTGTAAAAAATGATCTGCAGACCTTATAACCTTAAAATTCTCCTTCAAACGCAGCTGAAATAGTTCTTTCTATAGAGTGTGATGACAAGGCAGGAGCTGTGAGAGAAGCCAGATCTATCAGAAACCTATTTCTTGGGAACTTTCAAGCAGTTTAAGAAATTCTTGGAATTGTTGGTTTCCAATTATGCAGTTTTTTTTTTCTCAAGGTTTTCATAGACCATTAAGTTCCATCTTCTGCTAGACATGGATACAACTAGGAGACAAGGGCAGCACCCAGTGAAGTAAACAACTTTTTTATAAGCTCATGATTATGAATTTAAATGTAATTGGAAATGGATAGAGAATGTGCTCAGTCCTGCACATCTTGTGACAATCACTTGGGCATGGAGGATTTTCTGATGCCTACAGGCTGTTGGAAATGCTATGTCTTGTTTGTAATCAGGTGGGTAGGAAAACAGGATGTTTTCTGGTGTCATAAAATTCAATTAGGATTCTTTCTGCTGCTGTTTATTACTTATTTGACCTTGGACAATGTCAGTAAATGATCTTTCTCTCAGTTTAGGGTTGTCGTGATAGTTTTCTAATATAGTGTGTATAAAATACTTAGCACAGGGAGAAGTACATCAGAGTTACTAAGATATTGCTCATACTATGAATGCAGTGGTTTACTCTAAAGGAATAAAAAGTCTCCAATAGCATCTCTACAATAGCAAATAAAGTAATTGTCACTTCCTTCAAGATTGTTCTTAATCTGATCCCCACATATCTTGCTTGTCTTATAATGTTTCATGTACAAAACCTTCCTCCTGTGTTGGTCTCCTTTGTCCCTTAGAAATGCCCTCCATTTTTCAAGCAAAATATTGTTCTTCAAACTTATCTACCAGCTAATCCACATATGCTCGCTCTTCTCTGCTTTTGTTGATGTCCTGCTCTAATGATTCCCTCTCATGATGTCATCTACTATGTGTTCAACAAAAGAGCTCTGGATACTCACTGCTCATTGTGTATCTAACATCAGGTATGCTGTGATGTGTGCAGGCCTTTGAATAATCTCAACTGGATGAGTAGCTTTTTCAGTGTGGAAGCTGCATTGTATTAGTTGTGGCCCCTAGAGTAGCCTGTTTAAAAAGGAATGATTATTTTGTTTTTGTTTTAGTGATAAATAAATATTACAACTGGACCCTAGAATTTAAATTCTAACTCATTAATGACTTTTCCTTATGAAAAATAGGAAACTTTTTCTCAGAATCAACAATTCAGTTTTCTCTTTCTTTTTTTTTTTTCATTAAATCATTTTTCTGTTCTTTCACAATCTTAACTGAGTCAGCCTGGAACCATTCTAATTGTTGCAAAAATATTAGTAAGAAAGACCAATGCAGTCTACACCCTTGGAAGGCACAAAGCCAAATTAATCAGACATATAAAGAGCCAATTACACTACAGTGAGGTAAGTGTTCCAGTAAAGATGTACAAAGCCAGGAGAAGTAGCTCTTGGGTGAAACAGAATATGGTGAATACACAGAATAAAATGATAGATAGTTAGATGGGTGGATGAATAGATGGTGAATGGATGGAGAAAGAAAGAAAGACAGAAGCGGAGACACTGAAATGACAGATGATAGATAGATAGATAGATAGATTTTAAAAAAATATTGTCTGGTATTCTTTATTCTTTCCTTCAGATGTGTGCTTTCATCTGGAGTCATTTCTCTTCACTCTGGAAATAATTTTCAACAATTCTTGTCTTGTAGTTCAGTCAGCAGAAGATAAAATCTCCCCACTTTTGTCTGAGGCAAAATGCAATTATTTCATCTTCATTTTTAAAAATCAAATTTGTGAAGTATAGTTTTACATACATTAAAATGACACTATTGTAATGTATCTTTTAATGAATTGGGACAGAATTATACATCATGTAACCAACACCAAAATCAAGATATAGAATGTTTCTATTAGGCAAAAACATACTTTGTACCTCATCCCAGGCAAGCCACTCTTCCCCAGACAATCACTGATATGCTTTCTAACTATAGATTCAAATTATCTTTCTATAGTTTCAAATATATAAAATCATACATTATGGACATTTCTGTGTCAGTCTTCTTCTGTTCATCATAATGTTTCTGATATTCACTAATGCTGTTGTGTGTATCAGTACTTCCTGTATTTTTATTGCTGAGAATTATTCTATTGTATGAGTATACAATAATTTGTTTCTCCATTCAGTTGTTGGTGAATTTGTGTTCAATTTTTACCTGTTTTGATAAAATCTTCTAGGGACATTTGTGTGTATGTCTTTGTGTAGAAGTATGTTTTCAGTTCCCTTCAGCATATGCCAATAGTGTAATTGCTAGGTTGTGATAAATGAACGTTGCATTTTACTAGAAACTGCTGAACTATTTTCCAAAGAGATTTTATCAGTCATACTTCACACCATCCCTCCACAATGGAGTTACTCATTTGTGCCAATGCTTCATATTGTTTGTTCTTGTAATTTTAGCAGTTAAATGTGTATTTAATTGTATTACATTGTGATATTAATATGAGTCACCCTAGTATCAATTCTGTTAAGCATCTCTTTTCATGTGACTATTGGCTATTTGCATGTAATTTCTCTAAAGTGTTCAAAATTGTGGCCATTAGTTAAAAATTTTTCATTTTATGTTGGAGTATAGTTGATTAACAATATTGTGATACAGGTGTACTGCAAAGTGATTCTGTTCTACATATACATGTATCTATTCTTTTTCAAATTCTTTTCCCACTTAGGTTGTTAAATAATATTGAGCAGAGTTCCCTGTGCTCTATAGTAGGTCATTGTTGGTTATCCATTTTCAATTTAGGAGTGTGTACATGTCAATCCCAAACTCCCTAACTATCCCTTCCCTCCACTCTTGCCCCCTGGTAACCATAAGTTCATTCTCTGAGTCTGTGAATCTGTTTCAGTTTTGTAAATAAGTTCATTTATATCATTTCTTTTTAGATTCCCCATATAAGTGATATCATATGATATTTATCTTTCTGTGTCTGACTTACTTCACTCAGTATGACAATCTCTAGGTCCATCCATGTTGCTGCAAATGGCATTGTTTCATTCTTTTTAATGATGGAGTAATATTTCATTGTATATATGTACCAGATCTTCTTCATCCACTCCTCTGTTGATGGATATTTAGGTTGTTGTTTCCATGTGTTGGCTACTGTAAACAGTGCTGCAATGAATATTGGGTTGCATATATCCTTTCAGATCATGTTTTTCTCCAGATATAGTCCAGGAGTGGGTTTGCAGGATCATATGGTAGCTCTATTTTTAGTTTTTTAAGGAGCCTGCCTACTGTTCTCCATAGTGGTGTACCAGATGGCCTTTTATTTATTTTATTTTATTTTTAAATTTAGAGAAAGTAAAATTAACTTTATTTTCTATATATAATTTCATGAGTTTTAACACAAGATTAGATTTACATATAATACATAAAAGTACTAACACTCTAAAACTAGTTAAACATATATGTAGGAATCTTTCTGGACTCTATTTTGTTCTATTGACCTATATGTCCCTAAATCTTATAGCTTTATAGTAAGTCACAGAATCAGGTAGTGCAAGTCCTCCAACCTTGTTTTCCTTTTGCATAATTATTTTGGCTATTAGAGACCATTTGTTTTTCCATGGAAATTTTAATATTAGGTTGTCAATTTCTGGGAAAAAAATGACTAGTGGAATTTTGTTTGATTTTATATTTATATATGTATATATTCTTTTTCAGATTCTTTTCCCTTATAGGTTATTACAAAGTTATGAGTACAGTTCCATGTGCTATACAGTAGGACCTTGCTGGTTATCTATTTTATATATATTAGTGTGTATATGTCTGATGTTTTGTTGAATTTATAGGGCAATTTGGAGAGAATTGACATAAAACAATATTGTCTCCTTCATGAACGTTGCATAATTCTCCATTTATGTCATTGTTATATTTCTCTCATTGATGTTTTATAATTTCCAGTGTAAAATCTTACCTAAGTTTTGTTGGTTATATCCCTTAATAGGTCAGATTATTTTATGTTATTCTTAATATTTTGATTTTTAATTTAAATTGTTAATTGTTCATTATTAATTTATAGAAGTATATTTGATTTTTGTATATGACTGTATCACATGACCATGGTAACTTCACTTATTATTCTAGTAGCTATTTTGTAGATTCTTTACTATTTTCTGTCTACACAATTATATTTTCTCCAAAAAAAAAAAAAGACAGTTATTTCTTTCCTTACAAAATGTGTGACTTTTTTTTCTTTTTCTTGCCTTACTATATTGGTTAGGGCCTCCAGCATAATGCTGAATAGAAGTGGTGAGAGGACACTCCCTTGCTGATTTTGCAGAGAAAACATCATTCTTTCAGCATTCAGTATGATTTTATGTGGAGGTTTTTGTTGATATCCTTTAGAAGGTAAAATATATATATCTAGCTTGCTAAACATTTTTGTAGAAAATGTATATTGAACTTTGCCTAATACTTTTCCTCAGCATCTATTGATATGTATTACATTTTAAAAAATTAAATTTATTATTTTTACTGATTTTCAAATGTTAAAGCATTCTTTTCTTCCTGGAATAAACCTATTTCTGTGGTCATAGATTATGCTTTTACATACATGATGAGATTGAATTTGTTAATATTTTTGTTGAGGACTTTATCTTTGATACTAATTGGTATTATGTCTTCCAAACAATTTTATAAAATCACCATGGGACATGGGGCCTAGAGTTTACTTTGTGGAACTATTTTTAATGATAAATTCTGTTTATCTAAGAGATAGAGGATAATGCAGATTATCTTTTTGTTCTTGATTAATTTTTAATAGTTTTTGCCTTTTAGGAAGTTAGTCCTTTTTATCTAAATTGTCAAATATTTTGTCAGACAGTTGTTTATATTATTGATATTATATTATTATCTCTTAATATCTGTAGGAGCTACAATAGTGTCTCTTTTTTTCCTCACTCTTTTGTTCTCTTTTTTTTTTATCTGAGTATTTTATTTGTTTTTGTTTTTACATTTCATCTTTATGACTCATTAATCTTGTAACTGGAAGTTTGCTTAATTTCTCTTTCATATTTCACTGATCTCCCATCCCCTTCCTCTCTGGCAATCACCTGTTTGTTCTCTGTATGTATGAGTCTATTTCTCTTTTGTTATATTTGTTCATTTGTTCTGTTTTTTTTGTTGTTGTTGTTTTTTTAGAGTCCACATCTAAGTGAAGTCATGTATTTGTCTCTCTCTCTCTGACTTATTTTACTCTCTTTTGTTCTTGATAAGTCTTGGTGGATATTTTAAAGAATCAAGTTTTGTTTTGTTGATTTTACTCTGTTGCTTTTTATGACTTGTATTGATTTTTGTTCTTACCTTTGTTATTTAGTTTTTTAGATTCAATTAGTTCCTATTTTACTAGCTTCTCAATGTGAAAATATAGGTCACTGACTTTAGAGGTCTTTTCTAACACAGGCATTTAATGATACACTTTTCCCTTTAGTTGTGTCCTGCAAATTTTGATAGACACTGTTTTCCATTTTCTTTCAGCTCAAAATTATTTTCCAATAACTTTTTAAATTTCTTCATTGACTCATGAGTTATTAAGCAGTGGGCTGCTTAATTTCCAAATATATGAAGATGTTAAATACACTTCCTTATTGGGAGATTGGTTCACGGTGGCAGAGTAGAAGGAAGTGCACTCACTCCCTCCTGAGAGAACACTGGAATCACAACTAACTGTTGAACAATCATCAACAGGAAGACACTGGAACTCACTGAAAAAGATACCCCACATCCAAAGTCAAAGAAGAAGCTACAATGAGATGGTTGGAGAGGTGCAATCACAATAAAATGATATCTCATAACCACTGAGTGGGTGACACACAAGCCAGAACACTGTTATACCACAGAAATCTACCCACTGAAGTGAAGGTTCTGAGCCCCACATCAGGCTTCCCAACCTGGGGTTCTGGCAACAGGAGAAAGAATTCTCAGTGAATCAGACTTTGAAGCCTAGCAGGATTTGATTGCAGGACTTTGACAGGACTGGGGGAAACAAAGACTCCACTCTTGGAGGGCACACACAAAGTAGTGCATGCATCAGAACAGAGGGGAAGAAGCAGTGACCCCAACGGAGGCTGAACCAGACAAACCTGCTAGTGCTCTAGGGTCTCCTGCAGAGGCAGGGGGTGGCAGTGGCTCACCCTCGGGCCAGGGATACTGGCAGCAGAAGTTCTGGGAAGTGATTCTTGGTGTGAGCCCTCCAGGAGACCACCATTGGTACTACCAAAGAGCCAGCAGGTACGAGTGCTGGGTCACCTTAGGCCAAACAGCCAATAAGGAGGGAACTCAGTCCCATGCACCAGCAAACAAGTGGATTAAAGTTTTACTGAGCTCTTCCCACCAGAGCAACACTCAACTCTATCCACCACCACAAGTCCCTCCCATCAGGAAGCTTGCACAAGCCTCTTCAATAGCCTCATCCATCAGAAGGCAGACAGCAGAAGCCAGAACTACAATACTGCAGCCTGTGGAATGAAAACCACATTCATGAAAGATAGGCAAAAGGCAAAGTCAGAGGTCTATGTACCAGATGAAGAAACAAGATCAACCCCCAGAAAAACAACTAAATGAAGTGGAGATAGACAACCTTCCAGAAAAAGAATTCAGAATAATGATAGTGAAGATGATCCAAGACGTCAGAAAAAGAATGGAGGCAAAGATCGAGAAGTTGCAAGAAATGTTTACCAAACACCTAGAAGAATTAAAGAACAAAAATCCAGAGAGGAACAATACAATAACTGAAATGAAAAATACACTAGAAGGTATCGGTAGCAGAATAATCGGTAGCAGAAAATGGATAAGTGACCTGGAAGACAGAATGGTGGAATTCACTGCCGCAGAACAGAATAAAGTAAAAAGAATGAAAAGAAATGAAGACAGCCTAAGAGACCTCTGGAAGAGCATTATATGCACCAACATTCGCATTATAGGGGTCCCAGAAGGAGAAGAGAGAGAGAAAGGACTTGAGAAAATATTTGAAGAGATTGTAGTTGAAAACTTCCCTAACATGGGAAAGGATATAGCCACCCAAATCCAGGAAATGCAGAGAGTCCCAGGCAGGATAAACACAAGAGAAGAAGAAGACCTGCAAAAACAAACCCATAATAATTAAGAAAATGGTAATAAGAACATACATATCAATAATTACCTTAAATGTGAATGGGTTAAATGTTCCAACCAAAAAACACAGGCTTGCTGAATTGATACAAAAACAAGACCTATATATATGCTGTTTAAAAGAGACCCACTTCAAACCTAGGGACACATACAGACTGAAAGTGAGGGGATGGAAAAAAGATATTCCATGCAAATGGAAATTAAAAGAAAGCTGAAGTAGCAATACTAATATCAGATAAAATATACTTTAAAATAAAGAATGTAACAAGAGACAGGAAGGACACTACATAGTGATCAAAGAATTGATTGATGAAGAAGATCTAACGATTTTATATATATATATATATATGCACCCAACATAGAAGCACCTCAATACATAAGGCAAATGCTGGCAGCTATAAAAGAGGAAATCTACAGTAACACAATAACAGTGGTGAACTTTAACACCTCATTTACACCAATGGACAGATTATCTAGAGAGAAAATTAATAAAGAAACACAAGCTTTAGATGACACAATAGACCAGATAGATTTAATTGATATTTATAGGACATTCCATTCAAAACCAGCAGATAACACTTTCTTCTCAAGTGCACACAGAATGTTCTCCAGGATAGATCACATCTTGGGTCACAAATCAAACCTTGGTAAATTTAAGAACATTGAAATCACATCAATCATCTTTTCTGACCACGACACTATGAGATTAGAAATAAGTACAGGGAAAAAAAAACATAAAAACACAAACACATGGACACTAAACAATACATTACTAAATAACCAAGCTCTCACTGAAGAAATCAAAGAGGAAATCAAAAAATACTTAGAGACAAATGACAATGAAAACACGATGATCCAAAACCTATGGGATTCAGCAAAAGCAGTTCTAAGAGGGAAGTTTATACCAATACAATCCTACCTCAATAAACAAGAAAAATCTCAAATAAACAATCTAACCTTACAACTAAAGGAACTAGAGAAAGAAGAACAAGCAAAACCCATAGTTAGTAGAAGGAAAGAAATCATAAAGATCAGAGCAGAAATAAATGAAGTAGAAACAAAAAAAAACAATAGCAAAGATCAATAAAATTAAAAGCTGGTTCTTTGAGAAGGAGAACAAAGTTGATAAGCCTTTAGCCAGACTCATCAAACAAAAAAAAAGGGAGAGGACTCAAATCAATAAACTTAGAAATGAAAAAGGAGAAGTAGAAATGGACATCACAAAAACACAAAGCATCATAAGAGATTACTACAAGCAACTCTATGGCAACAAAATAGAAAACCTGGAAGAAATGGACAAAATCGTAGAAAGGTATAACCTTCCAAGACTGGACCAGGAAGAAATTGAAAATATGAACAGACTGATAATGAACAATGAAATTGAAACTGTGATTAAAAACCTTCCAACAAAGTCCAAGACCAGATGGCTTCGCAAGTGAATTCTTTCAAACATTTAGAGAAGAACTAACACCGACCCTTCTCAAACTCTTCCAAAAAATGGCAGAGGAAGGAACAGTCTCAAATGCATTCTACAAGGCCACCATAACCCTGATACAAAGACCAGAAATACTACCAAAACAAAAAAGAAAATTACAGACCAACATCACTGATGAATATAGATACAAAAATCCTCAACAAAATACTAGCAAACAGAATCCAACCATACAGTAAATGGATCACGCACTATGATCAAGTGGGATTTATTCCAGGGATGCAAGGATTCTTCAATATATGCAAATCAGTCAATGTGATACACCATATTAACAAACTGAAGAATTAAAACCAAATGATCGTCTCGATAGATGCAGAAAAAGCTTTTGACAAAATTCAACACTCATTTCTGATAAAAACTTTCCAGAAAATGGGCATAGAGGGAACCTACCTCAACATAATAAAGGCCATATATGACAAACCCACAGACAACATCATTCTCAATGCTGAAAAATTGAAAGCATTTCCTCTAAGATCAGGAACAAGACAAGGATGTCCACTCTTGCCACTATTATTCAACACAGTTTTGGGAGTCTTAGTCCCGCAGTCAGAGAAGAAAAAGAAATAAAAGGAATACAAAATCGAAAAGAAGTAAAACTGTCACTGCTTGCAGATGACATGATACTATACATAGAGAATCCTAAAGATGCCACCGGAAAATACTAGAGCTAATCAATGAATTTGATAAAGTTGCAGGATTCCAAATTAATGCAGAAAACTCTCTTGCATTCCTATACACTAAGAACAAAATATCAGAAAGAGAAATTAAAGAAATAATCCTATTCACCACTACAACAAAAAGAATAAAATGCCAAGGAATAAACCTACCTAAGGAGGTAAAAGACCTGTACTCAGAAAACTATAAGACACTGATGAAAGAAATCAAAGATGACACAGACAGATGGAGAGATATACCATGTTCTTGGATTGGAAAAATCAATATTGTGAAAATGACTGTACTACTCAAATCAATCTACAGATTCAATGTAATCCATATCAAATTACCAAAGGTAATTTTTACAGAACTAGAACAAAAGATCTTAGGATTTGTATGGAGACACAAAAGACCCCAAATAGCCAAAGCAATCTTGAAGGAAGAAAACAGAGTCAGAGGACTCTGACCCCCTGACTTCAGACTATAGTACAAAGCTACAGTAATCAAGACAATATGGTACTGGCAAGAAAACAGAAATTTAGATCAGTGGAACAGGATAGAAAACCCATAGATAAACCCATGCACTTATGATCTAATCTATGACAAAGGAGGCAATGATATAGAGTGGAGAAAAGACAGTCTCTTCAATAAGTGGTACTGGGAAAACAGGACAGCTACATGTTAAAGAATGAAGTTAGAACACTCCCTAACACCATACACAAAAATAAACTCAAAATGGATTAAAGACCTAAATGTAAGTATGGACACTATAAAACTCTTGTAGGAAAACATAGGAAGAACACAGTTTGACATAAATCACAGCAAGATCTTTTTTGATCCACCTCCTAGAGTAATGGAAATAAAAACAAAAATAAACAAATGGGACCTAATGAAACTTAAGAGCTTTTGCACAGCAAAGGAAATATGACGGAAAGACAACCCTCAGAATTGGAGAAAATATTTGCAAACAAATCAACTGCCAAATGATTAATCTCCAAAATATATAAACAGCTCATGCAGTTCAAAATTTAAAAAAATCAAAAAAACACAATCAAAAAAATGGGCAGAAGACCTCAATAGACATTTCTCTGAAGAAGACATGCAGATGGCCAACAAACACATGAAAAGCTGCTCGACATCACTAATTATTAGAGAAATTCAAATCAAAACCACAATGAAGTATCACCTCACATTGGTCAGAAAGGGCATCATCAAAAAATCTACACACAATAAATTCTGGAGAGGGTGTGGAGAAAAGGGAACCCTCTTGCACTGTTGGTGGGAATGTAAATTGATATAGCCACTATGGAGAATAGTATGGAGGTTCCTTAAAAAACTAAAATAGAATGACCATATGACCCAGCAATCCCACTACTGGGCATGTACCTAGAGAAAACCATAATTCAAAAAGACACATGCACCCCAATGTTCATTGCAGCACTATTTACAATAGCCAGGTCATGGAACCAACCTAAATGCCCACTGACAGATGAATGGATAAAGAAGTTGTGGTACATATATACAATGAAATATTACTCAGCCATAAAAAGGAACGAAACTGGGTCATTTGTAAAGATGTGGATGGACCTAGGGACTGTCATACAGAGTGAAGTAAGTCGGAAAGAGAAAAACAAATATTGTATATTAATGCATATATATGGAATCTAGAAAAATGGTACAGATGAACTGGTTTACATTGCAGAAATGGAGATACAGATGTAGAGAACAAACCTATGGACACCAAAGGGAGAAAGTGTGTGGGGGGGTGGTAGGAGTGGGATGAACTGTGATTGACATATACACACTAATATATATATAAAATAGATAACTAATAACCTGCTGTGTAAAAATGTAAATGAATTAAATTAAATTTAAAAAAACACCTTATTAAATTTCAGTTAAATTTTGTTAAGACACACAGTCTTAATGATTTAAATTATTTTAAAGTCACTGAGGCTTGTTTTACTACACAAAATATGGTCTATCTTGGCTAAGGTTTATTTTGAACTTGAAACTACTATGATTCAGTTGTTGGATTAAAGCACCTTGTAAGAATAACGTCTGGATTCTTTATGGTTTTGTTCAAATTAGTGTTACTGATTTTGTCAACTTGTTCTAACAATTACTGAGAAAAACAACATGTTAAATCTTTAAACTATAATTATAGTTCTATTTATTATTTAATTTTGTCCATTGTTGCTTCAGTTATTTTAAAATTCAATTATTGAGTGCACATTTAGCAGTGTTATGCCTTCTTGATGAAATGATTATCATTATAAAAAATACTCTCTATCCCAATAATATTTATTATTCTGAAGTCTGTTTTCGTATGCTTAGTAGGTTTTTGATAATTTTTCTCTTTCCTTTTATTTTTCTGTTAAGCCATTATCATTGTTCATCTGTTCACAATATTTTTTTTTCTCCTGATGATTTAAGATTTTTCTCTTTTCACAGGTTTTCAGAAATTTGATTATGAAGAGCCATGATAATTTCCTTATTGGTTTTAATGTTATTTGAGCTTCACTGAGTTTCTTTATTCCTTGTGTCCTTTGGTTTTATCAAATTTGGAAGATGTTTATCCATTATTGCATCAAATATTTTTTCATCCATCTTTTTTCCCTCTTCTATTAAGACATAAATTACAACCAAATGAATTATGGTTAATTGATAATATTTACAGGTAACAGAACTCTTACGTTTTGTCAGGTTTCATTTTTTTTCTGTCTGTGTTTTATTTGGATAGTGTAATCATAATGTATTTAATTTTACTGCTTTTGTCTATGGCATTTAATTTTCTATTAATATCTCCCAGTGAATTTTTAAATTCTAGTAATGTTTAGATGACCTAGAAGCTACATTTAGTTCTGTTTTCTAGCTTATATTTTCTCCACATTATATTCATGTTTTGCTTTACATTCTTGATCTTATGGAACATGGTTATAATAGCTGTTTCAATGCCCTTGTCTACCAATTTAATCGTCTGTCTTTTTCTCTACCTATCCATCAACTAGTTGCTGCCCTGCAGGAGGAGAGCCTAACATATTAAGAGCTGACATCATGACATGTTATCCTGGAGCCCAGGAGGACATTTCCCCATCCTGAGTAAATCATAGAAGCCTCTCTCTGGGGAAACAGTGGCACTGTTAATTCCACTTAAGATTGAGTAGTAGGTGAAGAAGCATGATGAACAAAGGTGAGGAAGGATAGCAGAAAGAAGGAGATTTTTAAAAACCTGTGTTTTTCCTAGGGAAGCTTTGGCCATCTCAGATCCTCTACCAAGAACTGGTAATTACCTCTCACTTGAAGCCTATGACCTGGGCTCCACCTAAGCTCTACTGTGCCTGAATCATACATAAACTGTCTTGTAGTAGTGGTAACCACTATATTTTACTGTTACTCTAATGTGTCAAAATATTATTCCTTGCCTGGTCTATTCCTAACAATCTTGACCTCTATATATTACTCCCCATTTTGAATCAGAGAAAACAGAGGTTCAGAGAAGACCCATAACTGATAAGTAGCATATCTGGATTTGAAACCACATCTGCCTGATGGTTTCCACAACAGCTGTCTGTAACTGGGTCGGATTCTCCCTTATGCTTGCAACCTTTTCCCAGCCTAAAAAAACCTGGAACACTAAAACTTGATCTTTGTTTCATACTCTCCTGGAGCCTCATGGGTTCACATGTCTGATTATTACTGCCCGTATTGTCCACAGAGCATCTCTTGGCAATAATGTATCTAATTCCTGATGCTTAGTCCTGGGATTTGAGGCAGTTCACCATTAATTGATCAATAATTTTAGCATGACTCTCCTTACATAAATGACTAGAGTCCTACAGAGATATCCCTAAATATAAAATGAAGCCTTTGGAGTAGATAACATAGGGCACACATTGCAGTTTTTAAGTAAGTGTACTATTAGAATAATTTATACTGGTTATGATAAGGAGACTTTATTTATTGAAGTGACCACACCATTTCTTTGTTTCTAAGGAAAAATGACTCATATTTAATGTACAGCAGAAATGTAATTATCTGACTCCATGGACTCAGTCCTTTCTCAGAATGTTCTACCTACAAATCTCTTTCTCTTCCTACACAGGGCCAAGATAAGTAAAGCTTATGCCCCATTCAAGGTTAATCCCTGGGATGTAGACTGCTTCAGCCAGCAGCATCTGGTGTTCAAGAAGTTAGCCCTCACCTGCAGCACTACATCAACTGGGAACTGGTTAGAAATGCATTTGCAAGTCCCACTTCAGAAGTACTGATTCCAAAACTCTGGAAGTGAGTCAAACTATTTGTATTTTAATAAACCTTTTGGACTATTCCAATGGCCACTAGAGCTTGAGAATCACTGATTTAAAATGTGATAAACACTATGATTTTTTTTATAGGAAGTATAGATAGTTTATACACACGCGAGCCTCTGGGAGAATAGAGGGAGCATATCATCCCAATTTGAAGGTGTTAGGAAAGCTTCTGAGAGGGGATGATTCCAGAGATGATTTCAGAAACTAGTCATGAAGAAGTGGAGGTGACAAAACATTCTAGAAGACAGGGAATGTGCAGAGTAAAAACATGGACCACTTTGAAAATTAAAATAACTCAGATCGACTTAAGAACAGGTTGTAGAATGAAGTGTAAAAAGAGATGAGAATGGGTAAGAATTCAGGTGCCTGGTTATGAAGAAAAGTAAAAAATAACATGGTAAGAATGTGTGTTTTAGAGAGGTCACCTTGTCTACAGTTCATAGAAGAAAAGAATATGAGAGAATTAGAAACAAGACTGCAAATCAGTCCATAAGTGAGGAACCAAAGTAGTAAGAGTGGGAAATCAGAAGTCATCAAATTGGGAGACAATTCTTTTGAAATGAAAAGAACTAATACTTCATTGGCTTCTGAATTTTTGAATTATGCATCATTCATTGAGTTAAGGAACTTAATTGGGGAAGTAGGGTTGGAGGGAAACAAGATAGTTTTATTTTTAGACATTGAATTTGAGGTACTTGTAGGAAGTTATATATACCTACATATATGTGTATATATATATATATATATATATATATATATATATATACATATATATATACATATATAATATCTCCTTCATGGGTAATAAATATAATCTATAATAATAGCCATAATAATAGTTTGTCAGTACTATTCTAATTGCCTTACATATTTTAACTTATTTAATCTGTAAAACATTATGTAGTAAAAAATGAATTGAGAATTTATTGTTAAATAATCTCTTTTCTCTGTAAAGAATTTGAGCTTATCTGCTAAAAGTGAGGAAGGAGGTGGCTGGAAACCCAGGCTGAAAAAATAGTTAGACTCATATAGAATTGAGTTTTCTTTGTTATTAAGTTTACTCTATTGCATCATACCATGTTTTAGGAGTTTCTCTAAAACATAATCCTAATTCATATATCTGTGCTTTTGCAAATGTCATTCACCTTTCCTAGAAAGGAGGGAGCATCATTCTTTGCTAAACTCATAATACATGAGCTGCATTCTTCATTGAACCACTTCAAGGAGAAAGGGTGTAAGCTGGGAAAATTATGCAAATCCTAAAAGGCTTAAGATAGAAATTGGGAATAAATGGCATATAAATATGCCCTCTTGTGCTGATCCAGATGTGTGGATGTATGTAAACTTGTAATTTAAAGGACAATAATTTGTGCTAATGGATTACTCTTCCCTAAACAAATATGGCAGAACTCCATGAAGCTGAAACGCTCATCTCTTCTCACTTATTATGCTTTTCATAAGACAGATCTTTGAATCAGCAAATTATTATTAACTGGGCTTTTTTTTTTTTTTTTTTGGTGATATGCGGGCCTCTCACTGTTGTGGCCTCTCCCGTTGCGAAGCACAGGCTCCGGACGCGCAGGCTCAGTGGCCATACCTCACGGGCCCAGCCGCTCCGCGGCATGTGGAATCTTCCCAGACTGGGGCAAGAACCCGTGTCCCCTGCATCAGCAGGCAGGCTCCCAACCACTGCGCCACCAGGGAAGCCCGTCCCTGGGCTTTATTAAGCTCTCAAATAAATGAGTGAGGGGTTAATTTAAAAACACTGCAATAAATGGACAAGACTTATCTCAAGGTTTTTTTTTTTTTCACTTAAAAATTATAAAGGCTACATGCTATGAACATGACTCATCACCTTGATCACTTGGCTATGGGAATACTCATCAGGTTTCTGCAATGTAAATTTATTCTTTCCCCTGCTGTTTATACCTGTTCTTTTGAAGACAGTCACTATATGCAGCCCACACTCGAGGAGTACAGAGCTATGGCCCACTACCTCAAGGGCAAAAATCTACATAAATCATTTGGAATTCTTCTTCATGAGAGATTTGTCTCTTCTCCCCCATTTGCTTATTTACTCAGTACTTTTTAAAATCAGTTTGGACTCACAAATATTTATTCTGTACTTTGGGTTATAATCCAGCATTACTTCATCTGTTCTTTCACACAAATTTTTCCAGCCTCATCCATTGGAAGCTCCTTCAGTTGAATCTTGTATCCCTTTGGCATACTCTTGTTATTGTGATTTTAAAAACTTTTTTGAGCACTACCTTATTTTCTGGCACTATAAAGT
Organism: Mesoplodon bidens; assembly: GCF_964165515.1. Classification (NCBI taxonomy): domain Eukaryota; kingdom Metazoa; phylum Chordata; class Mammalia; order Artiodactyla; family Ziphiidae; genus Mesoplodon; species Mesoplodon bidens. Next base: position 2,750,424 of record NC_138165.1, on the reverse strand, counting down.
ATTCCAGGCGCATCCTGCACTCTTCCTGCCCCAGTCATGAAATCACGCATTTCTCCAAGAATTACTGGTTCCTTTTATTGGAGAGTGATCCTAGAAGCTGACTTCTGGGTGTCAAGGGTGCTCATTGCTCCTGGGATGTTGCCACCTCTAGACCCTCCCAGATGACAGAGCAAGGAGATACACACGTGCACACTAACCTGAATGTATACATTTATCTATACCTATCTACATCATATTGATGCCTCCAACTCAAATCTACCATCACATGGATCATTCTGATCTCCTTCTCTTGCTTCCCTGTAACTTCCGATCCCAACAGTAGAGAACCCTGCTTCCACTATCCACCTCAATTGTTCAATTTACTTAAGTGTGCAGTTCTAATATACATGTAAAGTATTATTAAAATCATTAACCAGTAGTCCTATGGGAAACATTTTGGCCAACTAGAGTACAGTGCTTATGTCTAATTTCTTGCACATTTAGACTTACAGACTCCACTCATATTCAAATTTACTTAGGTGAGCCCCTTTTCCTCCTACTCCATTCAGAGAGTTTTTTTTCATACTTTTTAATATAGTGAGATTATTTTTTTATATTCTGCATTCAATCCTGGGATCTCCTTACCTCCTACATTTTGGGCATGCATTAAGGATTATTCTTTTTGCTGTAAAGTTCTATCCATTTTGACAAATGCATATGTCATATATCTACAACATCATACAGAATAATTTCATCACTCTAAAAATTTCCCTCTCTTTTACCTAATCAACCCTCCTTCTCTCTCCTCAAACTGGTGGCAACTGTTACAGTTTTGCCTTTGCATCTATTGCTATAGCTTTGCCTTTTCCAGAATGTCATATATTTGGAATCAGGCAGTCATGGTATGTAACCTTTTCATACTTGCTTCTTTCACTTATTATATGCATTTAAGATTCATCCATGTCTTTTTGTGGCTTGATAGCTCATGTATTTTTATCTCTGAAAAGATCCCACATTATGGTTGTAGCACCATGTATCTATTCAGTCACCAATTGAAGGATATCTTGGTGGCTTCCAGTCTTTGGTGATTATGAATAAAGCTGCTGTAAGCATTCAGGTCCAGCTTTCTGTGGGGGCATAACTTTTCAAATGCTTGAATGTTTGCTAGTCCAATCTGCCTTGATCCTCATCCCGACCTCCTTTCCCTGTAGTTTCCTGCAAAGTCTTCAGGGTGAGATGCAGCCATCATCTCCTCAACCTCTTTACAGACAGATTTGCAGCCATTGCTTGTTCTGTCACCCCCATTCATGTAGCAGCACCACAGATGTCCTGCTGAGCCATCTCCATGCCTCCAGAAAATCTCTGGTAGTCTTGCTCAATGTGTTATATACCATAGTGAATCTCAAGCCAAATATAACACCAAAACATCTTCACTAAACATCAGTTTGTGTTAAGAAGAATGACTTTCAACTAAACTTCTTATATTCAGTTATTTTTGGTCACCAAATTGTAGTCAACTGCCTGAACCTATGCTCTGAGTCTCTAACATAATTATATTCCTTGTACTATTCTTTTCTTTTTCCAATATGTTCTCTGCCTTATTTCTTATCGTACCACTGACTTTTTTCTCATTAATGATTTTTGTTCATGACACACTTCTAGCAAGCCCTGATTCTACAATAAATAAACCATTTTATATCACCACATTCTAAAGCAGAAAACACCCTACACATAACATTCCCAACATCCAGAACAAGTTCTATGTCTATAGACGATACTGTTTTCCCTGCTCGTTTTTTTTCTCTGTTATTCTCATATTTTATTTTATTTTTTGAAAAAAGTTAAGCTTTTTCCCACTTTCAATTGCATACAAACTTGTTAGTGTTTAAATGAGCAAACCTGATTGCAAATTCCAGCAGTGCCTTCTATTATCTGGGTAATCTTGGGCAATGTATATAACTTATCTAAGTGTCATTTTTTTCTCTTATAAAAAATGGAGATACTATCCATATTATAAGGTTTTATGAAAGTAAAGTTTGCAAATATCTAATAAGTGCCCGGGAGAGTTACTTTTGAAAATATTAGCTCTTTTTCATTTGCCCTTATCTTATAGAATTTCATTTTCCAATATTCTTATCAAACTCTTCTATTCTTTTCCTCTCAAGGCTGTGATTTCTAAGTAGAATGGTGGTAGGGAGTTAAGAATAACTATGTGTTAGAACTTGTAAGTAACTTGTCATGCTAAAAGGGAGATTGCTTTGTACATAAAAGCTTACTGTCATCTTTAAAAGTTGTACCATGTAGAAGGTCGACGGCACATTAATATTTAGTAGATTCAAAACTGAATCTACACATATACAATACATACTACAGGCCAATACCAGTGTTAAGTTCTTTAAAATATATTATTATATGTTTTTTCAGACGGTGTCAATGACATTTGCTTGACATTTAATGAACACCTACTATACACTATTATAAATATAACTTATACTTCTACATATAGGTAAGGTCTTGCATTTACTCACCATCACAAAGTCAGTCAGTGACAGAGTCATGGCCATAGTACATGCTCAATAAATAACTGTTAAATCAATTATTGAAAGTGCTGAGATTTTATCTAAAGACTGTCTCTCTCCATTTCCATATTCTTACACCATATCTCTGTAGGTGATATAAGTACACCTACCAAGGAGTACTTTCTAAATGTACTATTTAAAAGACGGGGCACAACAGTTTCAGGTCACAGGGCTTTCCCAAGATTTGAATTCCTGTTTTAGATGAGGGTGGGTTGTTAGCAAAGAGTTAGGTCAGGATGAGAGCTCAAAATAAGGACTTGTCAAGCCTGCTGTTCTCCCGCCATGCTAGAGAATTCTAATATTTCCCTGAAGATAACAAAGGCATGTGGTTTCCCTGTGACCTGGTTATGACTCTTTTAAAACATGCAAACATGCCATGAGGATAAAGATCTCACCCTTCTACATCTATGATGCCATCAATTTTGATGTTGAAGAGACTGAGTAATGACAGCTTAAAATTAAGTAGGTAAACAAAAGGCTATGTCACTCATATGTCACCTCTGTAGGTTAACTCCATTAGTAATCCTGATTGTTTCATATTAGCATATATATTTAAAGGTAAGGAAACTTGGGATTAAATGGTCGAACCAGACATTGAGTCTGGTTTTATCTCAACTTTCACGTCCATACTACTCAGAGAAACACATGGGGCTTTGAGGAAGGGGAAGAGAGGGGCTTGTGCTCCCCTTTTGGAATTTTACAGAATTTAAAAGCCTGTCCAGCCCCACTGACAATATATTCAGTCTTTCCCTTTTCATTAACCAATCAATTATCTGCATAGAAAGAGCTTTAAATACCTCAAATATATCACCAGTTGGAATTTGTCCACCTGGGGACCAGGCAATTCCCCTTGATCTTGACATGTTGATACTCTCTGGACACAGAAGCTTCTACTTCAGTTCTCTGTCAAACAGATATCTGCACTCTGTCTCAGGTATATAACTCAGGTACAGTCTTTCTAGGAACTCTCAGCATGGGGTGAAAATTATACCCTTCATGTGTGTCTTATATAAAACACCCAACTGCATAAGATAGCTTCCACATTCCAGAGGTGAATGTGCGGGATAGTAAAGGGCATGTCTGAGCAGCACTTCCTCCTTTAGAAGGAAAGATAGCAAAATCCTCTCCAAGAAAGTCTAGTCCCTCTACACCTACTATTTGGAACCAATTATGAGAAGAACCTCATGGGCAAGATGGTCCTTTACAAATTTCAAATCCAGTTTAGACATGTAAGTCTCAGCACAAGAAAAAAAAATCACTGTGAATGTATAGTTGTAAATAATTTTTCCATTTTTCTTTACTATTTTTGCTAATTTTGAAACATTCCAGGTTGCTGAGACATCAGATAGTCCCAGACATGTACTCAGATTTAATCAATCACTCTTCGATAAACTCATGGACCAAATACATCTAGATATTGTTATTTGTTCCTGTTACTTGCTTTTCAAAAAACTGGAATTTATGTCTTAAAGATTTTCTGATTTCCAAGCAAAACTCATTACCCAAAATCTATAAATGAAAAGATTAATATATTTGACCTTAGGTAATGACAAAATGAGAGCTAACATATGACTACTATAAGTTATATTACATCTTATGGAAAAATCCGAATGAATTTTTGACCAACCCAATACTTTATGCTACAGCTTTACATGTATAAACTTATTTATCCTCATCAAGTCCTATGAGTAGGTTAACTTATATACCCATTTTAAAGATGAGAAAACTGAGGCACAGATAAGTTAAATAACTTGCCAAGATCATAATGCTAGTAAAACAGCAAAACTGTAATTCAAATCTAGATAGTCTAACAGGTGATACTATATTACCTTTTAAATATGCTTATGACACAAAATAATGTAAGCAAATTCAAAACACAAGACAAAGTGAGAAATTTTAATCACAATATAACAGTAGATTAAAACACTAATTTCATTAATTTAGAATAATTTATATAAATCAATAAGAAAAAAATACCCAAGATTAAAAAATGAGCAAAAGATGTAAACAGACAGTTTACCATATACAGAACAATGGCCAATAAGCATATAAAAAGATTTTTGGCATCAGCAGCAACTAAAGCAATGCAAATGAGAACAACAATAAAATAAGGATTTTTTCTATTGGAAAAATAAAAATGAAAAAGTTTAATGATATTTTTGTGTGTGGGGAGACCAGGAAGTGTGTGAGCAGACCTGGCCTCTCATAAAAGTTGATGGGATTATAAACTGGTGCAAAATTTCCAGAGGACAATTTGACAATGCCTTTAAAAACAAAAATGCATATATAATTTGAGCCAGCAGTCAGGAATACATTTTTCCAATTCACCTTACACACTTTTACCAATTTAATATATAAGAGATGTTCATTGTGGCAAATTGAGTCACAGCAAAAACCTGGAAACTCGAATCAATAAGCATCTAAAACTATGGTACATAAATACGATGAAATACTGTTAAGCTACTCCAAATTAGCCAATATACAAGATGTCTTACATAAATAATTAAGATATAAAAACAAAGCAGAGAGCAGTGTCTATAGTATGATTCTTTTTTTTTTTTGTATAATTTCCCCCATGTTAATGAATCTAATAAGTGATTTTTAAATGAAAGGTAAGCCCTGGATCTGAGAGCACTTGACAAGTGTGCTGACCTGATGTTGATGTTCACAGGCAGAGGGAGTCTTACCCTTTGACTGTGACTGGAGCCCATTGGCCATCTGGGTTGACCATTCATTCACAAGTAGGCATCATGGCAGTGCCCTTCTCAAGTGGTCTCAGATAAAATCTAAATAAGATAATTGTCTGTGGCCAAGAGACCTGACTTCACTCAAGTCAGACTTCAGGTTCATGTCTGAGCACTGTCTTAGCTATCTGGACCCATTTGTCGAAGGGCAGTCTTTCCACCTTCTTAGTTTCTTCAGCCATAGTCCTTTTAGACCCCACCTTCCTTATGTGTTGACTTGTTTATGATGGTGAGGTCCCTTTTACCTTCCTTCCAAGTTGGCCAGAGAATGGGCCTTCAGGGTTTCCTGTGGATGGTTGTGGAGAGAGTGGGGAATTTTTAAAATCTGTCTGGGCTACGCCCTTGGAACTCCTGTATGAGTACGATAGGCTAAGCTAGAAACAAATTCAACAAGATCCCTTAGTACAATAAATATTTCTTTATTTTCTTAGGTCCCTTTTCCATTGTGATTCGGTGTGGAGGCTGGGGAGGGGATGAGAAGCTGGGCTCCAGAGAGTCACTCAGTCTCCTTGGCTGATGAGGTCCCACTGTGTTTTGGCTGTACCACTTAGAAGTTATGACATCCTCAAGGGCCATTGTGGGGAACAGATGCTAAAATTGCATCATTTGCAAATGTTTCATCTTGAACGAAGGTTCCTTCTACCCCAGTCAGAACCAGTCCTGGGAGCCTCCCTAAACTGCAAAGGGATGGTAACTTGTGATCCTCCCATGTGCCTGGAAAGAGAAAACACTGAATGTGAGTGACTAGAAGTCACTCTCAAAGGTGGCCCATCACAACCATTCCCCCCTTTTCCTTTAGGTTAGAAATAGACGTGTGCTTTGGGACCTGAGAGTGGGAGGGGCTTTCTCTGCATTAGGGACCAGAAAGCCTTCCACAGTGAGCCAGCTTTGGGGGAAATGTTTGCACAGCAGCTGAAAGAACTGCCTTGTATGGGGAAGTGTATAGTCAGCAGTGTCACATGGTCTGGGCTGGAATCCCAGCTCTCTCGTGCTTGCAAACAGTATGACTGTGGACAAATCACAAACCTCTCTGTGCCTTAGTTTCCTTATCTCTACAATGAGGACCATGGTATTAATTTTCTAGGATGGAAAGGATTAAACTAATATATGTAAATTGTACTAAATACTCTAGTACAGAGTAAACTATATATAATAATTCACAATAATATTGATTTTTATTAATTAACTAATTAATCTATTTGAAACTACTATATCAGGCACTTGTGGAATATGATTTAGCAAAAGGACTCTGCAAAGATAGAATATCTGTTTTTTCAATGTGGTAGCCGTCCAACATCTGCAGAGCACTTTTCTTTTTTCTTTTTTTAATTTAACTTAATTTTTTATACAGCAGGTTCTTACTAACTATCCATTCTATACATATTAGTGTATGTATGTCAATCCCAATCTCCCAGTTCAGCCGACCAACCCCCCCACTGCCACTTTCCCCCCTTGGTGTACATATGTTTGTTCTCTACATCTGTGTCTCTATTTCTGCCTTGCAAGCCAGTTCATCTGAACCCCTTTTCTAGATTTCACATGTATGTGTTAATATACAGTATTGGTTTTTCTCTTTCTGACTTACTTCACTATGTATGACAGTCTCTAGATGCATCCACGTCTCTACAAATGACCCAATTTCGTTCTTTTTTATGGCTGAGTAATATTCCATTGTATATATGTACCACATTTTCTTTATCTGTTCATCTCCTGATGGGCATTTAGGTTGCTTCCTGGCTATTGTAAATAGTGCTGAAGTGAACATTCAGGTGCACGCATCTTTTTGAATTATGGTTTTCACAGGGTATATGCCCAGTAGTGAGCTTGCTGGGTCATATGGTAATTCTATTTTTAGTTTTTTAAGGAACCTCCATAGTGTTCTCCATACGGGCTATGTCAAATTATATTCCCACCAACAGTGCAAGAGGGTTACCTTTTGTCCACACCCTCTCCAGCATTTGTTTGTAGATTTTCTGATGATGACCATTCTGACAATTGCAAGGTGATAACTCATTGTAGTCTTGATTTACATTTCTCAAATGATTAGAGATGTTGAGCAGCTTTTTGTGTGCTTTTTGGCAATGTGTATGTCTTCTTTGAAGAAAAGTTTATTTAGGTCTTCTGCCCATTTTTTGATTGGGTTGTCTGTTTTTCTAATATTGAGCTGCATGAGTTGTTTATATATTTTGGAGTTTATTCCTTTGTCCGTGATTCAGTTGCAAATATTTTCTCCCCTTCTGATGGTTGTCTTTTCATCTTGTCTGTAGTTTCCTCTGCTGTGCAAAAGCTCTTAAGTTTCATTAGGTCCCATTTATTTAATTTTGTTTTTATTTCCATTACTCTAGGAGGTGGATCAAAAAAGATCTTGCTGTGATTTATGTCAAAGCATGTTCTTCCTATGTTTTCCTATAAGAGTTTTACAGTGTCCATACTCACATTTAGGTATTTAATCCATTTTGAGTTTATTTTTGTGTATGGTGTTAGGGAGTGTTCTAATTTCATTCTTTTACATGAACCTGTCCAGTTTTCCCAGTACCACTTATTAAAGAGACTGTCTTTTCTCCACTCTATAGCATTGCCTCTTTTGTCATAGATTAGTTGACCATAAGTGCATGGGTTTACCTCTGGGTTTTCTATCCTGTTCCATTGATCTATTTTGCTGTTTTTGTGCCAGTACCATACTGTCTTGATTACTGTAGCTTTGTACTATAGTCTTTGTACTATAGAAATCAGGGAGCCTGAGTCCTGAAGGTCCATTTTTTCCTTCAAGACTGCTTTGGCTATTTGGGGTCTTTAGTATTCCCATACAAATTTTAAGATTTTTTGTTCTAGTCTGTAAAAAATTCTACCAGTAATCTGACAGGGATTGCATTGAATCTGTAGATTGCTTTGGGTAGTATAGTCATTTTCACAATATTGATTTTTCCAGTCCAACAACATGACATATCTCTTCATCTGTTTGTGTCATCTTTGATTTCTTTCATCAGTGTCTTATAGTTTTCAGAGCACAGGTCTTTTACCTCCTTAGGTAGGTTTATTCCTAGGTATTTTATTCTTTTTGTTGCAGTGGTGAATGGGATAGTTTCCTTAACTTCTATTTCTAATCTTTCATTGTTAGGGTATAGGAATGCAAAAGAGTTCTGTGCATTAATTTTGTATCCTGCAATTTTACTAAATTCATCAATTAGCTCCAGTAGTTTTCTGGTAGCATCTTTAGGATTCTCTATGTATATTATCATGTCATCTGCAAACAGAGACAGTTTTACTTCTTCTTTTCTAGTTTGTATTCGTTATATTTCTTTTTCTTCTCTGATTGCCGTGGCTAAGACTTCCATAACTATGTTTACTAATAGTGGTGAGAGTGGACATCCTTGCCTTGTTCCTGATCTTAGAGGAAATGCTTCCAGTTTATCACCATTGAGAATGATCTTGGCTGTGGGTTTGTCGTATATGATATTTATTATGTTCAGGAAGGTTCCCTCTATGCCCACATTCTGGAGAGTTTTTATCATAAATGGTGTTGAATTTTGTCAAAAGCTTTTTCTGCATCTATTGAGAAGATCATATGATTTTTATTCTTCAATTTGTTAATATGGTGTATCACATTGATTGATTTGCATATATTGAAGAATCCTTGCATCCCTGGGATAAATCCAACTTGATCATGGTGTATGGTCCTTTTAATATGTTGTTGCATTCTGTTTGCTAGTATTTTGTTGAGGACTTTTGTATCTATATTCATCAGTGATATTGGTCTATAATTTTCTTTTTTTGTAGTATCTCTGTCTGGGTTTGGTATCAGGGTGGTGGTGGCCTTGTAGAATGAGTTGGAAAGTGTTCCTTCCTCTTCAATTATTTGGAAAAGTTTGAGAAGGATGGGTGTTAACTCTTCTCTAAATGTTTGATAGAATTCACTTGTGAAGCCATCTGGTACTGAACTTTTGTATGGTGGAAGATTTTTAGTCACAGTTTCAATTTCATTACTTGTGATAGGTCTGTTCAGAGTTTCTATTTCTTCCTGGTTCAGTCTTGGAAGGTTATACCTTTCTAAGAATTTGTCGATTTCTTACAGGTTGTCCATTTTATTGGCATAGAGCTGCTTGTAGTAGACTCTTATGATGCTATGTATTCTGCAGTGTCCATTGTTACTTCTCCTTTTTCATTTCTAATTTTATTGATTTGAGTCCTCTCCGACTTTTTCTTGATGAGTCTGGCTAAAGGTTTATCTATTTTGTTTTCCTTCTCAAAGAACCAGCTTTTAGTTTTATTGATCGTTGCTATTGTTTTGTTTCTATTTCATTTATTTCTGCTCTGATCTTTATGATTTCTGTCCTTCTACTAACTTTGGGTTTTGTTTGTTCTTTCTCTAGTTCCTTTAGGTGTAAGGTTAGATTTTTTTATTTGAGATTTTTCTTGTTTATTGAGGTAGGATTGTATTGGTATAAACTTCCCTCTTAGAACAGCTTTTGCTGCATCCAATAGGTATTAGATCATCGTGTTTTCATTTTCATTTGTCTCTAGGTATTTTTGATTTCCTCTTTGATTTCTTCAGTGAGCTCTTTGTTATTTAGTAATGTATTGTTTAACCTCCATGTGTTTGTGTTTTTTACGGTTATTTTCCCCCTGTTATTGATTTCTAATCTCATAGTGTTGTGGTCAGAAAAGATGCTTGATGTGATTTCAATTTTCTTAAATTTACCAAGGCTTGATTTGTGACCCAAGATGTGATCTATCCTGGAGAACATTCTGTGTGCACTTGAGAAGAAAGTGTAATCTGCTGTTTTCTGAAGGAGTGTCCTATAAATATCAATTAAATCTATCTGGTCTATTGTGTCATTAAAGCTCGTGTTTCCTTATTAATTTTCTGTCTGGATCATCTGTCCGTTTGTGTAAGTGAGGTTTTAAAGCCCCCCATTTTACTGTGTTACTGTAGATTTCCTCTTTTCTAGCTGTAAGCATTTGCCTTATGTATTGTGGTGCTCCTATGTTTGGTGCATATATATATATATATATATATGTATATATATATATATATAATTGTTATATCTTCTTCTTGGATTGATCACTTGATCATTATGTAGAGTCCTTCCTTGTCTCTTGTAACGTTCTTTATTTTAAACTCTATTTTATCTGATATGAGAATTGCTACTCCAGCTTTCTTTTGATTTTCATTTGCATGGAATATCTTTTTCCATCTCCTCACTTTCAGTCTGTATGTGTCCCTAGGTATGAAGTGGGTCTCTTGTAGACAGCATATATATGGATCTTGGTTTTGTATCCATTCAGTGAGCCTGTGTCTTTTGGTTGGAGCATTCAATCCATACACATTTAAGTAATTATCGATATGCATGTTCCTACTACCATTTTCTTAATTGTTATAGGTTTGTTTTTGTAGGTCCTTTTCTTCTCTTGTGTTTCCCACTTAGAGAAGTTCCTTTATCACTTGTTGTAGAACTGGTTTGGTGGTGCTGAATCTCTTAGCTTTTGCTTGTCTGTAAAGCTTTTGATTTTCCTTTGAATCTGAATGATATCCTTGCCAGGTAGAGCACTCTTGGTTGTAGGTTCTTCCCTTTCATCACTTTAAATATATCATGCCACTCCCTTCTAGCTTGTAGAGTTTCTGCTGAGAAATCAGCTGTTAACTTTATGGGAGTTCCCTTGTATATTATTTGTCATTTTTCCCTTGCTGCTTTAAATAATTTTTCTTCATCTTTAATTTTTGTCAATTTGATCAATATGTGTCTCAATGTGTTTCTCTTTGGCTTCATTGTGCCTGAGACTCTCTGCACTTCCAGGACTTGTGTGGCTATTTCCATTCCCATTTTAGGGAAGTTTTTGTCTGTAGTCCCTTCAAATATTTTCTCCGGTCATTTCTCTTTCTCTTCTCCTTTGGGACCCCTATAATGTGAATGTTGATGTGTTTAAAATTGTCCCAGAGGTCTTTTAGGGTGTCTTCATTTCTTTTCAATCTTTTTTCTGTTTTCTGTTCCATGGCATTGAATTCCACCAATTTGTCTTCCAGGTCACTTATCCGTTCTTCTGCCTCAGTTATTCTGCTATCTGTTCCTTCTAGTGTATTTTTAATTTCAGTTATTGTATTGTTCATCTCTGTTTGTTTGTTCTTTAATTCTTCTATGTTTTTGTTAAACATTTCTTACATCTTCTTGATCTTTGCGTCCATTCTTTTTCTGAGGTCCTGGATCATCTTCACTCTCATTATTCTGAATTCTTTTTCTGGAAGGTTGTCTATCTCCACTGCATTTCATTGTTTTTCTACGGTTTTATCTTGTTCCTTCATCTGATACATAGTCCTCTGCCTTTTCATTTTGTCTGTCTTTCTATGAGTATGGTTTTTGTTCCACAGTCTGCAGGACTGTAGTTGTTCTTGCTTCTGCTGTCTGCCCTCTGGTGGATGAGGCTATCTAAGAGGCTTGTGCAAGCTTCCTGATGGGAGGGACTGGTGGTGGGTAGAGCTGGTTGTTGCTCTGGTGGGCAGTGCTCAGTAAAACTTTAATCCCCTTGTCTGCTGATGGTTGGGGCTGAGTTTTCTCCCTGCTGGTTGTTTATCCTGAGGCAATACAGCACTGGTGCCTACCTGGCTCTTCGGTGTGGCTAATGGTGGACCCTGTGGGGGCTCACGCCAAGGAGTACTTCCCAGAACTTCTACTGCCAGTGTCCTTGTCCCCATGGTGAGTCACAGCCACCACCCGCCTCTGCAGCAGACCCTCCAACACTAGCAGGTAGGTCTGTTTCAGTCTCCTATGGGGTCACTGCTCCTTCCTCTTGGTTCTGATTCGCACACTACTTTGTGTATGCCCTCCAAGTGTGGAGTCTCCTTTTCCCCCAGTCCTCTCAAAGTTCTGCAATCAAATCCTGGTAGCCTTCAAAGTCTGATTCTCTAGGGAATTCATCCTCCTGTTGCTGGACCCTCAGGTTGGGAGGCCTAATGTGGGGCTCAGAACCTTCACTCCAGTGGGTGGACTTCTGTGATATAAGTGTTCTCCAGTTTGTGAGTCACCCACCCAACTGTTATGGTAGTTGATTTTATTGTGATTGCGCCCTTCCTACCATCTCATTATGGTTTTTCCTTTGTCTTTTTATGTGGGATATACATTTTGGTGAGTTCCAGTGTCTTCCTGTCAATTGTTCAGCAGTTAGTTGTGATTCCAGTGCTCTCACAAGAGGGAGAGAGCACATGCCCTCCTACTCTGCCATCTTGAACCCATCTCCCCTGCAGAGCACTTTTCTTGAATCAGGGTACCAACATGTTGACATGTCCCCAGTGCTCATAACAGGGGGCACTGAGGCTTCCCTGGTTACACCTGCAGTGTAAAGAGCTTCTTGGTCACTTACATGGTGACAAGGATCCACCATGTCTGGATCACCTGTTTTTCACTACTGACACCTTGTGACAGAGGCAGCAACTGCAATTGAGAAAGCTTGACTGTGGGATCAAAGTAGACTTCTCCTTCCCATTATCCAGGTACACTGACCAGGGCTGAGTTCTTTGATAGGCATCTCAAGGGTGATTCTATATCACAGCAAAGACTTCCAAGAGGGAAGAGAAACATCCTTGTAAAGGGTGGTTCTGAGTCTCTAAGACATTTAGTTCTTAAATGAAAAGACTTGTCTTTATATTTCTTGGCAATAAAATGGGGTACACAGATTAATTGCATATTCAGCTTCACATAATCATTGGAATGGATAGATGCAACATTGTTTATGTTCATTTTTACGTATTGTTTTATGTTTTCTTATTTCACACTTTTTGATTGAACAAAACTGAATAACACAAATAGGTAAGAATAATTAAAGAAAGTTAATTCAATAAAGCTTGGTGGGAATATTTGTTAAAACTAAATGGTATATTGGGTGACTATAAAAAAACTTCTGTTTCCTCTCTGTCTTGGACAGGCTTACTCCCTCCAGGAAGGCTGTGCTCAGCTACAGTCTCATTTTAACATTGTATTGCCTTCTTCAATCCTTCTAGACCATGGCTTTTTTCTCAAAATGACTCTCCTGCTCTTGTGTAACCTATGTCATCAAAAGGATCTCACAGTCAGACTGATTAATGAATATTTTTATCTGTGTCTCTGTGTTTCTTCTCTCATAACAACTGGAGAACTCTCATAACAACTACAAGCATTTTCTTTTCTTAAGAAATAGAGTTTTTTTTTCTCATATGATCTGCTTTTAACCACTACTCAAATTTCATAAAGAGATACAGAAGTTCAAATAAATTATAATTTTCCATTGCTTCTTCAAATGCATGAGGCACCATGTCTGATTTTTACTGTCATCATTCTAATCCCCAATTTCCACTACTATGGGATTAGAAAATCAATCGTCAGGAATTAAAGGAATGATTACTGGAGCTCAGGATAACTTTAGGCATTGTGTGGCCGAAAAGTAGATATAATATTAAGTTTTAAAATCGGCTGTTGCCTTAGAATGGTGATAGTTCCAGTGATCACTTTAATATAGCAAAATGAAAAGACAGCAGGCAAGTTACTCTTACTTTCATTCCTTTGTTTAAACTCTGCCAGACTCTTGATCCAAATGATCCATTAACTGTAATACATTTTTGTTGACTTTGTAGAAGGAAAAGGAAATAGGGGTCTGATTGCTTCAAAACATTTTTTTTGGAATTCAACTGATAAATATTAGCATTTAAACAATTACTAACTATGTAGATATGTTTTATAATATTTGGCCTGAGCAGTTACCTGGTCACACAACTGAAGTCTGAAGTTTGAAACTATATGTGGGTTTTTTTTTTTTTTTTTTTTTTGGCTTTCTAAACTCTTTTAAAAAAAAAATTGAGGTATAGTTGTTTTACAATATTGGGTTAATTTCTGCCACACAGCAAGATGAAATATATATATATATTCATTTATATATATATATATATATATATATATATATATAATATATATATTCATTTTCATCAATATCCTATGGTTTATCACAGGATATTGAATATAGTTCCCTGTGTTATACAGTAGGATACTCCCCCTTGACAACCGCAAGTCTGTTCTCTGTTTCTGTGAGTCGGTTTCTGTTTAAAAGATATATTCATTTGTGTTGTATTTTAAGAAGTGGAAGCACTGAAAAAAATTCAGGCAGAGGTAGGATTTTTGTTGTTTTACAAAGATATTCAAGCCATTTAACAAAAAAAAAGCAATTTGCAAACTATTCAGTCATAAGCTTAGCACAGTAATACACGTGTGCATGTCAAAAGAAATATCAGGAATTCTCACAATTACCTCCTTTCTGCTCAATTTTTTTGATTTGTTGGAAATTTTTTTAATGTGTAATTTTGACGTAGGAATGGAAATTAATTTAAATGATAATGTGTTCTGTAAAAGTGACCCTTTATCTCAGCTGTGTCCATGAAAGATTCTTCATCAAAATAATGTTATACTCTCATCACCCACGAATGCCCTGCCATTCTACTGGGATATTTTCAAAGTAGACATTGCTGGCAGTCTGATATCATCAGGTTTTTTGGTGATACTTTTAATCAGGTTAGCAAAATTCTTAGATTATTTTTCCAGCTTCAACACTCACTTTGAATCTATAATTGTATATCTGGAAAAAATGTTATATATCTATCACAAGCCTTTCATTTCAGGTTTAAAGAAACTGGCACAGAATTTCAGTGACTTACTCAAGGTCACTCAGAAACTCAAGGGCAGGTTATGGTGCTAAAATCGAGCTACGCTGTTCCCCCTGCTCCCAAGTTCTGACTAATACCTAATATCATGGCTTCTTGGTGGCCAAATCTGTGATTGTGTTCCTGTTTAAAAAATATCACCTTAATTATTTGGTAAATCAAAGTTCTGACATGTTATATAGAACTAGTTGGAAACTGAAAGGTAAAATGTGCTTTCATTAGGGTTTTTATTATTTATTTTAAATTTGTTTTTAGTGATTACTCTCCAGGTAGGTAAAGTTCTGGGAGTTATGGGTATAGTACTGGGAGTCTTACAAGGGAGTGATGGAGAAGGGAGTTAAATTTTTCATTTGCAAATTTTATTGGGAAAGATGATAGCAGAGAAGAGAGGTTTGCAAAATAAAAAAAAAATACAATGACAAAAGGGAGGGAATATATGTATATGTATGGCTGATTCACTTTGCTGTACAGTAGAAACTAACGCAACATTGTAAAGCAACTATACTCTAATAAAAATTAATTAAAAATGCAATGAAATTCAGCATTGCCACAATACCCCCCATGCCAAGTGCAAGCTCCCACTCCACCTCTGGTTAAATTTCAATTTTGTTAACGCTAACACTTTTACTGTGCAAACATATCTCTGGTACTATAAAAGAAGTGATTACGGAAACATATTTCTTTTTACAGAAATTTCCTTAGTATCAGCTTTGAGGAATCCATCTCAGACTCTCACATCCCTTTCTTCTTGGTGCGAAAATATGATTCATACCCCTTTAAATAAACTGCATTGTATTATAAATGAACAAGTGTTTCTATATTGCTTTTTTGAGCTATGAGAGTATCTGGAGAAGTCTTTTCTACTGAGTTTGAAATGTGTTTTCTGTAAAAGAAGGCAAAGACAACTTTTTCATCTTATGGGGGGAAACATAAACGTATTTTTATTGTACTTTATAAGCTAGATATCTTAAAGAATAGAAACACGTTCATAGATATCTGTCTGTCAATTGTCTCCTATGGGAAAATGCAGGATGCAGGAGGAAAGAAGATAACTTAATGCTGGCATTACCTCTGCCAAAGAAGAGGCATCACTTTCCGCATCTAATGTCCATTTCTTTTATCTGAGGGTCCAATCTGGCCTCTGCTACTTCTTCCACGAAACACTTTGCAAGAGGAAGGTAGCTGAAAGGATGAAAGTGGAATGCCTTGAGGACAAATGGGATTGTGAAGCAAACTCACATTCTGTCCTTTAGAAAAACATCAGAAATACCCATTTTCCATGATTTAAAACAGGGAGGCAGAGTGGGGAGAACTGTAATTATTGTATAAAGAATAATGCTGAGGCAAGCAAAGACATATATTCAATCCCTCTACCATATTTCATGGTAATGATACATATGCACCCACTTTCATCTGCTGTAATGTTGCTCTACTTGGGCCTATGCATCACAGCTGGCATTGTCAAGTGCCACTTTCCTTCTTCACTTGTTTTCAACACTTATCTATATTCTCCAATTCTGATATATCATTTCAAACTGAAAATGATTTCTAAGTGTAAAAAGTCACCAGCAACCTTTTACTCATGGGCCTGAAGTAACTGCATTTTTATATAATTAAATCACCCAGTAATTTGTTGATATCATAAATACCAATATTTAACATACTTTGCTTATAAAGTAATTTCATTGAACAAAAATACAAATTATAATAATACAAATATATAATACAAGTTTCATAATAATGTCAATGTAAGGAATATATTTTATTAAAGCTTTGAGCAACTGTTTAAAAACAGAAAATGTGTAGTATAAATCATATTTATATATGATATAAATATAAAATAATAAATATGTTAGCACTGTTGACTTTAATTTTATCAAAAATATTGATGTAAAAATTGAGATCTAGGCAATAATTTTCTATATTCAAGCTAAATCTCATTTTATTGGTAGAATCAAAACCTAATAGTATTCTTATTTTAAGAGCTTTTCAAGAAGGATCTACAGTTTTCCACAATAACCTATTTCAGAAAGTAAGAGAATGCTAATTAATTATTTTTAGCTTTCTGTACCTAATAAATTTCTTTTGTACAAACTGAGTATTCTAAAATGCTTCTTGACTTTAACTGAATTTTTAAACTGAATTCAGTCAATAATGTTTTGTTAAACTTCTGACCTCTATTCATTTATCCATTCATTCACTACTTATTGAGCATTTACATGGTGTAAGGCATTCAGTTCAGCCTTATGGGTGTAAATATGAATAAAACACAGGATCTGTGCTCAATTCTCTCAGATGTGTAGAGGGTTGGAAAACAAATCTACAAAATGCAGTAGTTTGTCAAGTTTTCTAAAGGGTATTCCTGTCACCTGAAAGGCTCAAGAGATGCTTTTTGAATCAAATGAGAAAATAATGTTAGGAGCCATGAAGTCTCAGGACTCCTGGATTCCACAACCAAGATGGAACAAAGAAAAAGACACATAAATGTAATAACAAGAAGAATAAAATAAGTATAGTGATACTAATCAAATGAATATGAAGTGATAATGTGGAGACTTAGAAATGCAATTTAATTGTAGATATCAGGGCATATTTTACAAGAGAACTGGCATTTCAACTGGGGAAGAAGCAGAATGTTGTATGTAATATAATGATGAAATTATTTCATACCTAGGACACAATAAACAAAGGCACAGAGAAACCCAACTGAATGGCAGGTTGATTAAAGGACTGCTTTCCAATGAGATTGGAAGACCATGTTGCATGTAGGATAGACCAGGATGGAGAAGCAACCCCAGGACTTTAAGCTGCAGACAACTCTTGTTATAATCTGTTTCAGGTCAGGGTCACTTTCAGAGTGTGTGCAGAAGAGGCAATAGGAACAGACTGACTGGGATCTGGGATTCCTGTACTGAGTGGTCTTGAAGAAAAAGGAAAAGGTCTTTCCCTTTAGTTTCATATTTTCTTACTGGTTTTTCTAAATGAGCCCGTTCTCCTTTCTGGCTCCATTTCACTGTGCTTTTCCTGATGCTCAGCCCACTGAAGCCTCATCTCCTCTGTTCTCACCTTTGGAGAGAGCCTTCCTCTTCCAGGACCATTGTACTTGCTGTTGTCATGGATTTTGATTGACTGTCTTCTCGCTGGTCTCCCAAAGAGACTTTCCCAAGGCAAGGTTCACCAATCCCTTCCTCCTCCAACATGTGTTGTTGTTATTTCTCCACAATCCTACTTTACCCCCTTTCATATGCATTTCACTCTGTGAAATTGCCTAGCTTACTGGTCTGTGTACTTGTTCCTTTTCTCTATGATGCAGACTCCTTGTGGGTGTGGCTTTCTCAGTCTTGTTCACCATTGCATGACCAAGGCGTGGCACAGAGTAATCCCTTGTTAAATTCACATCAGATGAATGAATCAATCAAAATCTGTTCGCTTTAATGGTCTCAAACCATCTTTACTTGCCAACCAGATAATTCAGGCCAAGATAGTCTCTCCTAGTCCAGCACACCATGTGGAAATGAAAATAGGTGAATGGTAAAGTTTTTTATAACGTTCTAACATATAGTTTTTAAAAGTAGAGTTAGACTAAAAAAGAAAGGCCAACATAGTGCTTTGATCCAAAGACAAATAGCTAACTAAAGTTGAGATTCAATGGAACCAGTGAGATGGTGTCTTAGGCAGTAGAAATTTAGGACCATGAAGAGTGGTTTGGCTGTCTCTCCTACCCAGTGACTTTTTCTGCAGTAACTTGTTTCAGATATTGATGAAGTCCATACTTTGAGTCCCACCCATGGTACTCTGTTCTTCAACAGTCTCACCCTCTGAAATCAGGGTGGAGGAAGCCTGAACTGCCTCTGGGTTCCTTCTGTATTTTTCTTAAAGGGTAGTTCACTGCCAAATAGCTCTATAGTCTTATCCAATGAATCCCACGAAGTCCAGCTCTCTTCATTCCTTCCCACTTTCCTTGTCCCTTTTAGTTCAAGCTGGCAGTGTCTTTGCTGTTGTGATCTCATCTCTACCCGTTGCTTCTGTTGAAATGAATAATTGAGTTCATAATCTCTTTATCAAATGATTGTTTAGGCACACCTTTAGTGTTCTTTTCACAACAAGACTTTTTATTTTTTACTGTTCAGATAGGCTGAGAATTTTCCAAATCTTCAAGTTCTGTTCCTCTTTTGCCTAACATTTTTTTTTCTTCATCTCTCTCCTTTGGCATTTTGCTATAAGCAGTCAGGAGGGCCAAAGCTGCTTCTTCAACACACTTTGCTTGGGAATCTCCTCAGCTAAATATCCAATATCATTGTTCAGAAGTTCTGCCTTCCAAAAAACACTAGAACATTGTTCTGTCATGTCCTCATCACTCTTAATGTATATATTTCTAGCATGCACCCCAAAACTCTTTCAGCATTCACCCATTACCACTTCCAAAGCTGCTTCCACATATTCAGTGTACAAATATGCATATCCAAATGCAAAAGTGTTTATTACAGCAGTGCCTGAACTTCTCTGTACCAAAATGTATCTCAGTTAGCTCTGACTGCCATAACAAAATACCATAGACAATGTGGCTTACACAACAGAAATTTTCCTTTTCACAGTTCTGGAGACTGGGAAGTCTAAGACCAATGTGTCAGCAAGGTCAGGTTCTGGTGAGAGCTCTCTTCCTGGAGTGTAGACAGCTGCCTTCTCACTGTCTCCTCACATGGCAGAGAGAAAGAGAGAGCAAATTTTCTGGTGTCTCTTCATGTAAGGTCACTAATTCCCCATAGATCAGGGTCCTGTCCTCATAACCTCCTCCAACCCTAATTACCTAGTAAATCCTCATCTCCAAATGCCATCACATTCCGGAGTAGAGCTTCAACATGTGAATTTAATAAGAGGACACAGACAATCAGTTCATAACACTTCTGAAACTCAATGCCATTTTTTACTCTTTATCACAAAACATCTTTGTCTTTTTGTGACATTTTGTTATACTCTGAATTGGATTGTAATGATCTGGTAACAGGGGAAGAACATTGGCATCAGAGAGTGATGCATTCAAATTCTACTTTTGCCATTCACTGGTGTAGTGTTGGGCGAATTGCTCAAATTCATCAAGGTCCTGTTTCCTCTTCTAGAAAATAGGAATACTCCCAGCTACATGGCACTGTTGTTTAGATAATTTAGACATAATATATCTCATATGCACCAAATAAACGATAAATATCATCTATTTTTAGCATTGTTAATAATAACACAGCTCATGACTATACTATCCCCCTTTTCAGAGTAAAAATTATTTGAGATCAGATTTATATTTATATTCATCCACAAAGCTGATAGCTATCTCAGCTAACACCTAACAGTCAGGCTCAGGGAAAACTTACATATATTAAAGGCAGAGGTAATTATGTAAGATTCTCAGAAAGGGAGGGGCTTCATCTTTGCTAACATGGGTGTGTATGGATCATGACTATAGGCTATAGGAAAAGGCTGAAATGATCCAGAGCATGAGTAAGACTGGCTGAAGACAGGCTGTCTTTTTGAGGATAAAAGCAAATACAAATAGTGTAGTTAAGGGACAGAATCTATATAACAAAATCAATCTTCATCTTCAAGGAGTGAAAGAGAGGCTGAAGTCCCTGCATCTGTGACTGGAGAGGTGGTCAAACAAGATGCGAGTGTGAAAGGAAATAGAATGATGCCAGATATTTCCCAGTTTCCTCTCCATCCGGATCATCCTTCCTCTCCTTGTTCTCTGACCAAGAAGGCAGATTTGTGTAGATGGTATCAAGGTGTTCCTGTGGACTCAACCTTCAAGAACACAGTAGGAGATCAAAGAAGGAAGGAAAATGAGTTCAAGGTATTTATTCCTCTGACTTCTAACTCTTTTGGTTGTTTTGGACTGACCATGTCTATCATCACGGTTTCTATAAAGGAAGATTGATCTACCCAGGTTTCTTTCAAGGTCCCAGTAATTATTCCTTCTCTGCTGTGTCTGGCCTTGGGCTACTTGACGTGTGTGTGTGTGTGTGTGTGTGTGGTTTATCCACATTCTGCCTATATCTTTGTAAATTGATCCTTTATAAGTAAAACCTCTTTAATAAGCCTAATTTGACTATCTAGCTATCTCTAGCTGGGAATTTGATAGAGATGAACTGTTGAAGTTTAAGGAGGAGTCTGTGAACAGAAGCTGGGGACAGAGGTTCCATCCTCCAGGGAAGGCTGGTGAGCAAGTGACTAGGCAGCTTATAAAAAAAGGATCAAAATTCATACCAGTGATCATAAATTCAAAAGGAGTCACCTGGGACTTCCCTGGCTGTCCAGTGGTTAAGACTTCGCCTTCCAATGCAGGGGGTGTGGGTTTGATCCCTGGTCAGGGAGCTAAGATCCCACATGCCTCATGGCCCAAAAACCAAAACATAAAACAGAAGAAATATTATAACAAATTCAGTAAAGAGTTAAAAAAGAAAAAAGGGGTCACCTATCAGATCATAGATAGAGAAGATGCACTAGCATGTATTCCCAAGAGGAACTGGAACCTAAAGCTTGCTAGGTTCAATAAGCCATAGGCTGACCCAGAAATTTAACATACATTATCTTACTCAAATTCCACAGCAGTTCTGTAGGGTGGTTTTATTCTTCTCATTCTATGTTCCTGAAGGGCAGAAATCAGGTCTTAATCTCCACTGCTTTTTAAGAACCTGTTATAGGGCAAAACATGGTAGAAGCTCCTTGAATACTTGTAGGTCTGAAGTGGACACAGATGACTGTGGGACCTGCCCTTATTTCCATATACTCATTTCTCTGGCATCTCCTAGCTGATTTGCCATCCCCATCACTGACAATTTAGTGATTTAGAGAACTTTCCTGAGTGGTGGAAGATGTCTGGATTTGATAATGAGGAAGGATAGATTTAAGAGGCTAGATTACATGGGGTAAACTAAATAACTTTACAACCTTTAGTTTCCTCATCAGGAAAATAGAAAAAAAAATCACTTCTACCACATCCCTACAGAAGGATAGGTGTGAACCTAAAATAAAATCAGAGATTGGAAAGTGCTAAGAAGTAGGTAAATTGGCAGTGCATCAGATATGATGAGTTTTAGCTCTACTGAAATGTGTACTCTGTAGACAGCAAGATGTAGGGCAGCCCTGATGTGACTTGCCTTTGGCTTGCTGTGTAGGAGGTCCACAGACCTTCAGCTCTTCTATTCTGGGTTTGTTGTAGGATAAACTCAGTGCTGAAAGTGAAGTTTTTACAAAGGGCCTAACCATGCACTGCTCATCTTTGCTCAAATAACAGGACAGACAAATAACAGGGGCTGTGTGGGAAAAATTGACTTTAGGATCAGACAAACTCTTGCCTCAGACTTTGAAAAGCTATATGATTCTAGGCAAGTCACCTACATCTCTGAACATGACATAAACAAAACCTAGCTAACATTGCCTTCTTCATTGAGTGAATTAAATGTGAAAAGAGACAATGTCTATTAAAGTCCCGAAACTGGCACTGTTGATAGCCTCTCTGTGGTTCCCAAGAAACCTCATTTCGTTAGAATGATCCCAGATCTTTTACAAGTTTGCTTCACCAGGGAGAGTGAGAGGCAGGTGTCCACATCCTTTCTTCTCTTACTCTGAAGACATTGGTTGAAAGGGACAAATACTTAAAAAAACCCTTTCCTTCAGTTCTAACAGTGCAACAAAGGCCTTGTGCAGTTCCAACTACTATAAGAACATTTTCTCTTCACAGTGATAAGTCCTCAGGGGGCCGATGTTTCAAATAGTAAAAGCCTCACGTTGATTTGAAATGTAATAGTGGGTAACGAGAGAGAGAGAGTAGACACAGAGGAATGAAAGTAAATCCTCATTCTGGAATATATAGAATCTAAATAAGAACAAATGGGCAGGATGATGAAATTAAAATTGCCTTCATTATGGACTTTTTAAGCAATGGGAAGACATAATTTCCAAAGCAATTTCCACAACATCGCTAATTATTAGAGAAATGCAAATCAAAACTACAATGAGATATCACCTCACACTGGTCAGAATGGCCATAATTAAAAAGTCTACAAATAACAAATGATGGTGAGGGTGTGGAGAAAAGGAGCCCTCCTACACTCTTGGTGGGAATGCAAATTGGTGCAGCATTATGGAAGACAGTATGGAGTTTCCTTAAAAAACTAAAACTAGAGTTGCCATATGATCCAGCAATCCCACTCCTGGATATATATCTGGACAAAACTGTAATTCAAAAAGATACATGTTCATAGCAGCACTCTTCACAATAGCCAAGACATGGAAACAACCTAAATGTCCATCAACAGAGGAGTGGATAAAGAAGGTATGGTAAATGTATACAATGGAATACTACTCAGCCATAAAAAAGAATGAAATAATGTCATTTGCAGCAACATGAATGGACCTAGAGATTATCATACTAAGTGAAGTAAGTCAGATAGAGAAAGACAAATACCATACGATATCACTTATATGTGGAATCTAAAATATAGCACAAATAAACTTATCTATGAAACAGAAACAGACTCACAGACATAGAGAACAGGCTTGTGGTTGTCAAGGGGGAGAGGGGGTAGGGGAGGGATGGATTGGGAGTTTGGGGTTAGCAGATGCAAACAATTATATATACAATGGATAAACAAGTTCCAACTGTATAGCACAGGAAACTGTTTTTAGTATCCTGTGATAAACCATAATGAAAAGATTTTTTAAATATATATATATACACACACACATATGCATAACTGAATCACTTTGTTGTATAGCAGAAATTAACACAACATTGCAAACCAGCTATACTTTGATAAAATCATTTTTATAAAGTAATTATAATATAAATCATAAAAATATAGTTGAGATGTTCCTTAACAGACTCTCTTAGCAGACAACCATCCACATTATCCACCATCTTGCACCATTCACCCATACCTCATCTAACAGGATGACATTTAATACAAAATCAGAATAATGAAGGTCAGGAATTTGTGCAATTTATTATTGGTGCCAAGCAATATTAGTTCAGCCAGTACTTTACTAAAATATGCTTAGTGGGATTGTGCCTTTTAAAAAAAGGTTATTATTATCAAGTGTCTTTGCAAATATAAACTCCTACTGAAAGGGCTAGATTTTCTATAGATCACCTTGATCCTTATTGGAGGAAATGGAAATGTATGCTCATGAAACATGTTCTTTTGTGCTTTCCTATAAAAACCACACTTAATTTTCTTCCATTTTGAGTAGAATGATTTTTTTTTTTTTAAGGAAATGCAGTCTTTGACTTTTTTTTTAAATGTTCATCATCTGGAAAACAAACTTACCTATTTCATCTGGGATGAATTTAGAAGACTCACGTTCCCCCTATATTTGTGTTTACTTGGTCAGTGACTTGAGCCTCAGTAATCTCCTGGGAAGGCAGCCCAAGGTCCACTTCAGACCTACAAATATTCACAGCTCCCGACATGTGAATGAAATGGAGTAAAAGACAGTAGAACACTTGTAAAGAGGGTCAGAATTCAAGGAGAAATTATCCAGGGAAAAGAAAGAGTTTAGAATGGTAAGCAGCTGAATTCAGAAACAGGACATGAAGCTTAGATGCGTTTCTAGAAGAGAATGGTGGGATTTTATGTATTCATCCCCATCAAGTCCCCATTGTCATTCAGCTTATATAAGCACATTGGGGACAAAAGAACTGCACACACAGGGGAGACCTAAAGCAAAACACCTCTTTCCTTCAACTTGTAATACACTGATTCTAAAGCTTCCCTCTTTTTTTAATCTTTATGTTCTTATTGAAGTATAATTGATTTATGATGTTTCAGATGTCCAGCAGTGATTCATATTCTCTTCCATTATAGGCTATTATAAGATATTGACTATATCCCTGTGCTGGGCAGTAGGTCCTTGTTTATCTATTTTATATAGAGTAGTGTGTATCTGTTAATCCCAAATTCCAAATTTATCCCTCCCCTGCTTTCCCCTTGGGTAACCAGAAGTTTGTTTTCTATGTCGGTGAGTCTGTATCTGTTTTGTAAGTTCATTTGTATCATTTTTTTTTGTATTACACATGTAAGTGATATCATGTTATATTTATGTTTCTCTGTCTGACTTACTTTGCTTAGCTAGGGCCATCCATGCAGCTGCAAATGGCATTATATTATTCTTTTCTATGGCTGAGTAATATTCCATTGTATATATATACCACAGTTTCTTATTCATTCTTCTGTCAATGGACATTTAGGTTGTTTCCATGTCTTGGCTATTGTGGATAGTGCTGCCTTGAATATAGGGGTGCATGTACCTTTTCAAATTAGAGTTTTCTCTGGATATATGCCCAGGAGTAAGATGGCTGGAACATATGGTATTTCTCTTTTTAGTTTTCTAAGGAACCTCCATATTGTCTTCTATAGTGGCTTCACCTATTTATATTCCGAGCAACAGAGTAGGAGTGCTTCCCTTTTCTCCACACCCTCTCCAAAATTTATTATTTGTAGACTTTTTGATGATGGCCATTCTGGTGTGAGGTGATACCTCACTGTAGTTTTGACTTACATTTCTCTAACAATTAACAATGTTGAGCATTGTTTCATGAACTTGTTGGCCATCTGGATGTCTTCTTTGGAAAAAAATGTCTATTTAGGTCTTCTGACCATTTTTAGATTAGATTGTTTTGTTTTGTTCTTTTTATATTGAGCTGTATGAGCTATTTGTATGTTTGGAAATTAATCCCTTATTGGTTGCATTGTTTGCTAACGCCTCTCTCTTTTAACAGATATGTAAGAATTTACCTTTTCTTTGGAATAGTGAAAGTCAGTTCCAGAGGACCACAATAGCCTGGACTTTAGTCTGAGTGAGGCACAGAGCACTGAAGAGGAGCTTGAAGTGGGACCAGATGGAATATTCAGTCCCACTGAGTCTAAGCAGTCCCCCACCATCACCCCCATCTGGACACAGTCACCCCTGATACTTCTGGATTGAAGTAGCTAGTTGATGATTAATTCTCTAACAGGAATAGGTAAATATTTTCTATATAAGGCCCAATGGTAAGTGTTTCTGGCTTCACAGGCCATCAGCCTGTCACAATTACTAAACTCCACCATTTTAATGCAAAATCAGCCACAGATAAAACATAAACAAATGAGCAAAAGTATGTCCCAACGAAATCTAAGTGATACTGAAATGTGACTGTCACATAATTTTTCTACTGTGAAAAGTTATTCTTCTCGTGCTATTTTTTAAACCATTTAAGAATGTAAAATCTATTCTTAGCCCCAGGGCCCTACAAAAACAGGCAGTGGACTGGATTCGAGCCACCACCTGTAATTTGCTGAGGTTCTCTGTATATCATCCACAAACAACTCATTACACATCTTTGTAGTGACACCCCCTCCTGCCAGAAACCACCACATTGATGATAGAGACTGCTCAACTTGTGGCTCTTTCTTTTAATTTTATCTTTATGGTCCTATTCAGACCCGGGAGCCATGTTTCCTCAGTAGACAGTCACCTCCTAAAAATCAGGGGGGGCCATTTGATTCCTATTTGTGTACTCTGTGCTGACGCTTTGCACATGCCTTAAATTACAATCAATAATGAGGAAATAGATTTATGTTTTTGAGATTTCTTTCTTAGTTTTTAAGAATGTCTTCCCACCAAGCCAAAGCCCATCTGGAAAGACACTTCAGACCTCAATTCCTCCTGAAATCATCACTTGCATGGCACAATCAGATGAAAGAAACCAGTGTTTGGTTTCCAGCTGCTGCCCCAAGCGTTCTCCCCAAATTCAACATGTACCTTTCAAACTCTTCTATTTATATTTTACAATACAGAGCCTGCTCATTCCAAGTTCTTTGGCTTTGCTGATACATTTTTTTCTTGCCTAAAATGCATCCTCATTTGTTGAATTTCCTCCACAAATTCCCACCAAGCTATCAGGAATAGTCCCCTTTGCTGTAACCTCTATAGACTCCCTGACTTCTAACTCAACATGTTATCCAAGCATCTGTCACAAGGCTTGTCATAAGAAGATGCTCAAGGAATATTTGTTGAATAAAGTATTGAATTAAAGAATGGATTGTTTCTTATACTTGTCTGTATTGCTAGCGTATAACATAGCATCCTGACCATAATAATTACTAAGTAAGGATGATTAAAGTTAATATTTGATTTAAAAGTAAGGATGGACCTTAAACCTGGTTAAGGAAAAGCAAAGGAAAACCAATTAAAGTATGTCTTAAGGCATAATGAGCTAATAGTTTTAAGTGATAATTTAACATATTAACAAATGTCCCAAACCACTTCATCAATCATGGATGATGTGTCAATTTTCAAGTTTATTTTGAGGCTTAAAGTCTGTTTAGCTCTAAAACAGATTGTATGATAGTGTAAATCTATGAATTACAGCTCCACCATACGGAATAATATGTTACCCAAAGAACTGGGCTCCACTGACTGATAAAGGGTCAACTGATAACTTAGAAATGAAGAAGACAGTGATCACCAGATTTTCATTTTCAGATTTTCACTCAACGGAGCAATTAAAAAATTAACACTCAAAACTTCTCAGTATATTTGTATCTACTTGAAGGCTTATGTTTGTAACTAATAGAATGTGAAGTTAACAAATTTTTATAGCCTGAGGACGTTTATTGTTTAAGTAACAAGAAATTTCAAGTTTGGTGGTCTCATGGTTGATTTAGTAGCTCACTGATGTCTCACTTGGAGCTGCTGGGATTTTGTTGATCATTTCATCCTGATCACAAGTCACAGTTAATGGAGTCCTAAGTAATAAGGAAGGGATAGGGCCAAAACCTTTTCTTAACTATGGTGTTTTCATCTGGAAAGGGAAGTAAATACCCAGTAGACCAATCATAACTCATCCTTTGAAGATTGGGGGAGGGAATAGGATGCTGTTAATAATGAAGAAGGTGGGAACTGGCTCTTCTTTAGGCAATTAAATGTGTCAAACATTAAGAAAGAAGGGCTTCCCTGGTGGCACAGTGGTTGAGAGTCTGCCTGCCGATGCAGGGGACACGGGTTCGTGTCCCGGTCTGGGAGGATCCCACATGCCACGGAGTGGCTGGGCCCGTGAGCAATGGCCACTGAGCCTGCACGTCCGGAGCCTGTGCTCTGCAACGGGAGAGGCCACAACAGTGAGAGGCCTGCGTACCACAAAAAAAGAAAAAAAATTAAGAAAGAAAATGTTTATCAAAGGCATAAGGATTAAGTGAACTGTTGTGTATACATACAGTAAAATTTTGAAATTATTAAAAAGTGCATCTAGATTGATACGTATTGTTATATAGGGATATCCATAAAGCTGAGTAAAGCAAGCTCTAAAATGGAAACAAACACAAGAACATATATCCCAAATGTGTGTAATTTTATTTTTACATTCTTGGAGAAAGTTGGGAATCATCATTCTAACTTGTTACCATGGATTACTTCATTAGGAGAGAGGAATGTGTGTCTATAGTTAAGTTTTTCTCCATTTACTTTTGCATTGGTTTATCACTTGCAATGGCTTTAGGTTTGCTTTCCCAAATAAAACAGAAGTTTATTTTTAAGAAAGGAACAATAATGGAACAAATAACATATTCAAAGTAACAATAAAATGCTAACCAACTTAATGATTCATTGCTAAGCATGAGTACAAGGGTAGAAGAAGGTGAAGTTAGAAACTGAAATTTAATGAGCATCTACTGTATGCAAGAAATCACCCTGAGAAATGTGTAAGCATAATCTTATTATTTCTATGATTATTCTGGAATATAAGTGCATTATTATTTCATTTTGATAAATAAGAAAACTGTGCTTCAGAGAAATAAAGAAACATTTCCATGGTCACAAAGTGGAGAACTGGAATTTAAATTCTAGTCTAACTGACTTCAAATCCCTCCAACAAGCCATATTCAGTGACTTAGGAATTAAAATTAAAGAGAGATCACTTTTAGCCTGGATGGTGGGAGATAATATCAAGAAATAGTGGTGAAGTTTATGGTGAGTCTTGATAGAAAGCAGAAAGGTAGAGATTGGTAGCACATTTATACAGAAAATGAGTTTGGAATAGTCAAGCTAGATAGTTTGAGGACTGATTTGAGAAAAAATACATAAAATATGGTAGAAATATAACTTAAAGTTTACTATTAAAGGCAGACACTAGATCCTTCATGTTTGGTTTACTTTAACTTAGTTAGGATTCATTTTATTTGTTGAGAAAGGTTTAATTAGTAAATTCATTGAAAATGAACACTCATGAACTGTCTCAAATTTTTAAATTTACTAGTTAAATATATAGTCAACATATGTAATTTAGAAAATATAGATTGTCAAAAAATGAAAATAAAATTCATCAGTGATTTCTACCTTATACAATGTAACAGTGAACATGTTTTCAGGACGTACCCCAACCCAATGTATTTGAGATCATTCTGAATATTCTGTCATAGGCCACAAACTTTTCCTTAACATACTATAACGATTTCTCTATGCCATTCAATATATTTATACAACAGCATAATTTTAATACATACTCTACATTACATACTACAGTCCAGGAAATTGATATATCTTGATTTATTTAATAATATCTTTATTTTTTCACACTATATATAAAATAGATAACTAATAAGAACCTACAATATAACACAGGGAACTCTACTCAATACTCTGTAATGACCTACATGGGAAAAGAATCTAAAAAAGTGAATACATGTATATGTATAACTGATTCACTTTGCTGTACACCAGAAACTAACACAACATTGTAAATCAACTCTACTCCAATAAAAAACAAAAATTTTAAAGATAGATAAAATGGTAGTAAACAGTAATGATTACTTACCTATCCTGTCAATTAAATGTCTACTCAACTAATTTGCTTTTGACAAAATTTCTTTCAGCCAATGTATTAAATTCACAACATGCTAGTATGTACTTATATATACTCACCCCTTTGGAATAGGCATATTAGTGGAGATGTGAAGGGAGGTAAGCAGATGATATGCTGGTTTTCAACAGCTTTTACTCTTAAAAGGCTTTATTTAGCACAGGTGGAGTAACAATAACAATAGGAACAGTAATAATAAAATGCTAAAAGTGTTTAAAAATAATCAAAATTCCCCACTGACAAATCATTAATTAAAAATAATGAGGCATTTCCATTATGTAGATGGAAAAATTGAGGCTCTTAGAGTCTCAGTTATTTATCCAATGAAGCAGTAAGGGATGTATGTAGAGTTTCAATCAGAGACTCACTAACTGCAAAGCTTTCTACTCACAATTGCTCTACTACAAAAGCATGTTTAAAACTTTAAGACTGGACTTCCCTGGTGGCGCAGTGATTGAGAGTCCGCCTACCAATGCAGGGGACACGGGTTCATGCCCCGGTCTGGAAAGATCCCACATGCCGCGGAGCGGCTGGGCCCGTGAACCATGGCCGCTGAGCCTGCGTGTCTGGAGCCTGTGCTCCACAACGGGAGAGGCCACAACATTGAGAGGCCCGCATACCGAAAAAAAAAAAAAAATCTTTAAGACTGTGTGTGTGTGTGCGCACGCACGTGTGTGTGCGTGTGTGTAGGAGAGATGTTGCATCACTGGAAGGGAAAAATCCGAACTGGATCGGGCATCTCATTAGAATAACAAGGAAGCTCCTAATAGAGAGTGTTCCTGGGGAAAACTCATTTATTACATATAAAAATGTTGCCTTGAATTTAAGCAATCTCTTTCTTTCAGCTGAGAAGTTTTCAAAGAGTATGTGAAGATGATGCCAGTTCACTAAGCCTCTTCCAGTCATCCCCACAGAGAACCTCAGTTCTTACTTTACCTCACTTATTCCTCATCCTTTGATACCTAGCCCCACTCCCAAATGGGGACCTTATCTTGTCAATTTTTCTTCCCTAATTTCCTCTCTCCCAGGAGAAGCTGATGGATAAAGGATCTTCTCTCCCTGATCATTGCGACCACCTTGTTTCACTCTGCAGCCCCCTCTCACAGTGGAGCAGACGTGAGGTGTCTGGGATGGATGCCTATTCCTGATACTGACCCGGGTTCTTGGCCTCCTTTCAATAGAAATTGACTAGAGGCCAGACAAGAAATTCAGGCAAGGCTTTATTGGGGTCCCTGTGGCCACAGGAGGGAGCGAGAACAAGTAACAGGTTCCCTTGCTCACTCCCCTAAGTGGGTTCCTTATATGGGGTGAGGATAAGAGTGGGTCCAGGGGTCGGGCCGGAGGGTTGGCTGAGGTGCTCTGCCTAACCCTTTGTGGTGCTGAGTGCAGGGGGCATGTGCAGTGCCCTACTTTTGCTCCCAACCCGCTGCTTTTGCTCCGGGCTCTTCAGAAGTGTCAGTTGTTTTATTTTTTTAGTCTTTTTGTAACTTTTTGCCCAGAATTTGCCCCAACTGCACATGCACACAGTTATTTTTAGTCCCATATAATTTATTTGTATTTCGTTGCTTGAAGAGAGGTTTGTCCAGATGCAAGCACTGCAGCAAAGGGTCCCAGGTCCCAGCCTGTCTCAGTCCCATGATGAAAGATCTTCCGTGGCTGGTTTAGTGTGTTGTAAATTCTCAGCTCAGAAACAGCACTCGGTGCCTCTACCTGAAGCTTTCCTTCCAGACATCTCTCCCCTGACCCTTCTTCCCATGTTCTGAGCTCTCTGGCTGTCCCAATAACAGACATCATCATCTGTTATCTGTCTAGAATGCCCATTTCTTCCTTTCTTCTCTTCTCTGAGAAGCACCTATACTGTCTCCTGCCCCAACAAAGAAATACATCAGATATTCCCTCCTTTATAAAGCCTTTCTGATAGCATTTGGTCCTCCCAACCATACTGCTCTTTGGTCACTCATGGTTTCTCCTATAAAACATGACACTGTAATGCACTGACATACTTATAGCTGTGTTTCCTTCATCAGACCAGGAGTCCTTGAATGGATGGACTCTGTGTTAGTTATTTTTGCACCCTCAGGACCCAGCATATTAAATACATGTACTTTAAAATGAATAACGAAGAAAACAACAGTTAAGTAATATTTTTAATAAACTAATAGTCAAATGAATGAATGAATGGGCAAGTGGGTGAGAAAATGCATAAATACAAGAATAAAGGGATGAGCCTATTATGACATTTTTCATTTGTTTTCCATATCTGTATGTTCCTGACCAAATGTAACTACTGCATATGTTTGACTTTATGCAACTGTGAATGTGGGAACTGATCAAGCATATACGGTTGGGTATGCAGAGCTGTAGACTAAAAATTGGATCAGAATTGTCCCAATTTGGGGAAAAAGGGGCCGAACTTTTACATCCCAGGGCAACTCCCTGGCTGAGGTTCCATCCATGGGTGGGGTCAAGTGGTGAGAAAGGGACAGCTGTGAATTGTTATCAGAACAACAGTCACAGCGACTAGGAGGTAGGGGTACCATTTGGTAAAACTTTTCAATAATACATGAATCTTTAAACATTTAATGGGACAATGAGACACATTTACTGAGATATGTGGGTTTTCACATCCCGAGAATTAAGTACAACAGTCCCCAGCCCGGGAGGCACTAGACATCTCCCACTTCGGCAGGTTTTCCATGAATTTGATCACAGTATACAAATATCTCCCGTTCTGCGTCTTCTCATTTTTTAATAGGTTGGCAGTTTTGAAGCACATTTTTCTATTCACTCAGCCTTAATTAAATCTGCAAATATAAAAGTGGGGTATTTCTAAAGGTTGTATGATTCCATCTAAATGCCATAGCTTAATGCTCCTTTTGGTTTATGGAATAATGAATATCTAGAGATAAAATGTAGAAGGCTTTAATAGATCTGAGATATATCAACAAGGAAAGTTGGAAATCTCATGGTTCACTCAATCCAAAATTCTACCTATGAAAATGGTAAAGATATCGATACATGCACTCAAAGCATTAACAGTTAATTTTAACAAGCAATTATTAAGCTTTTCTTAGTACCTACTACCTATTCATATATTCAGCCTACCTTTTATGGTATTAAAGGGAGAGAAATAGATATTTTTAAGTACCTACTAAATGTCAGATGTAATCACGGACAGCTTTGCATGAGACACTTCACCTAATCAGCACAACAGCTCAGTGTGCTCTAATCTTGCAGACAAGCACACAGAGGCTCAGACAGGGAAATGCCACACAGGGCAGTGCCAGAATTTCAAAGGGAATCCCAAAAGGATTCCTCTCTGGGGCCAAGGACCATGTTCTTTTTTCATCTGCCTTACCATTTCATATTTCAATGTATCCTAAACTATTCTTTCAAATTTAAATGGAGCTGTCCTACTGCTAGAATTCTACAAGTGAAACGTCCTTTTTCCTTAAAATCAGATTGTTTAGAAATAAATAAAAAGAATGAACTGAAACTGAACTTCCGCTTTTGTTTAAAGGAAGACAAAAAAATAAAGCCTGCAAGTACCAATTCTATTTTCACTTGCAATGGGTGGGATCAGAACACTTTCCTTGAAAACAAAAACCAGAAATGATATTCCGTTAGTTTAATCTATGAGGTTTTGTATTTTCCTGAAGCTTCAACTCTGAAATGGCCAGTTTCTTCCTATGTGGCTGCTGAATTTCTATTTGGATTTCTTCCCAGTTCAACATTGGTCATCATCCTCCTAGTAGACATTCCCAGGGTAAGTGGCTCTTGTCTACTTGAGTGAGGTCTTGGACATGTCTCTGTGACTTAATGGATCACATATACTCCTACTGTCAATGTCTGAGAAACTTAATTTCATTTCATATGGTCACTCCAAGAGGTTCTTCTAATGACTGAAATGTGTGAGGACAGCTTATTTGTACTTTTTGCCTTTTCGCTTTTTAATTAGGATATTAAAGGGACAGAATCATATCAGCCATTTGTATGCTCATTGTAATAAAGCTAACAGCAATCAAATCAATTTTAAAATGGCCAATTAGGGAAATACAATCCCTAATTCATAAGTTCAAGGTAATTTAAATAGGAACAACCAGCTTGCATAATAAAGATAGTCTAATAGTTACTTATCTTCACATGTTTTATTTAGCAATACTTATACATACTGTTGTGCATGCTTTATGAATCTTAACTCATTTAATACCTCTGACAGTCTCATTACTATAGCACGTCTAAATTATCACCTATTTACAGGTGAAGAAACTGAGTGACAGAGAGTTAAGTGACTTGCCTAAGGTCACACAGTTTGTAAGGGATGGATCAGAGATTTAAAACCAGGCAATCTGCCTTACCTCCCGTATTTGTTCTGCTCTGTCCCCATCAGTGAACTAAGGTGTTGTTTCATCCTTTACAACACCTTTATTTCCTCCTTTTGCATGGTAGTGCTAGGAGAGGTGAACTACATTAGCAAGAGAGAGAAAACAAAGACTTACTTAAGTACAGTTGGCCTACACTGCAGAGGATGTGGTGCAGATGAGATTCTACCTAAAGATATGATGATGCCAGACACAGGGGAGAGTGATAGCCAAGGAACATAGGAGAAAAGTTAAAGGAGAAGATGCCATTTCGAGTATCCGTATGGGGTCTGACATGGGAAATGAAAGGCCATGAGTGCTAGCAATAAAATATTTTCCATCATGGCCCAGACCCCTTACCTGCCAAGGAACAAGCTTGGATTCTTACTACTAAAGGAAGGAGTCATTACACCTTTCCAGTCATTTCAGAGCATAGAAAACAGTGTTACATGAGGGGCTTTGATATTTTTTCACCAAATGACCTTATAAGGTAGAATTATTTTTCATATCCATTCTGCAGATAGGTTCACTGAGCTTTAGAGATAGAATGCTGTTGTTTAACGGTTCACAGCCTCTAAGATAAGACTGAAATCCTCATTTAAATGTCGGACTTCTATTTTAGGAGAGCTCTTCTCTTAGGCTGTTTTGAAAATAACCAACCCACCTTAAAAGCACAATTGTGTAAGAAGAGGATGATTTTCCATATAAAGTCCAGTGATAGATTACCTTTGGTTACCTTTCATGGCTTCTTCTTTCACTTCTATAATTATAAAAGTAAAGGCATTACATTTGAAGTTGATTCTTAGCCAGTTACAACCATTCTGTGCCTTTATTCAGTTCTGAATTACCCTAAAGGGAGAGTGGGTCGAAGAATAGTTTCCCCCAAAGCCTTGGAATTCAGTCAGAAGCATATTTTTCAGCAAACCTGTTGTTTGATAAAATACTCCCCTCTTTTCATGTATTTTCCCCTTGACATTCCTCTGTGCCCCAAAGTTAGGCTATAAATGTGGCATCTACTTTTGAGACCTTGGTTCTCGATCATATCTATGCTACTAAAAAAGGAAAGAAAACTCATTATGAAGCTTCACTTATAATTCTGGCAATGAAAATTATGAGAAGTGTTGCAACCAATTTCAGCTAAGCATTTTCTTTTTATCATCTTGAATGTGTAATTAATTATGGCACCTGGGTTATACAAAAGTTGCGACTTTCAGGTTTTGTCAGGTTTTGTAAGCAGAGGTTACTCAGATCTGAGTATTACAATACCACTCAGATCTGAGTATTACAATACCACCTACCCTTTAGAGATTGACATGTAATTTGGTCAAAACTTTCCAATTGTGATCCATAATGAAGGCAATAAGAGGTAACTAAATGGCAGATAATCCTTTCTGGGTTGATAGGTGTTTAAAAATATTAGTCCAGATAAACATATTGCCAATCCTGCCTTTCATTTTAAATGAATCCCATTTCTTTTGTTTGCATTTAAATTCACTTTAAGGAGTCACAAATAAAATATATTATATTATAAGAATCATAAAATGCAGGTGTTGGGATGAAAGAGCATCTTAGCAGCTGCATTTTATGGGGACATAAAGGAGATATATAATACAGTTAAAAGAAATTTGTTTTGCCTTTGTTTTCTCTGAGAAAAAGTTCAAAAATATTTGGTCCCTCTAGAAATAAACATGTAAACTAGTAATGTGTTCAAAAATAAAATGGGGGAAAAGAAGAAAAGATAAGGAAAGCATTGCTTGAGAGTAGGAATACTCATGTATGCATGTCACATGTAAGATACTTTAATAAATGACATTATAAATATAAAACATGCAGATAATTAAGAATGTGCATAGATCACTGCCATTTATTACTTTCTAGAATATTTGTGTTTCTAAGAAATCAAGGTGGGCTACATAACTAAAACTAATCACCACACCTAGAACTTGTGCCTTGCTTTTGTACATCTGAGTTACAGGTGTACTTATAAAACCCTGCCAGAGAAAATGACAGACTAGTCCTGGGTCAGATTTGGCATCATTTAGGACTCAAACAAATGCAAATTTGTAAATCAAACACAGTCACAATCAATCCAAGTCTGTTACTGGCAGCCATGGCATTAAAGTAATGTTAAGAGAATGTCTCCAACAAAACAAAATCAGAAAGGGGGGAAGATCTGTCTGTCCTTGAAAGGGCTTGATGCACAGAGTTCGGTTCTAGGACCAAGTAAATACCTGTGAGCTTTTTAAGTGGATGCTTCTTTTCTGGTTTGTATTTACTAGCACTTTGATTTCAAATGGTTCTGCAGGCTGACTCAACCTTTTCCTAAGATGGTACAGGTAGAAATGAGCTGACATTCTGAACTTCCTTTAGCTCCTAGGAGTGGTGCCTTTGCACGCGGACTAACCCTAACCCTCACCCCAACCCTGCTGAAAACCTCCAAGTTTTCTGCTAAAAAGTTATTGTCAGAACTCATCTCTCAGTTCACTCATCAACTGAGCACTTCCAAATTTGATGCTTAAAAACGTTCAACCAAAAAATTTTCTGCTAGACTATTGCTTTTCTTAGGCAAAACAGAATTCTTTTACTAACAGGATAGATTCGAGAACAAAATTGCAAAGCTACTGCATTTGGTCAGTAATAGTTTTTCTGCAAAGATGTGTTCATTGGGGACCCTCATATGCACCACATACCATGGACAACAAACTGTCAAGGATCAAAATGTCACACTGGGGCTATGGGGCAAAGGGGTGGTAACAGCTGGACTAGATACTTTCTTTTTAGATGTGAGAAAAGCAATGGAATAATATCAGCTTGTTGAACTTACTTTCTGGAGCACAGGACCATTTGAGGAAAGTGACATTACAGGGTGTAAGATGACTGTCTCTAAAAACAAATGGGAAGAAAATGGGGAAGGAAACACCCAAAGGAATGAGAGCAATTGTGCAACCTTGTGGTTTGTTTATGGTATCTTCTCTAATATTCATAGCCATCCTGCGAGGTAGAGCTGTTATCGCCACTTACAAATGACCAACCTGAGGTTCAGTAATATATATTTTAATTTCAGCTGAGCCACTCTTCCCATATTGCTCTTTAGTTGTGTTTATACATCCAAGGCCTTTCAGGAGAGGGGAAAATGGCTCATTCTTCATATAGCTTATTGTCACATCACTCAGAGACACCCTCAAAATTCTAATTTTTAGTTCTTGCTGATGTTCATATTTGGGTCACAATTAACCTCAGATGATTTCTGATGTGTGTTCACAAAAGAAAAATAAAATAAAGACAATCACATGATAGTTACTGACTGAACATTTCCCATCCATCGAATTATGGTAAATTTTAATGTAAAGATCTAAAATGTGTTTTTGAACAGACTTGTGGTTGCCAAGGGGGAGAGGGTTGGAGGAGGGATGCAGTGTGAATTTGAGATTAGCCGAAGCAAACTACTATATGTAGAATGGATAAACAACAAGGTCCTACTGTATAGCACAGGAAACTATATTCAATATTCTGAGATAAACCATAATGGAAAAGAATATGAAAAAGGATGTATACATATGTATAACTGAATCACTTTGCTGTACAGTAGAAATTAACACAACATTATGAATTAACCATACTTCAATAAAATAAAATCTGCTCTTTAAATACTTCCAATTATGTGACTCAATATTCAGAATGGATGAAAAAAAAATTAAGTGTTCTCTGGAGCCCTGAAAATTTAATTGGAAGTCTGACATATTTTTTTATATTTTTGTCATACAATTCTAAATATCCCCTTCAAATTTAGCTAGAATCTATAGATCCATTTTTATTTCATGAGGTAACAAGTGAATAGACATTAATGTAGAAACATACTTTTAGTTCTATGCTTTGGCATCAAACCTCACCAAGACCATAAAAGTTGGCCAGATTATTTTCCATAAAATAAGGTGAGACCTTTTATTTTGATCGCAAGGAAGAGGAGAGAGATGAGAGGAAATTCAAAAGTGGAGTAAAGCTAGAGGAAAAGGCGAGGTGAAGAGGAGACAGACAATTCCATGGTGGGAATGAAGAGGTTTTTTAATCTGGATGTGGGCAAATGCTCCACTTGAAGCTGCTTGTCTTGCTTTCTGGTTACTGGCTCAATCTTGTGATAATTTTGAATTGATATTAATGAAGGGACTGAACTGTTTGGGTGAATGCAGCATGAGATGTGGAGATGGTCCCAATACTGAACAGAAGCCTGAAGCTGGCATGGACAGTTAATGAAGATGCCCAGATTTGCTAACGAGTAAGGAAGGTCCTGAGCTTCTGAGAGAATATTTAATTAATGTCTCTCTAAGCCCCTTTTTAGCTCAGGGACTAGAAGACCTCCACTGACATCTTGATTGCATACATATTACATGTAAGTACACATACACACATATACATGTATTATGTGTTTATTAAAGCTATGTCTTTTACATGCCTTATTTAGTCCTTGTAATAATTTTTGAAGTAATTTTTTTTCCTATCCTCTTTCTTACACATGAAAAAACAGGGCATAGAAAAGTTAGATGCAGCCTTGAAAATATGTATATTTAGAAAGTAATAGACTCAAATGCAGATGTATCTGATTCCAAAGCCCATCATTCCAAAATGCTATGATATTTGCACTAAATTTTTCTGATTTAAATAAATTAATAACAATAATCATAGCAAACACTTTTTATGTGTTTTATACACTTACTCTGTACCAGTACTCTTTTAAGAACATTTGCTAACTCATTAAGTCTCAATAATCATGATATATTATTAATATCCTACTTTTATACAGTATGCACAAAGATTCAGAACCAGCTCAAGGTCACAATGCTAAGCAGAGGAGGATCCAGGAGGTCAGCACAGAAAGTAGCTCTAGTGGCTGTTTCCTTTATTCCTTTGCTTCAAAGCATCTCCTGCATGTAATAAAAACCACTTGAAAGTCGTGTATCATGTAAAAATATCTGTTACTTAAGTATTCGATGGCCATCTCAGACTTCAGGCCAGAGTCTAACACCAAAAGTAGTGTTCTTCCTACTAAATTAGTGGTTCTCAGACTTTTGATTTCAAAGGTTCATAAAATAAGATTTAAATAATACCATCTGATAATACTGTATGCCTAGTTGTAAATTGCTAAGAGTGTATACATTAAAATATCTCATCACAGAAAAAAATGTGTGACTATGGTGAGAGATGTTAACTAGATTTATTGTGGTGATCATTTCACAATACATACAAATATTAAAGCACTGTGTTGTATACCTGAAACTAATGTAATGATTACGTCAATTATATATCAATTTAAAGTGAGTCTACAACTAAATGTCCATTTTAGGGGTCACTTCCAACAGCCTATCTGGTTAGCAAGAGAGTGATTAATATTTTCACAAAACTTCATACTTCAAATTCATAGCTATTCAAATTATGAAGCTTTTAAATTCTGTTTAGTCCAATTAATTCAAAGTTAATATCTTAAAAGTAGCTAAGAGACCCCTGACATAGTAGGGAATACATTTTAATAATGTTCGTATCAATAACAATCCTTTGGGACTTCCGGGTAAGATGGCGGAAGAGTAAGACGCGGAGATCACCTTCCTCCCCACGGATACACCAGAAATACAGCTACACGTGGAACAACTCCTACAGAACACCTACTGAATGCTGGCAGAAGACCCCAGACCTCCCAAAAGGCAAGAAACTCCCCACATACCTGGGTAGGGCAAAGCGGAGAGATTCCCGCACAGAGGATCGGTGCCGAGCGGCACTCACCCGCCCGAGAGGCTTGTCTGCTCGCCCGCCAGGGCGGGCGGCGCTGGAAGCTGAGGCTCGGGCTTCGGTCAGAGCGCAGGGAGAGGACTGGGGCTGGCGGCGAGAACTCAGCCTGAAGGGGGCTAATGTGCCACAGCTAGCCGGCAGGGAGTCCGGGAAAACTCTGGAGCTGCCGAAGAGGCAAGAGACTTTTTCTTCCCTCTTGGTTTCCTGGTGCGCGAGGAGAGGGGATTAAGAGCGCTGCTTAAAGGGGCTCCACAGACGGGCGCGAGTCACGACTGAAAGCGCGGAGCCCAGTGACGGGCGTGGGACGCTGGGGCTGCTGCTGCCGCCGCCAAGAAGCCTGTGTGCGAGCGCAGGTCACTGTCCACACCGCCCTTCCGGGAGCCTGTGCAGCCCGCCACTGCCGTGGTCCCGGGATCCAGGGGCGGCTTCCCTGGGAGAACGCACGGTGCGCCTCGGGCTGGT
Organism: Mesoplodon bidens; assembly: GCF_964165515.1. Classification (NCBI taxonomy): domain Eukaryota; kingdom Metazoa; phylum Chordata; class Mammalia; order Artiodactyla; family Ziphiidae; genus Mesoplodon; species Mesoplodon bidens. The sequence goes on along the minus strand of NC_138165.1, from coordinate 2,709,958 downwards.
GCAACGTCACGCCGAACTCTGCCGCTGCAGGCTCGCCCCGCACTCCGTGTCCCTCCCTCCCGCCCGGCCTGAGTGAGCCAGAGTCCCCGAAGAGGCTGCTCCTTTAACCCTGTCCTGTCTGAGCGAAGAACAGACGCCCTCCGGCGACCTACACGCAGAGGCGGGGCCAAATCCAAAGCTGAGACCCAGGAGCTGTGAGAACAAAGAAGAGAAAGGGAAACCTCTCCCAGCAGCCTCAGAAGCAGCGGATTAAAGCTCCACAATCAACTTGATGTACCCTGCATCTGTGGAATACATGAATAGACAACAAATCATCCCAAATTGAGGAGACAGGAGTCAGTGCTGTGCCTCTGAGGTGGGAGAGCCAACTTCAGGACACTGGTCCACAAGAGACCTCCCAGCTCCACATAATATCAAACGGCGAAAATCTTCCAGAGATCTCCATCTCAACACCAGCACCCAGCTTCACTCAACGACCAGCAAGCTACAGTGCTGGACACCCTATGCCAAACAGCTAGCAAGACAGGAACACAACGCCACCCATTAGCAGAGAGGTGGCCTAAAATCATAAAACGTCCGCAGACACCCCAAAACACAACACCAGACGTGGACCTGCCCACCAGAAAGACAAGATCCAGCCTCATTCACCAGAACACAGGCACTAGTACCTTCCACCAGGAAGCCTACACAACCCACTAAACCAACCTTAGCCACTGGGGACAGACACCAAAAACAACGGGAACTACGAACCTGCAGCCTGCAAAAAGGAGACCCCAAACACAGTAACATAAGCAAAATGAGAAGACAGAAAAACACACAGCAGGAGAAGGAACAAGATACAAACCCACCAAACCTAACAAATGAAGACGTAATAGGCAGTCTACCTGAAAAAGAATTCAGAATAATGATGGTAAAGATGATCCAAGATTCTATTTCCCAGATCCAAAATCTTGGAAATAGAATAGACAAAATGCAAGAAACAGTTAACAAGGACCTAGAAGAACTAAAGATGAATCAAGCATCGATTAAAAACACAATACATGAAATAAAAAATACTCTAGATGGGATCAATAACAGAATAACTGAGGCAGAAGAACGGATAACTGAGGTGGAAGATAAAATAGTGGAAATAACTGCTGCAGAGCAAAATAAAGAAAAAAGAATGAAAAGAACAGAGGACAGTCTCAGAGACCTCTGGGACAACATTAAACGCACCAACATTCGAATTATAGGGGTTCCAGAAGAAGAAGAGAAAAAGAAAGGGACTGAGAAAATATTTGAAGAGATTATAGTTGAAAACTTCCCTAATATGGGAAAAAAAATAGTTAATCAAGTCCAGGAAGCACAGAGAGTCCCATACAGAATAAATCCAAGGAGAAATACGCCAAGACACATATTAATCAAACTGTCAAAAATTAAACACAAAGAAATCATATTAAAAGCAGCAAGGCAAAAACAACAAATAACACACAAGGGAATCCCCATCAGGATAACAGCTGATCTCTCAGCAGAAACTCTACAAGCCAGAAGGGAGTGGCAGGACATAATTAAAGTGATGAAGGAGAAAAACCTGCAACCAAGATTACTCTACCCAGCAAGGATCTCATTCAGATTTGATGGAGAAATTAAAACGTTTACAGACAAGGAAAAGCTGAGAGGGTTCAGCACCACCAAACCAGCTTTACAACAAATGCTAAAGGAACTTCTCTAGGCAAGAAACACAACAGAAGGAAAAGACCTACAATAACGAACCCAAAATAATTAAGAAAATGGGAATAGGAACATACATATCAATAATTACCTTAAATGTAAATGGACTAAATGCTCCCACCAAAAGACACAGATTGGCTGAATGGATACAAAAACAAGACCCATATATATGCTGTCTACAAGAGACCCACTTCAGACCTAGAGACACATACAGACTGAAAGTAAGGGGATGGAAAAAGATATTCCATGCAAATGGAAACCAAAAGAAAGCTGGAGTAGCAATTCTCATATCAGACAAAATAGACTTTAAAATAAAGACTACTAGAAGAGACAAAGAAGGACACTACCTAATGATCAAGGGATCGATCCAAGAAGAAGATATAACAATTGTAAATATTTATGCACCCAACATAGGAGCACCTCAATACATAAGGCAAATACTAACAGCCATAAAAGGAGAAATCGACAGTAACACAATCATAGTAGGGGACTTTAACACCCCACTTTCACCAATGGACAGATCTTCCAAAATGAAAATAAATAAGGAAACACAAGCTTTAAATGATACATTAAACAAGATGGACTTAATTGATATTTATAGGACATTCCATCCAAAAACAACAGAATACACATTTTTCTCAAGTGCTCATGGAATATTCTCCAGGATAGATCATATCTTGGGTCACAAATCAAGCCTTGGTAAATTTAAGAAAATTGAAATTGTATCAAGTGTCTTTTCTGACCCCAATGCTATGAGACTACATATCAATTACAGGAAAAGAGCTGTAAAAAATACAAACACATGGAGGCTAAACAATACACTACTTAATAACGAAGTGATCACTGAAGAAATCAAAGAGGAAATTATAAAATACCTAGAAACAAATGACAATGGAGACACGACGACCCAAAACCTGTGGGATGCAGCAAAAGCAGTTCTAAGAGGGAAGTTTATAACAATACAACCCCACCTTAAGAAACAGGAAACATCTCGAATAAACAACCTAACCTTGCACCTAAAGCAATTAGAGAAAGAAGAACAAAAACACCCCAAAGTTAGCAGAAGGAAAGAAATCATAAAAGTCAGATCAGAAATAAATGAAAAAGAAATGAAGGACACGATAGCAAAGATCAATAAAACTAAAAGCTGGTTCTTTGAGAAGATAAACAAAATTGATAAACCATTAGCCAGACTCATCAAGAAAAGAAGGGAGAAGACTCAAATCAATAGAATTAGAAATGAAAAAGGAGAAGTAACAACTGACACTGCAGAAATACAAAAGATCATGAGAGATTACTACAAGCAACTCTATGCCAATAAAATGGACAACCTGGAAGAGATGGACAAATTCTTAGAAATGCACAACCTGCCAAGACTGACTCAGGAAGAAATAGAAAATATGAACAGACCAATCACAAGCACTGAAATTGAAACTGTGATTAAAAATCTTCCATCAAACAAAAGCCCAGGACCAGATGGCTTCACAGGCGAATTCTATCAAACATTTAGAGAAGAGCTAACACCCATCCTTCTCAAACTCTTCCAAACAATATCAGAGGAAGGAACACTCCCAAAGTCATTCTACGAGGCCACCATCACCTTGATACCAAAACCAGGCAAGGATGTCACAAAGAAAGAAAACTACAGGCCAATATCACTGATGAACATAGATGCAAAAATCCTCAACAAAATACTAGCAAACAGAATCCAACAGCACATCAAAAGGATCATACACCATGATCAAGTGGGGTTTATTCCAGGAATGCAAGGATTCTTCAATATACGCAAATCAATCAATGTGATACACCATATTAACAAGTTGAAGGAGAAAAACCATATGATCATCTCAATAGATGCAGAGAAAGCTTTCGACAAAATTCAACACCCATTTATGATAAAAACCCTGCAGAAAGTAGGCATAGAGGGAACTTTCCTCAACATCATAAAGGCCATATATGACAAACCCACAGCCAACATTGTCCTCAATGGTGAAAAACTGAAACCATTTCCACTAAGATCCGGAACAAGACAAGGCTGCCCACTCTCACCACTCTTATTCAACATAGTTTTGGAAGTTTTAGCCACAGCAATCAGAGAAGAAAAGGAAATAAAAGGAATCCAAATTGGAAAAGAAGAAGTAAAGCTGTCACTGTTTGCAGATGACATGATACTATACATAGAGAATCCTAAAGATGCTACCGAAAAACTACTAGAACTAATCAATGAATTTGGTAAAGTAGCAGGATACAAAATTAATGTACAGAAATCTCTGGCATTCCTGTACACTAATGATGAAAAATCTGAAAATGAAATCAAGAAAACACTCCCATTTACCATTGCAACAAAAAGAATAAAATATCTAGGAATAAACCTACCTAAGGAGACAAAAGACCTGTATGCAGAAAATTATAAGACACTGATGAAAGAAATTAAAGATGATACAAATAGATGGAGAGATATACCATGCTCCTGGATTGGAAGAATCAATATTGTGAAAATGACTCTACTACCCAAAGCAATCTACAGATTCAATGCAATCCCTATCAAACTACCACTGGCATTTTTCACAGAACTAGAACAAAAAATTCCAAAATTTGTTTTGAAAAACAAAAGACCCCTTATAGCCAAAGCAATCTTGAGAACGAAAAACGGAGCTGGAGGAATCAGGCTCCCTGACTTCCGACTATACTACAAAGCTACAGTAATCAAGACAGTGTGGTACTGGCATAAAAACAGAAAGATAGATCAGTGGATCAGGATAGAAAGCCCAGAGATAAACCCACGCACATATGGCCAACTCATCATTGACAAAGGAGGCAGGAATGTACAGTGGAGAAAGGACAGCCTCTTCAATAAGTGGTGCTGGGAAAACTGGACAGGGACATGTAAAAGTTTGAGATTAGATCATTCCCTAACACCATACACAAAAATAAGCTCAAAATGGATTAAAGACTTAAATGTAAGGCCAGAAACTATCAAACTCTTAGAGGAAAACATAGGTAGAACACTCTATGACATAAATCACAGCAAGATCCTTTTGGACCCACCTCCTATAGAAATGGAAATAAAAACAAAAATAAACAAATGGGACCTAATGAAACTTCAAAGCTTTTGCACAGCAAAGGAAACCATAAACAAGACCAAAAGACAACCCTCAGAATCGGAGAAAATATTTGCAAATGAAGCAACTGACAAAGGATTAATCTCCAATATTTATAAACAGCTCATGCAGCTCAATAGCAAAAACCAAACAACCCAATCCAAAAATGGGCAGAAGACTTAAATAGGCATTTCTCCAAAGAAGATATACAGACTGCCAACAAACACATTAAACAATGCTCAACATCATTAATCATTAGAGAAATGCAAATCAAAACTACAATGAGATATCATCTCACACCAGTCAGAATGGCCATCATCAAGAAATCTAGAAACAATAAATGCTTGAGAGGGTGTGGAAAAAAGGGAACACTCTTGCACTGCTGGTGGGAATGTGAATTGGTACAGCCACTATGGAGAACAGTATGGAGGTTCCTTAAAAAACTAAAAATAGAACTACCATATGACCCAGCAATCCCACTACTAGGCATATACCCTGAGAAAACCATAATTCCAAAAGAGACATGTACCAAAATGTTCATTGCAGCTCTATTCACAATAGCCCGGAGCTGGAAACAACCTAAGTGTCCATCATCGGATGAATGGATAAAGAAGATGTGGCACATATATACAATGGAATATTACTCAGCCATAAAAAGAAACGAAACTGAGCTATTTGTAATGAGGTGGATAGACCTAGAGTCTGTCATACAGAGTGAAGTAAGTCAGAAAGAGAAAGACAAATACCGTATGCTAACACATATATACGGAATTTAAAAAAAAAAAAAAGTCATGAAGGACCTAGGGGCAAAACGGGAATAAAGACACAGACCTACTTGAGAATGGACTTGAGGATATGGGGAGGGGGAAGGGTAAGCTGTGACAAAGCGAAAGAGAGGCATGGACATATATACACTACCAAACGTAAGGTAGATAGATAGTGGGAAGCAGACACAGAGCACAGGGAGATCAGCTCGGTGCTTTGTGACCACCTGGAGGGGTGGGATGGGGAGGGTGGGAGGGAGGGAGATGCATGAGGGAAGGGATGTGGGAACAGATGTATATGTATGACTGATTCACTTTGTTATAAAGCAGAAACTAATTAAAAAATTAAAAAAAAACAATCCTTTAATGCTACTAGTCTCTTCAAAAGGAAGTGAAAGAGTCAATAATTTTTAAATCCATATTTTCCTCCCAAAGCACAGTGCCTGCAGTATAGCTGGCTAAAAGGCAAATACGAACTTAATAGAAGCTTGAAAAAGCTTCCTTATCAATTTTTGATCGAATTTAAATACAGAATTTAAAATAAACTCTAAAAATAAATTTATAAGAAAAAGAGCAATAGGACACAATTTATAAATATCTCTCCCATCCTCTAGTTGGAATGTTCAAACACTTCTAGCAAGAGTCCATAAACATATTAAAGTACTATAGAGTAAATGTAACAAACACAAAAGGAAGTCGCTCTTTACTGCAGCCTTCTGGCAACACTAAAGCAGGAACACTTCATCTCAGAAGTTGAAAATCTAAACCTTCCACAGCCTACATGGTATTTTGATACATAGCTTAATGCTGGGAGGACTTCTGGATCCTAAATTCAGTCAGTCAATCAAGACACCATCTCCCCTGATCACTGTATAAAAGAAGACAACATGAACACCAAAATATACAAAAAGGCATCCTGTTTTTTTTCTATTTTCCTCATTTTGTCATTTTTCTTTATCAACATCAATGAATCTTCTTTATAAGAAAGTCACTTAATTACTGTCTGCTGATTGGAAGGCTCGGTGACAGATGATACTGTGGCGTATTAAGAAACAGCATCCTGGCCTTTAGAGAACTCTCTCTGAGACCAAGAGAAGAAGGGAGTCACATGTGAAAAGTAAGCTAGTGCCATGGTGATAGGAACAGGGTCCCCTTGTAGGGAGCCAGGCTCTGCCTCTCTGCCCAGGCCACAGGCCCTGGGAAGAGGCCCTGAACCCTCAAGACCAGATGTTTAAATTATGTCCTGATCGTTAATTTAATAACCCTCCCTTTCATGTGCTTTAAAGCAAAATGCAGCTTAAAACCCCAGTGGTAAGCAAACATCATCCAACTTCCTTGCGGATCATTTTCTGGAGAAAACAAATGGCACATTTAGTCTTCTGTCACTTTTGTACGAGTCCAAAATGAGGCCTTGGAAGGCAGCCCAGATATTGGTTCCTCTTTAGAGAAGATTAATTCATTACTCTGTGGGTTTGATTATTAGACTGATGCTGCAAATACTGGTTTGTTAATTAATTTTTAAAAAGAGTATTTCAGGTCAGCTTTAGAGTTGAGAAAATTCATCTCACTAAATGTCACATGAGAATGGGAAGAAAGAGGTTCAATTTTTAGATCTCAGTGCCATAATTAATTTTCCCAAATATAGATTTCTTACCAAAAAAAAAAATTACACAGAATTTTGTTCTTTAGATATATATTTTTTCAGAAATACTAAACTTAAAAAGTTAAAAGGAAGTGTGAATTTAAACATTTTTCATTAAACTGCAGAAGTGACCACCTATAAGTATTTAATTTGTGATTTTATGATTAATAATATTGCTACACTCTTCATTTTTTTTGTTTATACATATAAAGAGTTTACTCAAAAGTCTTTACCAGAGATTTCCATAAACACTATTCTCTCAAAAGCACATTCCATACTAATTGTCTACCTTATTCTTAACATAGGGACAGACCCCATTCCCTTTTTTTTTTTCTGAGCTCCCTTTATCTGATCCTTTGGATTTTCCCACAGATCACCAATATTTTGTACACTGTACTGATGATGTTATACAGTTCACCACTTTTGAAAATAAAAATCCCTTTTTGATTGTGGTCACAACTGAAAGAAATTATTTTATTAACAAGCCCCATGACAGCAGATCCTTAGAAATGCCAGTACTCAACTCTTGTCAAATATCTGATGGGAATTTATATGTTGTCATAGAACACTGTTAAAAAATCCTGCAGCCTCTTCAACCATGTTTCCCTCATCTTGAGCTTTAATACAGAATTAAATGACAACTAGAGACTTCAATCCAATGTCAGTTTTGTGTGAGAATTACCCTTATAAAAAACTGTGTCTCCTTTTACTTAGTTATTATCTATTCATCAAAATATTCTTCCACCCATCCATACATATATCCATCTATTCATGAAAATAATACTTGGTCTAATCTTCCAACATAGGAGAATCGTGGTAAAAATGGAGAAGCCCAACTTTATTATCATAAAAAATAAATCTTTATTTTATAAGTAGAGCAGAAATTTGAATTAACTTTCTCCTTTTTAAGTGGAAGTGATGTTACCAGAGTCAGTTAGACTTACATTCAAGCAAACAGGTGAAGGAACTATTCAGAGACAAGGTTGAAGAAACAAGGGGAATTGCTCATTGACCTGAGTTCTAGAAACACAGGAGAAAAATCTGCGGGAATTGGGAGTGAGAGAGTCGGGTCTGGTACTTAGAGGTGTACATCCCTGTACCAATGATGAAGACACATGGATATGTGTTGTCAGAGATAATGGAAATAAATGACATGTGAGGATTAATATCTTGGTTATGTATTGGGAGGTAGGGAGGCAGTTGTGTGTGGAAGATCAGTTCTAAGTTTAACTCCTACTAGGTTATGTTTCTGGAGGTGAGAGGTGGGGAGCTAGAGGCCCACCAAACAGATGGAGAGTTCTGTTCCTTCAAACATGCTGGTGGTGGTGTCAGGGCAATAAAATAGCATACCTATCTCAGGAGAACAAGTGCCTCAAAAATAATACCAGGATGAAAAGTTTTCACAGGAGCATGTTCTGATCTTTGAAAGAATCCTACTTAATTTCTGATGTGCACGGAAGATTAAAAAAAGGACTCCAGCTTCCCTGGTGGCTCAGTGGTTGAGAGTCCGCCTGCCGATGCAAGGGACACAGGTTCGTGCCCTGGTCCGGGAAGATCCCACATGCCACGGAGCGGTTGTGCCCGTGAGCCATGGCTGCTGAGCATGCATGTCCGGAGCCTGTGCTCCGCAACGGGAGAGGCCACAATAGTGAGAGGCCCGCGTACTGAAAAAAAAAATTTAAAAAAAGTAGGACTCAGCCCGTTTTTTTTACTTTAGCTCAGAGGATGAAGGTCTCAGGCAGTACCCTTCAGCAAATCGTGGTTGTGAGACATTCAGAAAGCATGCAACACTCTCAAAATGCCTTTTCCCCACGTTTGGTTCTCAGTGAATTAAAATTAAAAAAAAAAAAAATTGGAAATCTTATCAAGTTTCCATCAGCTCATCAATATTCTTTTAATCTTCCATGTTCAGCAGTTTAATTTAATTGATGTTTCTAATTTACATAGAGACAACATTCTTAATCGATTTAATCCCAGATTCTGTCTTTGTAGCAAGCCTATTACTATTTATTGATTTTCATTAATATATGCAGACCTTGAATTTCAGCTTTGAAAGCCAGAAATTCTCCTTTTGGGTGGTCTTTCCTTTTGAACCAGATTATGAGTTTTCTTTCTGTGCCTACTTATGGCAGCCTAAACAATTAATTCATTTATTCATTCATTTATTCAAAATATGTATTGAGGACTTATTATGTCCTAAGCAGTATACTGGGTTTGTTTGTTGGGAAAAAATGATAGTAAACTACAATAGCAAGGGTGGAGTAGTGAGGAAACATATCTCTTACGAAATGACATTTAGGTTGAGCCCTGAAGAATGAAAGCAATCTTTTATAGGAAGAATAGAATGCAGGCATTTCCAAGAGGAGGGAAGCATACATGTAAAATTCCTTTCCTGTATGGAGATGGGGACCACAGGGGGAATGGGATGGAAAATGTTGGAGGGTTTGGCAGAGATCTGTATATGTGGAACTTTAGAGGCCATGATAAGTAAAGTGGATATTATTCAATATGTGAAGAAAACAAATGGAAACACTGTAGACAGGAAAATAACATGATTCTATGTGACATGAAATGCTTAGAACGACAGTTCTCCTGTCAAACAGTTATCACCGCATGCTTTAGAGTCAGAATAATCTAGTTAGAAACCCCACTATAAATACCTACTTGTCACACAATATATTTAAATTATTTGGTTTTTAGATGTTACCGGTAGAGGGGAATGATGATAATTTTTGACATTGCTTAAATGATTGAGGACATTGTAAAGAGTATAGCCTGATGCTGGCAAAAAGTAGACAATCAATTTGTGAATTTTCTTTAATTTTCTAAATAATTCATAATTTATGTTAGCTAATTCTAGCTTTGTAGGGATGTAATGTAAATAATGATTGCAGGACATTTTATTTCATTTAGAGAGGCGAGCAAAACAAATTTATACAGTCCTTTAGCCACTACCACAATCAAAAAATAAAACAGCTCTATCACACTAAAGAAACTATTCCATGTCCCCTTTTAATCAATTCCTTTCCTCCACCAGAGGAGAGGTCCCTGACAATCTGATTTTTGTCTCTACTGGTTTGTCTTTTCTATTAAAATGTCATTTAAATAAAATCTTGTAATAAACTGTCTTTTATGTCTAACTTTTTTCACTTGGTATAATGCTTTTGAAATGTATCTCTATTGTTGCTTATATCAATAGTTCATTTTTATTGCTGAGAATATTACATTTTATAGATATGTCATAATTCAATTCACCAGTTGATAAACACTTAAGTTGTTTTCAATTTTTGGGTCTTTTGAATAAAGCTGCTATAAACATCTGTTTATAGGTTTTGTGGAGACGTTTTCATTTCTATAGGGTAAGTTTCTAGAAGTGGGATTGCTGAGTCTCATGATGATGTTTAACATTATAAGAAACTGTCCAAGTTCTTTCCAAGGTTTTTGTACCATTTGACATTCACAAGAGGAGTGTATGAGAGTTCCAGTTGCTCTGCATAATCACCAGCACTTGATATTGTCTTTCTTTTCTTCTCTTTTCTTTTCTTTTTTTTTTTTTTAAGTTTTGGTGAGTCCAGTTGAATTGTAATGGTGTCATCTTTTAAAGATGTAGGTCAATTCAGGTTGTGACCATACCAAATTTAATTATTTGAGTCAAATAATCTAATATATCCTTCTTTTCTTTCATTCTAACTTCCATTCATTCTGTAAACATTTACTCGGCACCTACTAAGAGTCCTTAAGGAGTTTACATTCTAATGATAATAGAATGTGACAACTGCTAGAAAGAGACAGTGGCTTTATGAAAATACAACATTTGCACAAAAAAAAAGATTTGCCTAACTTGGACTAAGCTAATCTTAAAAGATAAGAGGGTATTTCCCTATGTAGGAAGATGAAGACAATCCAGACAGATGACAGCATAGAAATGCCCAAAGGGATTAGCCATTTTTAGGTTTCATACAGTTAAATTCAAAACTGAGTACAACACTGTCTTGATTACTGTAGCTTTGTAGTATAGTCTGAAGTCAGGGAGCCTGATTCCTCCAGCTCCGTTTTTCTTTCTCAAGATTGCTTTGGCTATCAGGGTCTTTTGCATTTCCATACAAATTTTGAAATTTTTTGTCCTAATTCTGTGAAAACTGCCAGTGGTAGTTTGATAGGGATTGCTTTGAATATATAGATTGCTTTGGGTAGTAGAGTCATTTTCACATTGTTGATTCTTCCAATCCAAGAACATGGTATATCTCGCCACCTGTTTGTATCATCTTTAGTTTCTTTCATCAGTGTCATTGTTTTCTGCATACAGGTCTTTTGTCTCCTTGGTGGTATGGACTTATATATATTACCAAATGTAAAATAGATAGCTAGTGGGAAGCAGCCACATAGCACAGGGAGATTAACTCAGTGCTTTGTGACCACCTAGAGTGGTGGGATAGGGAGGGTGGGAGGGAGGGAGACACAAGAGGGAAGAGATATGGGAACATATGCATATGTATAACTGATTCACTTTGTTATAAAACAGAAACTAACACACCATTGTAAAGCAAGTATACTCTAATAAAGATGTTAAGGGCTTCGCTGGTGGCTCAGTGTTTGAAAGTCTGCCTGCCGATGCAGGGGACACGGGTTCGTGCCCCGGTCCGGGAAGATCCCACATGCCATAGAGCGGCTGGGCCTGTGAGCCATGGCCGCTGAGCCTGCGTGTCCAGAGCCTGTGCTCTGCAACGGGAGAGGCCACAACAGTGAGAGGCCTGCGTACCACAAAAAAAAAAAAAAAGATGTTAAAAAAAAAAAAACTGAGTACTACAGATATTGCTTACTGGTGACTTTGTTCTCTTTATCTAAAAGAGAAAATGTAGGAGTAGGGAGCAGTTGAACATCTCAAAATAGAAATTATCCTTGCAGAATATCCTTCTAATATGTATGCCCTTTTTCATATTACAAAAGACTTTCCTTATTATGGAGTAGTTACATATTTTTCTCAGTGGCACTTGAAAGAAACTGGCATTATTCAACCTCTCCTTACTTTCCAAAATTTGTTTTTTAATGTACTTTATCTATAGCTAGAATAAAGTCCTAGATCACCAAGGACAAACAAATACATTTTCTGCTCCCAACTGACTGGTTTCCTAATTGCCTATCCTCAGACTTTTTAAGCTCATTCCAGGTTGGGTGGACAATTTGAGCCAGTATCGATCACTTTTCTTCTTGGTGATATACACACCTTATGGTTGTAATCTATCTTTAGATATGCAAGTTTATACAATGGGTATATTATTTACACATTTTTCTTTAACTATGTTCTCAAATTATGCCTAAAACAGGAATACAGAAGAAACTCATTGTTGTAGAGGGGGAAAAGTATTTAATTTAGAGTCAGAAGAAATTTAACCCAGTGCCCAGAAATATGGTACAAAAAACACCAATTGAAGTAGGACAAAAACAGAAATCACAATTAACTCAATACATTTATCTTATGACATTATGAGTATATGTATTCATAAGCATATTCTAAATTTAGTAATATATTTTAACTACTAAATTAAATTAAATTAAACTTATTCATTGGAAAAATGGTAGCTTAGAATGTCTTCTTAAACTCCTCCCTAAAATGAAATATGTAACAAAAATAAAACAAATGTAGATAAAAATCCCCATTGCATCAGTCAGATAAGTCTGCAGTAACAAACAGGTCCCAAATTCAGTGGCTTACAACAAGTATTTAAGTTCTGATTCACATTAAATACTGACTGCAGTTTAATGTGGTTCTACTGCACATAATTTTTAGTCTGTAATCCAGATCCATATCTGGAGATAATAGAAGAAAAGATCTGACATTATAGTGAGAGAAAAGTCTTGTTATGGCTCCTGAAACAGAAAACTGGTTGCTAATGGGCTTTCCAGCAAACAAAAGAAAACCACAGAAACAAAATTCTCTTGTGGAACAACTCATGAACGCCTGTCATTCTCTTTCTTTTGCTTAATAAATTTAAATCATTCAGGCCTTCACATTAAACTCAAAATGGAGAAGTCTAAAATCTAACAGTGCCTAGGAAAATATAAAAGCACGTCCAAGAAGCAACTGAACAATATTTTGAGACAAATAGTAGGCTGTGTTGTGTTGGCAATAGAAATTTGAAAAAAACAAAAACAAAAGCATAGTTCTTATGAAGAAATTTTAAAGCATAAAAGAAGAATATATATATATATATATACATATATATATATATATGTATATGCAAAAGGCAGATGAAAAGGACTCTTGGAGATTAACTCCATAAATCAGAATAAAATTGTACACAGAAACTACTTTATATGTACATCAAAGAAGCGTGACCTTGATGATTAATGAGACAGGACAACAAATTGAGATAAATTTGAAGTCAACTGAGTTAAAAAAAGAAAATAATAAGTTGGGAAAATAGTTCCAGTGAATAATTTACAACTATCTAAAAAATAGTAAGGGGTGAAATTGAAATGGCAGAAAATTGAATTAGAGATGTGCAGAAGGATGGCTTGAAAAAGGATAGATTCTAAAACCCATGTTAAAATGCAAACCAATAGATGGAGAAGGTGATGAAAATGTCATTGCTTGAGCATGTGCTGAATATCTAGGGCATTAGTGTAGACTTTGTAAATCTAAAAATAGTTGTTATAACTGACTGATACACTGAAAAAGACCTATTGCTGGAGACCAGATATGTATCTGGCAAAAGCTTTCAGGTAACTTTCAAGATAAGTTAATATATTGCAGTATGCAATTCTCTTGAGAAGGAAATCCAATGAATTTAATCTAATAAGAAATACAAATTCAAAAATTCTGCAATATGCCTCTAATATAAGCTTACCCTGATAATATTTTAAAAGAGATCAAGATCCTTTGACTATATTTTAAAAGGCAAATTACTACCTTTGTTTTGTGAATAACTGCCAATACCTTATTGTGATTCAGAAGACATTTTATACTCTGAATATGAAGATTTAGAAACCTGCACTTATGGTAATGTAATTTAAGAAAGTGGTACATAACTGTAAGAATATTTTAAAAGGATATATTATCATAAGATAAATGATTGTTATTAAAGATCATTTAGTAACTCTTTTCTCCCCATTTGCATCAAATGTAGTAGGATATTTTTCATTCTTTTTTCCATTTTTTAATAAAATTCATGTGATATGGATTGCAACACTGTTTTTGAGAACAGAAAGTCAACATCCATAGATTTCTAGGGGAAAAAAATCTATAAGCTATGAATCCTAGATTCAGCCAGTCTAAATTCTACCCTGAGTCTCAAGTTCATACATCTAACCGTGTGTTTGACATTTTCCTCCTTGGCTATCCAATAGGCATTGCAAACTAAATATGCCAATGTTGAACAAATAATCTTTCCTCCTATACCTCCCCACCCACAGGTAATAACAGCTCTACTTCTCAATTGGAGTTGAGAAATTTGGGGTTCTTTCTGACTCCTCTCTTTCTCTCACACTTTATATCTGATAACCAAGAACATTCTATTCTATTCATTCTATTCAGGATGAATTCAGAGTCCTATGTTTTCTGCCATCTTCACTACCCCCACCATGATCATATCACCATGTTTCTCATCCAGACGATTGCAGTATCCTCCTAACTGTTCTCTTGCTGATTACTTTATACCCTTTCTCTCTCTTTGCTTGGTAGCCAAAGAGACCCATAAAATAAGTCAGATCATGTCTTTCCTCAACTCAGTGCTAGCCAATCACTTCTCATTCAAAGTAGAAGCCAAGGAACTTATAGTGGCCTATATGATGCTTCAAGATGTGACCCCAGTCCCTACTGCCTCTCTGCCATCGTTGCCTGTTACTACCCCCCCCACCACCAACAACCATGCTCTTAATACTCCAGCCTACGGGTCTCCTTGGTATTACTTGGAGCACCCTGCATTCTTCATGTGGAGCAAGAACATCATGACTTCTCTTCTCCTCCTTCTGGAACACTCCCTTAACTGATATTGGTGACTCTGTCCCTCATCTCGTGCAGACATTTGTTAAAAGGTCACCTTCTCAAGCAGCAATGTCCACAACCACCATGTTTAAAATAACTCCACCTCAGTATTCCCTGAGCCCCTTGGCTGCTTTATTTTTCTTTGCTGCTCTTGTTGGCATCTGCCTTACTTAAATCTTTAATAATTTATTTCATTTATGTCATAGACAATTAAAATATAAAAGCTAGAACAGGAAATTTCACCCATTTTTCCCCTCAAAGCCTGAAAGTGTCTTGAACATAGCAGTACTCAACAACAAAAAAAAAAAAATTAAATGAATAAATAAATGAACACTTCAAGGCAAAGAGTTAGACCTGACAACTTCAAAAGAATGACCCTAAAAAATACATTTACACTCGCCTTTCTCCCTCAGTTTAGTCTACAGGCTTACGAGATCAAGGTATCTTAAGATCAAAATAAAAAAGATGAGAAGCAAGATAAGAATTGTAGGAAGTTAGTTATCCTGAGACTAAAAAGATGATAAAAAATTCTTTAGAAATGTGTAATATAAATGCTAAGTATGAGTTAAAGAACATACAGACATATTGTAACAACATTTATAAGAGCTGAATATAATAGTTTAAATTACTCAAGCAAAATACATTAAGTTGGAAGGTGGCCACATTAGCAAGGAAGTAAATGTTTCACAGACATTTCATCTTAGACTGACCGGTAGTTGAGTAAATAAAATATAAACATAGTATATAAATAAAGTATAAACATAGACATACAGTTACATTATTATGATCTCATGACCCAAAAAGTTCACTAAACTTTGCAAGCATTGTAGGATTTCAAATTAAGGGGCAGAAACGATCTGTACCTTTGTGTGTGGAGGAGGTTAGGGGAATCGCTGGTATGTGAAGAGGCAGCATTGGAGAAACAGATGAAATTAATCACAGAAAGTGAAGTAAGAAAATTTAAAAAGAAGGTACAATTTAAAAAGTAGAGTAGGGCTTCCCTGGTGATGCAGTGGTTGAGAGTCCATCTGCCGATGCAGGGGATGTGGGTTCATGCCCAGTCTGGGAAGATCCCACTGGGCTGGTCCCATGAGCCATGGCCACTGGGCCTGCACGTCCAGAGCCTGTGCTCCACAACGGGAGAGGACACAACAGTGACAGGCCCGCATACTGCAAAAAACAAACAAACAAATAAAACAATGTAGAGTAAATATCTGCTATAAAACAAGAGAGGACACAATAAAATATTTCAATTATAATAAATATGAAAGGACTAAATTATTCCATTAAACATAGGCAACCTGGAATAAACATCATTTAAATGTAGGTAATTATAAAAAATGATAAATGAAGAATAAAAATAAAAGATGAACAAAGCCACAAAATAATATTAAAATCAAAATTATAAATTGATACAGCCACTATGGAGAACACTATGGAGGTTCCTTAAAAACTAAAAATAAAACTCCCATATGACTCAGCAATACCACTGTGGGGCATATACCCTGAGAAAACCATAATTCAAAAAGAGTCATGTACCCCAGTGTTCATTGCAGCTTTATTTACAATAATCAGGACATGGAAACAACCTAAATGTCCATCAACAGATGAATGTATAAAGAGATGGGGTACATATATACAATGGAATATTACTCAAACATAAAAAGGAATGAAACTGGGTCATTTGTAGAGACGTGGATGTACCTAGAGTCTGTCATACACAGTGAAGTAAGTTAGAAAAAGAAAAACAAATATCATATATTAATACATATATGTGGAATCTAGAAAAATGGTATAAATGGTATATATATATATATATATATATATATATATACCATTTGTACCATATATATATAGAGAGAGAGAGAGACAGAGACAGAGACAGAGAGACAGAGAGAGAGTCCACTAGGTGGAATTAAATAGCAGAACAGGTAGAACTAGAGAATAAACTATTGAACATAAAGATCAGATCAGAGACTTATTCAAAAGAAATCATGGAAGGATATATAGACTTTTTTTCAAGCTAGAAATAAGATACAAGAAGAAATGGAAACATCTATAAAGCAGAAATGGAATTACATATACACGGAAATAAATATGTCTATGGAAATATATATAGAGGGAAATATACATATATATGGAAATACACATATATACGGAAATAAGAGGGAAAAACATTTAAAGTAACAATAAGATTTTTTAATTAAAAAAGTTGAAATAACTCAGTTTGAAAGGAATCATAGAATATCAAATACAATGATAAGAATATTTTTTTAGCTATATCCAGTGAAATTTAAGAAGATTAAAAACAAAAGTAAAATGCTGAAATCCTCTTGGCTTTAAAAAACAGATCTTCATAAAGGTTCACTAACCAGATTTTATCAGACATCTCATCAGCAACATGGGACATAGAGGGGAAAAAAAATGTAATACTGTCTTCAAAATTACAATGTTTGATCCTGGAATTGCATATTCTTTTAAATGAGGAAAAACAATAAAGGAATTCAGGACTGTAGATTGTTCATTATACAAAACCTCACTTTGAAAATACTTCAGTGAAAAATTTTTAGCAAAATAAAATAAAATAAAATAAATAAAATAAAATAAAATAAAATAAAACCAGAAGAATGCTGTGAAAAAGTAAGAATAAATAAATAAATTTTTAAAATGTGTTGTTGTTTAAAGGAGAAAGAATTTTAAAGCCAATATTGTGTAACGTATAACAAAACACTAAAAGTCCAGTAGATAATACCAGTGTAATGGGGGAGGCACAGTGCAGTAGAAGTCAGTGCAGACTGAGTAGGAGAGAATTCTAAACTGCTTAGTATGTTTGGAGGGAAATACAAACTTTATTAAATTCATCGGGAAAAGGATAAATAGAGCAAATCATTAAAGGAAAAAAATAAAATATATAGCTTTCAAATAATCCAAGTAAAATGTTTCTATCCAAGTCAGGAAGGAAAAGAGAAAAGCATGGCAATTCAAAAATATATGAAACAAAAAGGCAGAAATGAGTTCTGAGAGTAAGAGAAATTACAGCAAGTGCATAAGTGCATTTAACTTACCACTCAAAAAACTCTCAGTACTATATTGTTCAAGAAAAACAAGACACAATATGTTACCTACAAAAAAACATTTTTAAAAAGGAATACAAAAAAATGGAAAATAACTCAGTAAATATGAAACAATTTTAATATCTTTTAAAATAGAATGAAAACAAGCATTATAAAAGGGGGATTGACAAATACATATTATTAAAGTAGCACATATGTGCTTAACAATATAACCTTCATAAAATGATAAATAACAGAATATACAAGTAAATAAACTATTTAAATATGACACTAAAATTATAAAATAACCTCAAAAAGGAAGAGAGTGAACAAAACTAAGCAATTATACATAAAATTGTAATAGCAAGTTTAGTAATATCTAACTATTGAAATTAATACACAACAAATAGAGAATACAGGTTCTTTTTGAGTACATGATGAACGTACATAAAGTGGAGTATATTCTAAGACAGAAAAAAAGTCTGAATAACTTTTATAGACTCACCATCATAGAGAATATATTCTCTGACCATAATGTAAAAAATAAGTGTAAGAAGCAAATGCAGAAGTAAATAAGCCTCATGTCTGAAAAAAAAAAGTAACTCTTATTTTAACAAAGAAAATTACATAATAAAACCTCTTTTTATACAGAAACTGAGCCACAGCTAAAGCAAGCTTAGGAAGAAAAAAATATTTATATATAGTTTTAAATATTAAATGCATTTATTAGTAAACAAGAAATTCTGAAAATAAATGAGCTGATTTTGAAGAAGACTGCTACTTTTCTAAGAATATTTGTTCTTAGCTTTGTCCCCAGCAACAGAGAGATAATTTGATCATGACTCTCTGGTGAGACTACAATTCCTGGTTCCCCTGGCGGAATATGAACCATAGAATGTGAGTGGGAATGACCTGGACAAGCAAACCTTCTGTTTTTCTTCCTAAATTTGTTTTATGGGGGTATAGTTGCTTTACAATGTTGTGTTAGTTTCTGCTGTACAACGAAGTGAATCAGCTATATGTATACATATATCCCCTCCCTGGTGGACTTCCCTCCCATCCCCCTATCCCACCCATCTAGGTCACCACAGAGCAACGAGCTAAGTTCCCTGTGTTATACAGCAGGTTCCCACTAGTTATCTGTTTTACACGTGGAAGTGCACATATGTCAATCCCAATCTCACAGTTCATCCCACACCCCCTCTGTCTACACAGCCACTCTCTATGTCTGCATCTCTATCCCTGCCCTGCAAATAGGTTCATTTGTACCATTTTTCTAGATTCCACATATATGCTTTAATATAAGATATTTGTTTTTCTCTTTCTGACTTTCTTCACAGTGTATGACAGACTCTAGGCCCATCCACGTCTCTACAAGTGACCTAGTTTCAGTCCTTTTTATGGTGGAGTAATATTCCATTGTATGTATATGCCACATCTTCTTTATCCATTCATCTGAAAATAAACAAATGGGACCTAATTAATCTTCCTAGTTTTTAATTTACTCTTTATTTTTATTTTATTCTTTATTCTCACTTTCTGTCAAACCAACTCCATTCATCCTTTTGAACCCACAATTTCACCAAAATTGTTTTTGCCATGGCTCAGCAATGACTCCATATTGATAAACCCAGTGGTCAGTCTCGAGCCCTCCTTTTATTTGATGTATCAGTAGAATTTGTCAGTTGATCATTTGCTTCTCTTGGATACACATTCTTTATTTGCATTCCCTTTATTGCTTGTATTTCACTGGCCAGATTTGGGAGTTTTAGACTCTCAGATTTGGGGACCTTTATAAAGAGTCTTATGAAGGCCATCTAAGAATTGTTTATCTGGGAGATGTTGCCCCTGGGTGGTCTCTTGGGAGTAGGCATATATGAATGCAGAGGTTCTCTGAAATAGTTTTCAGAGCTTGAAAACTATTTCAATCTGTAGAGAAGCCTCTGAAGCATGATATGTGAAGTGCATGGCATGAGCTTCAGGCAAAACATTGCCAGGTTGCACACCCACAGGGTGTTTTAAGTTGGCACAGAACTGGACTCTGCAGAAGAGGCTGGAGTAAGAAGTGTACAAAACAGATTAAAATGCAGGCAAATCGTGTCTAATAGGCCTTCCAAAAAACAGACCAACACTCACCTTGATTTTGTACACATATATCACCACAGCCATTCTCATCCCAGTAATGGCAAGTTAGTCCTTCTAGCTGATTAGGCAAATATTCTAGCCTACATCCTTGGAATATTCTAAAACCATTAATCTACCAGGAACTCCTCTTGGCTTTACCTTCATAGTGTGCCCCAAACCTTGCCACTCTTTATTACCCTCTGTAAGCTAAGCCGTCCTCACCAGCACCTCTCCAACAATACACCATCCAGAATGCAGCAGTCAGATCGGTCACTCCTGGCTAAAACCTCATAGCAACTTCTTATCTTACTTAGTAAAGTCCAGTATCTTTGCTGTGGCCTAAAGAACTCACATGTTCTAGCCCTCCCCTTCCTCCACTTACTCCTGCACCTCATCTTCCAGTGTTTCCTCCTTCCTCTCTCATTCTGCAACATTCTGGCCTCTTAGTTTTCCGTAAAAATAGCAAGCATTTTATTGTTTCAGGGTTTTGGAAGTGGCTGTTCTATCAATAATGTTCATAGCCTCTATCAGTTAGACTTTTGCCCGAATTTTATGTTTTAGTTAACCCTATCCTAAACATTCTAAATTGCAATAAAACTCTCCCATCCAGCTTGATCTGCTCTTATTTTTAATAGCATTCACCCACTTCTGACATATTCTATGTGATAATAATTTACCATGTTACTCTTTACTATATGTCTCCCTTTACATATAGTAAATAGCATAAGCTACATTAGGGACAGGATTCTATATTTTTCACTGATGAATTCCAAGTTACTTAATATTTCTGTGAAATATAATATCTGAAATTATTACTGGCACATAGTAGGTGCTCAATAAATATAAATTGAATGAATAAACAAATGAGACAGTGTGCAGCACTCAGAAAATAATGTTGGAACAGTTGATTGTTAATGTAGGAACAAGTACTCTGACCTCACACTATTCCAAATGTTAATTGCCATTGGATTAACAACTTAAACATAAAGAGCAAAACTTTACAAGTTTTGAAAGAGGATGTTGGAAATTATCTTTACTACTCCAAGTTCATAGGATTTTCTAAACAAGACAAAATTACACTAACATGGTGAACTATATAAAAGAAATAGGCTCCATACAATTTTTTTAAAGTAAATAACATTAAAATTCATAAGTAAATCTAAGTAATTAAACTTTGAAAATAGTCAAGGAAATAGACAAACAATTGCTAATACAAATAAGTAAAAGAAAAGCTAGAAAAATACACAAAGGAGTAATCAAGACAGGAAGAATAGACAAATCGATCAATGGAACAGAATAGTCCTGAAATAGACCCACATAAATATAGTCAACTGATCTTTGACAGAGGAATGAAGGTAACACAATAGAGTGAATACAGTCTTGTCAACAAATTGTGCTAAAATAACTAGACATCTACATACAAAAAAAAAAAGAAAATAATCTAGACAGAGAACTTACACTCTTCACAAAAATTAACTTAAAATGGACCATATACCTAAAAGTAAAATGCAAAAGTGTATAACACCTAGAAGACAACAGCAGAGAAAACTTAACTGACCTTGAGTATGGCAATGCCCTTTTAGATACAGCACCAAAGACACAATCTGTGAAATAAATAATTGAAAAGCTGGACTTCATTAAAATTAAAAACTCTACTCCCTGAAAGACAATAGCAAGACAATTAGAAGACAAGTCCCGACTGGGAAAACATATTTGAAAAATACACATTTGTTAAAGAACTGCTATCCAAAATGTCTAAAGAACTTTTAAAAAAACCTCAATGATAACAAAGAAAAGCCGTATTAAAAAAGTGGGTCAAAAGCCTGAACAGAGACCTCACCAAAGAAGACACACAGATGACAAATAAGTAGATGAAATACGCTCGACATCATGTGTCATCTGGGAAATACAAATTAAGACAATCATGAAATACCTTCACACATCTACCAAAGTGACCAAAATCCAGATCACTGACAACACTGAATGCTGGCAAAGATGTACAGTAACAGGAACTATCCAAAATTGCTGATGGAAATGCAGAATTGTATAGCCACTTTCAAGAACAGTTCAGAAATTCCTTACAAAACTAAACACACTCTTATTCAAAAAATCCAGCAATCATAGTCCTTGGTGTTTACCTAAAGGAGTTGAAAACTTACTTCCACATAACAACCTGCAAAGAGATGTGCATAGTAGCTTTATTCATGATTGCTGATCATTGGAAGCAACCAAGATGTCCTTCAGCAAGGAAATGGCAAATAAAGTGTGGTACAACTAGATAGTGGAATATTAATCAGTGCTGAAAAGAAATGAGCTTTCAAGCCATAAAAAGGCATGGAGGAACCATTTACATGTTAGAAGGGAAAGAATCTGATATGAAAATCTATACACTGTATGGTTCCAACTATATGAGATTCTGAAAAAAACACAAATATGGAGACAATAAAAATATCAGAGATCACAGGGGTTTAGGTGGGTAGGAGACATATATAGGCAGAACACAGAGGACTTTTCGGAGAATGAAATACTCTGTATGAGATTATATATATATATATATATATATATATATATATATATATATATATATTTTTTTTTTTTGTGGTACACGGGCCTCTCACTGTTGTGGCCTCTCCCATTGCGAAGCACAGGCTCCGGATCCGCAGGCTCAGTGGCCATGGCTCACAGGCCCAGTCTCTCTGCGGCATGTGGGATCTTCCCGGACCAGGGAACGAACCCGTGTCCTCTGCACTGGCAGGTGGAGTCTCAACCACTGCACCACCAGGGAAGCCCTCTGTATGATATTTTAGTGATAGATATATGCATTTATACTTTTGTCTAAACACATAGAATGTACAGCACCAAGATGGAACCCTAAGGTAAACAATTGACTTTGGGTGATTATGATGTGTCAATGTAGGAAAAACCTTGGTAAAAAAATAATGCACAATTCTGGAGAGTGATGTTGATAATAAGTGAGGCTATTCATGTGTTGAGGCAGAGGGCAAATGGGAAATTTCTGTTCTTTCCTTCAATTTTGTGGTAAGTTAAAACTTCTATAAAAAATAAAGTCTTAAAAAAAAACTAATGGTTTATATACAACTAAGTGACAACAGGTACAATCAAATAAAATATTCCAAAGGAACTTATCATACTAATAAATGTTAATGCATTTTAAGATTTGTCTGAAAAGAACTACAATATAAAAAAATAAAAACTACATTGAGTGAAGAAGAGGTAGAAATTCTAAAAGAAATAAATGTAATCATGAATAAATTAGAAAAAATTATAAACCCACAAGAAGCCTTGACTATTGAGTTTTTATGAGCTTTTAATCAAAATAAATGCACTCTTTCCTTAGTATCTTCAAGGGATTGGTTCCAAAAGTCCCCTTTGTATACCACAATTTGTGGATGCTCAAGTCCCTTATATAAAATAAAGAGTACAATGAATACATTTGGCCCTCCATATCCTTGGGTTTCCCATTCCCAGATTCAACAAACTATGGATGGAAATGTCGATTCATGGTTGAATGAATCCATGGATACTAAACCAGTGAATATGGAGGGCAAGTACATATTTACTTTAAAAAAATATCTGTATAAAGGGACCCACATAGTTCAACCCTATGTTATTCAAGGAACACCTGGATTCATTCAGTATTTAAGAGTTCCCAAGCATAGACGTTAGCTTCCTAATATATATTTGAAGCTTATAAACTTTGCATTATAACCTTACAAATATGTGGAAAAAAGAAAAATATCACACTATTTCATTTGTTAATAGTGATTCAATAATTCTAAACAAATTATTAGAAAATAAAACCCAATGATGTATTAAAGTATTACTCTCTGACCAAGTAATATTCATTCTGGAACACTCAAATGATTCATTATCATGACAGCTATTAATAGCATTCATTTTATCTTTAAGCCAGAGAACAAAGAGTAGATGTATGATTTGTCCTAAGAGATACTGAAAAAGCATAATGACATTCAATATCTAAACCTATCTTTTAAATGGGTTAAACTTATCAAACTAGCAAAGTGTTCCATAATGTAATTAAAAAATATATAATCTAAGAAAATAATAATAGTAATAATAATAATAATTAAGGTTGAATAATAGTACAAAGGTGCTAGCAAACCCAATTATACAAATAAAGTTAAACTAATAAAAATAACACAAGGAATTAGAAGGAAATGTTATTATTTGAAAGAAATACAATTCCCCATTTAAATAAACAGAAATGTAAATAAATAAATTATACATAATTATGACTTCAGCAAGGAGGTCAGTTTCAAAGAAAAGTACTCAAATCATTCTATTTATGACATATCCTTAAATAAGTAGACAAAAATAATGGTGGTAATAGACTTTTTAAATAACAACTAAATTATAATTTTAAAATATCTTTTAAAAATACAAGACGTAAAGAGGTTTATATTCATATGGCTTTTTTCTTCTGAAGGCATGCTCTAGAACATGCAGCACAGAGGCCTATTCTGGAGCTGCCAGAAAGCAGGGTTAGAATTCCAGAAAAGAAAGAAGACACAAAAAGAGAACACCTGAAATCTGTATGTAAACTGATGTCATATCCATATCTGATCCATGAACTGTGCAAGTGTGGGAAAGACAACAGAGAGTCTGATAGAAGGTAATGGATGGGAAACTAAAAGAATGTACACAGAGACTTCAACTCTCCTCCACTGAAGAGGAGATAGAATTTATATTTTTAATCCACCAAGTTAGAGGAACAATTCACCAAGCTCCCTACTGAAACCCAAGAAAGGCCATAGTTAATGAGTAAAGAATATACACTATGCTTAAGGATTTTCCCCAAAACAAAGGTCAAACTTAAACATAATCTAACTAACAATATATGAAACCAAGCATCCGGAAGTTCAAGGTTGTCAGCAAGTAATTTATCTACCTATTTAAACAAAAAGCAATATTATTCAGAGAACAAAAACAAAAAGCAGAAGCCCTATAATTTATATAAGTATAATGTTCATCATACAATCAAAAGAGTATACAGGAGAAGAAACATGAAAATACAATTCATAGTTAAGAGAAAAAGTCAGCCAATAGAAACAAATCTATGGTTCACACATATGTTGGAATTACCAGACAAGCATTTTGAGAAACTATTATAAATATGCTGAACAGCATAAAAAAGATGGCATACTGAATGAACAGATGGTAAATAGCAACATAGTAATGCAAATGATAAAAAATCAGAACAATTTTGAATTCTAAAATTAAAAAGTAGAATATCAGAAATAAAAGTTCAATGTACTGGTGTAATGACAAATAGGTAGCGAAAGAAAGAATCGAGGAACTAAGAGTGGAAAAATATACATTATACAATCTGTTTCACAGAGGAAAAAGGATGAGAAAATAAGTTAATGGAACCACAGTTACATGTAGAACAGTATGAAGTTGTCTAATATATATGTAAACAAAATTCCAAAAGGGGAAAAGAAAGGTAGAAGAAGACAGAAAATTTACTGAATAAAATGCCCCAAATTGTCAAATTTCACAAAATAAACAACAAATACGTCCAAGAATTTCAGGAAACCCTGAGCAGGATAAATCCAAAGATCATTCTTAGACACATTGCAGTCAACATGCTGGAAAGAGAGATAAAATAATTTTTAAAAGCACATTATGGGACTTCTTGTGTAGTCCAGTGGTTAAGACTCCAAGCTCCCAATGCAGGGGGCCCAGGTTCAATCCCTGGTCAGGGAACTAGATCCTGCATACTGCAACTAAGAACTTGCATGTTGCAACTAAAGATCCCACATCCTGCAACTAAAGATCCCACATCCCACAACTAAAGATCTTGCATGCAGCAACTAAAGCTTCCACATGCTGCAATTAGGACATGGCACAGCCAAATAAATAAATAAATTTAAAAAGCATATTACAAATAAGAGACCAATTATAAGATGTCCAGGGGGCTTTTGGGGAAGATGGCAAAGGAGTAACACTTGAAGATCACCTACCTCTCCACAAATACATCAAAACCACATCTACATGTGGAAAAACTCCTACAGAACATCTACTGAACTCTGACAGAAGACCTCAGACTTCCAAAAAGGCAAGAAAATCTTCATGTAATTGGGTAGGTTAAAAGAAAAAAGGAAAAAAAGAAATAAAAAAGAGACAAAGGAATCAGGATGAGACCTGCACTTATGGGAGGGAGGTGTGAAGGAGGAAAATTTTCCACACACTAGGAGGGGATGGGGCGGGAGGAAGCTTCAGAGCCACAGAAGAGAGTGTAGCAACAGGGAAGCAGAGGGCAAAGAATCCCACACAGAGGATTGGTGCCAATCAGCACTCACCAGCCTGAGAGGCTTGTCTGCTCACCCGCCGGGATGGGTGGGAGCTGGGTGCTGAGGCTTGGTCTTCAGAGGTCAGACCCCAGAGAGAGGACTGGGGCTGGCTGCGTAAAGACAGTCTGAGGGGGCTAGTGTGCCACAACTGAGGGAGTCCAGGAAGAAACCTGGACCTGCCAGAGAGGCAAGAGACCATTGTTGTGAGATGCTCGAGGAGAGGTTAGTTCTGCCCTAGGAGCTTCTTTCTCCATGTGCTCACAGAGAGCAGAGCACAGCCTACATGAGCTTTAATGCCAGGGGTGAGCTGCGATTGCTATCTCAGACAGCAGAGGTGGGTGCAATGGCTACTGCTGCCACCGCCACCACCAAGGGTCCTGTGAGCAAGTACTCACACCTTCCTGGGATCCTGTGCAGCCTATCACTGATGAGGGTCCCATGATCCAGGGCCAACTTCCCCAGGGCCAACTTCCCCAGGAGAGCAAACAGTGTGCCTCTGGCTGTTGCAATTTCCCACTGGCCTCTGCCGCTGCAGGTACACTCCTTCCACCCTAATTGTGACTGCCGTATCCCTCCCTCTCCCCAGCCTGATCCCTAATCAGCCACTGCTTTCTCCTCCTCCTTGCCTGGGCAAGGAACAGACGCCTGAGGGTGGCCCACATGCAGAGGAGGGGCCAAAACTACAGCTGAACTCCAAGAGCAGTGCAACCAAAGAAGAGAAAGAGAAATCTCTCCATGCAGCCACAGGAGCAGTGGATTAAGTCCCCACAATTGGCTTGGTAAACCCTGCATGTGTAGAA
The DNA here is from genome assembly GCF_964165515.1 of Mesoplodon bidens. Lineage (NCBI taxonomy): Eukaryota > Metazoa > Chordata > Mammalia > Artiodactyla > Ziphiidae > Mesoplodon > Mesoplodon bidens. Next base: position 2,682,445 of record NC_138165.1, on the reverse strand, counting down.
TATCTGCATAGACAAGTGGTCCCACAATAGAGGCTGTGGACTTTGGGGGCAAGTACACTCAGGAGTTGGGTCAGGTCAGAGTCTAAGCTGGTCCCACAGTGTCCACAGCAGGTCCAGAGACCTACCTAGAGTTTGCTTTATGCTTTTGATTTGTTTTAGTTTTTGTTAGTTTAGTTTTTAGTGTTTGTTTCATTTTTGGGTTCATTTATTTGTTTGGTTGTTCCCTTCTTTTTCATTTTCACTTTTGTGTATGTGTGTGTGACCCTTTGTTTGTTTTTGTCTTTTTGGTTTTGCTTTTAACATTTGTCTTGGGTTTTATTTGTCTGTTCAATTTCTTTTCTTGTGTGTGTGAATGTGTGTCTGTGTGTGTGTGTATTTCTTTGTGTGTGTCTGTTCATTTTCTTTCTTTTTTTTCCCTCTGTGCAGCTTGCAGGGTCTTGGTGCTCCAGACAGGGGTTGGGTCTGAGCCTCTGAGGTGGGAGAGTGGAGTCCAGGACATTGAACTGTCAGAGAATTCCTAGCCCCAGGGGATATTAATTGGGAAGAGCTCCTGTAGAAGTCTCCATCTCAAAACCAAGACCAGGCTCCCCCCAACAGCCAGCAAGCTCCAGCACTGGACACCTCATACCAAACAACTAGCAAGACAGGAGCACAACCACTCCCATTAGTAGAGAGGCTTCCTAAAGTCATGCTAAGCTCACAGACACCACAAAACACACCACTGGATGTGACCCTTCTCATCAGAGGAACAAGATCCATCTCCAACACCAAGAACACAGGCACCAGTCTTCCCCCTCAGAAAGCCTACACAAACCACTGAACCAACCACATCCACTGTGGGCAGACACCAGAAATAAGAGAAACTACAACCCTGCAGCCTGCAGAAAGGAGACCCCAAACACAGTAAGTTAAATGAAAGAAGACAGAGAAATATGCTACAGATGAAGGAGCAGGTAAAAACCCACAATACCAAACAAATGAAGAAACAGGCAGTCTACCTGAAAAGGAATTCAGAGGAATGATAGTAAAGATGATTCAAAATCTCAGAAACAGAATGGAAAAAATATAAGAAACATTTAACAAGTACCTAGAAAACAAAGGAACAAACAGTGATTAACAACACAATAACTGAAATTTAAAATACTCTAGAATGAATCAATAGCAGAATAACTGATGCAGAAGAAAGGACAAGTGAGCTGGAAGATAGAATGGTGGAAACAACAGTGATGGAGCACAATAAAGAAAAAAGAATGCAAAGAATTGAGGACAGTCTCAGAGACCTCTGGGACAACATTAAATGCACCAACATTCAAATTATAAGGGTCCAAGAAGAAAAGAGAAAGTGTCTGAGAAAATATTCAAACAGATTATGGTAAAAAACTTCCCTAACATGGGAAAGGAGATAGTCAATCAACTCCAGGAAGCACAGAGAGCCCCATACAGAAAAAAACCAAGAAGAAACATCCCCAGACACATATTAATCAAACTATAAAAAATTAAATCCAAAGAAAAAATATTAAAAGCAGCAAGGGAAAAGCAACAAATAACATACAAGGGAATCCCCATAAGGTTATCAGCTGATCTTTCAGCAGAAATTCTGCAGGCCAGAAGGGAGTGGCAGGATACATTTAAAGTGATGAAAGGGAAAAACCTACAGCCAAGATTACTCTACCCAACAAGGATCTCATTCAGATTCAAATGAGAAATCAAAAGATTTACAGACAAGAAAAAGCTAAGAGAATTCAACACCTTAAAACCAGTTCTACAACAAATGCTAAAGGAACTTCTCTAGGTGGGATAGGTCACATCTTGGGTCACAAATCAAGCTTTGGTAAATTTAAGAAAATTGAAATCATATCTAGCATCTTTTCCAACTGCAATGATATGAGATTAGAAATCAATTACAGGAAAAAAAAACTGTAAAAAACACAAACACATGGAGCTAAACAATATGCTACTAAATAACCAAGAGATCTGCGAAGAAATCAAAGCGTAATAAAAAAAATGTACCTAGAGACAAAAGACAATGGAACACGACAACGCAAAACCTGTGAGACACAAGAAAAGCAGTTCTAAGAGGGAACTTTATAGCAATAGAATCCTACCTCAAGAAACAAGAAAAATCTCAAATAAACAATCTAACCTACACCTAAAGGAACTCGAGAGAGAACAAAATACCACAAAGTTAGTTGAAGGAACAAAATCATAAAGATCAGAGCAGAAATAAATGAAATAGAAGCAAAGAAAACAATAGCAAAAATCAATAAAACTGAAAGCTGGTTCTTTGAAAAGAAAAACAAAAGTGATAAACGTTTAGCCAGACTCATCTAGAAAAAGAGGGAGAGGACTCAAATAAATAAATTTAGAAATGAAAAAGGAGAAGTTACAAGGGACAATGCAGAAATACAAAGGATCATAAGAGACTACTACAAGAAACTCTATGCCCATAAAATGGATAACTTGGAAGAAATGGACAAATTCTTAGAAAGGTATAATCTTTCAAGACTAAACCAGGAAGAAATAGAAATTATGAACAGACCAATCACAAGCAATGAAATTGAAATTGTGATTAAAAATCTTCCAACAAACAAAAGCCTAGGACCAGATGGCTTCACAGGTGAATTCTAATAAACATTTAGAGAAGCGTTAACACCCATCCTTCTCAAACTCTTCCAAAAAATTCCAGAGGAACACTCCCAACTCATTCTATGAGGCCATCACCACCGATACCAAAACCAGACACAGATACTACAAAAAAAAAAAAAGAAAAGAAAATTACAGATCAATATCACTGATAAATATAGATGTAGAAATCCTCAACAAAATACAAGCAAACAGAAGCCAACAATGCATTAAAAGGATCATACACCATGATCAAGTGGGATTTATTCCAGGGATGCAAGAATTCTTCAATATATGCAAAACAGTCAATGTGATACACCATATTAACAAACTGAAGATTCAAAACCATATGATCATCTCAATAGATACAGAAAAAGCTTTTGACAAAATTCAACATCAATTTATGACAAAAACTCTCCAGAGACTGGCATAGAGGGAACCTACCTCAACATAATAAAGGCCATATACAACAAACCCACAGCAAACATCATTCTCAATGGTGAAAAACTGAAACATTTCCTCTAAGATCAGGAATAAGACAAGGATTTCCATTCTCACCACCCTTATTCAACATAGTTTTGGAAGTTCTAGCCTTGGCAATCAGAGAAGAAAAAATATAAATAAAATGAATTCAAACTGGAAAAGAAGATGTAAAAATGTCACTGTTTGCAGATGACATGATACTATACATAGAAAATCCTAAAGATGTGGCCAGAAAACTGCTAGAGCTAATCAGTGAATTTGGTAAAGTAGAAGGATAAAAAATTAATTCACAGAAATCTCATGCACTCCTATACACTAACAGTGAAAGATCAAAAGAGAAATTAAGGAAACAGTCCCATTACCATCACAACAAAAAGAATAAAATACCTATGTTTAAACCTAGCTAATGAGGTAAAAGACCTGTGCTCAGAAAACTATAAAACACTGATGAAAGAAATCAAAGATGACACAAACAGATGGAGAGATATACCATGTTCTTGGATTGAAAGAATCAATATTGTGAAAATGACTATAGTACCCAAATCAATCTACTGATTGAGTGTAATTCCTATCAAATTACCAATGACATTTTTTACAGAACTAGAACAAAAAATCTTAGGATTTGTATGGAGACACAAAAGACCCTGAATAGCCAAAGCAGTCTTGAGGAAAAAAAAAAAAAAACAGCTAGAGGAATCAGGGTCTCTGACTTCAGACTATATTACAAAGCTACAGTAATCAAGACAGTATAGTACTGACATAAAAACAGAAATATAGCTCAATGAATCAGGATAGAGATCCCAGAGCTAAACCCACTCACCTATGGTTAATTAATCTATGGAAAAGCAGGCAAGAGTATACAATGGAGAAAAGAGAGTCTCTTCAATAAGTGGTGCTTGGAAAACTGGACAGCTACATGTAAAAGAATGAAATTAGAGCACTCCCTATCACTATACACAATTATAAACTCCAAATGGATTAAAGACCTAAATGTAAGACTGGACACTATAAAACTCTTAGAGGAAAACATAGGAAAAACACTCTCTGACACAAATCACAGCAAGGTCTTTTTTGACCCACCTTCTAGAGTAAAAGAAATACAAACAAAAATAAACAAATGGGACCTAATGAAACTTAAAAGCTTCTGTACAACAAAGGAAACCATAAACAAGACAAAAAGACATCCCTCAGAATGGGAGAAAATAATTGCAAACCAATCAGCTGACAGAGGATTAATCTCCAAAATATACAAACAGCTCATGCAGCTCAATATCAAAAAAAAAAAAAAATCCAAAGAACACAATTAAAAAATGAGCAGAATACCTAAGTAGACATTTCTCCAAAGAAGACATACAGATGGCCAGTTGGCACAGGAAAAGATGCTCAATATCATTAATTATTAGAGATATGTAAATCAAAACTACAATGAGGTGTTGCCTCACACCTGTCAGAATGGCCAACATCAAAAAATCTACAAACAATAAATGCTGGAGAGAGTGTGGATAAAAGGGAACCCTCTTGCACTGTTGGTGGGAATGTAAATTGATACAGTCACTATGTAGGACAGTATGCAGGTTCCTTAAAACATTAAAGATAGAACTACCATATGACCCAGCAATCCCACTACTGGACATATACCCTGAGAAAACCATAACTCAAAAAGATGCATGCACCCCAATGTTCATTGCAGCAATATTTACAATAGACAGGTCATGGAAACAACCTAAATGCCCATCGTCACATGAATAGATAAAGAAGATGTAGTACATATATACAATGGAACATAACTCCGTCATAAAAAGGAACAAAATTGGGTCATCTGTAGAGACATGGATGGACCTGTAAACTGTCATACAGAGTGAAGTAAGTCAGAAAGTGTAAAATAAATATAGTATATTAATGCATATATGTGGAATATAGGAAATGGTACAGATGAACCTGTTTGCAAGGCAGAAATAAAGACACAGATGTAGAGAACAAACATATGGACACTAAGGGGGGAAAAGGGTGTGGGATGAATTGGGAAATTGGGATTGACATATATTCAACAATTAATGTGTATAAAATAGATAACTAATGAGAACCTGCTCTTTAGCACAGGGGACCTTACTTCACTTTGCTCTACTGTAGAAACCAATATAAAGTTGTAAAACAACTATACCCCAATAAAAAGAAAGGAAGGAAGGAAGAAAGAAAGGAAGAAAGAAAGAAAGAAAGAAAGAAAGAAAGAAGAAAGAAAAAGAAAGAAAGAAAGAAAGAAAGAGAAAGAAAGAAAGAAAAAGAAAGAAAGAGAAAGAAAGAAAGAAAGAAAGAAAGAGAAAGAAAGAAAGAAAGAAAGAAAGAAAGAAAGAAAGAAAGAAAGAGAAAGAAAGAAAGAAAGAAAGAAAGAAAAAGAGAAAGAAAGTCCAGGAACAATGGAGGCCATAAGATAATAGAATAATATTTTTAAAGTTCTGAAAAAGAGAGAATTCTATAATCAGAGAAAATGTTCTTCAAAATGGAAGATAAGTATTTTGTCACATAAAATAAATGCAAAAGGATATCTTCACGATGAAGTAAAGTGACACTAAATGTAAAGTTGGACCAACCAGAACAGATTAAAAAAAAAAAAAGCAGAAAATTTTTTTACTATTCAAAGAAAGCTAAAAGTCCACAAGTTTCACCAGTGAATTATATCAAATGTTTAAGTGGAATACTAATCTTATACAAACCTTGCAGAGAATAGAGGCAGAGAAAACACCCACCCACATTTTATGGAATTAGGCTAATTTGATACAAAAACCTAATAAAGACATTGCAAAAAAAACAGTTATAGACCAACATTTCTCAGGAACACAGACGCAATCATCTTTAATTAAAACATTATCAAAATTGAACCCAGCAGTATGCATAAGAAAGAATAATACATTTTAGACCATTTAAATTTATACAAGGAATACAAGTTAGGTTTAATATTTGAAAATCAATTACATTATCCAGCATAATAACAAAATATTTTTTACAATAAAATATTTTAAATGTTAATTATTTGAATTACCTAATCTCTATTATCTGTCTTCAAATTAGCTAATTACTTCTGCCAGTTCATATCTCCTCTTGAGAACCTCTAGTAACTTTTTCATTTCAGTGTACTATTCGACTCCAGAGTTTCATTTTTTAAAAATATTTTTTATCTCTATTGATATTCTCTATTTGATGAGGCATTGAAATAAATTTTTTCATTGTTAAGCATGGTTTCCATTGTTTATTTGAATGTATTTGTGATGTCTACCATGAAGTCTTTGCAGGTTTCTTCAATATCTGGACCCTCTCACAGACAGTTTTTGTTGCTTGTATTTTTTTTTCCCTGTGTATCGGTCAGATATTTTGGTTTCCTTTCATACTTTATAATTTTTTGTTGAAACCTGGTGATTATAGATAATATATTGTAGAAATTCTGATTTATTTTCTCCCCACATCTACCTTCCTATTTTTGTTCACATTTTAAATTTGTTTAGTGACTGGCTGAACTATTTTAATGATTCCTATTTTCTCCTGTGACTCTTCTGATGTTGTTCTTCAAAGTACACGGACTGGGGTATTTGCAAATTCACCTTAGCATGACAGTTGTTTTAATAGGACCCCTTCTTTCTTTCATTTTCTGACCACATCCACTTTCTTTCATTTTCTGACCACATGCAGCTATTAAGTTCCACCAATTGCCAGCAGATTGCTCTATTATTTTCAACAATACCCAGGGGCATCATCACTTATTCCATGGGTTGTTTCGTATTCATAGCAGTGGTAGTTTTGAGATAGGGCTTTGTGATTTGTTCTTACCCCAGAGGAACCTTTTTAGCTCTCTTTCCCTAGTTCTGTCTTGTAAAGTAGCTAGCTTATAATTTAACTTGCTTACTATCAAATTTTCCATTGTTTTCTAGAGTTGCCTTAGGGCTGAAATTATTCTTTTCCTGTTTTCAATAAGTTTGGCTCTTTAGGGGAGAATTTTAAAGTTCTCTGTTTTATAGCCTGTCTCTACCTCTGGTAAAATATCTGATCTAGAGCTCTGGTGCTTATGTAAGGGACATGGCACAATTCTTTATGACTGACACCCTTGCTTTAAGTGCAGATTAGGGCAGATGCAGTAGATTCTGGTTTATTTGGTTTTCCTCTCCCTACATAAGAAATTGCCCTATGAAAGCACCTAGTACTCCATAAATGTACTAAGTGCCCATGAGTGATCTAAGGTGAGGATGATTAGGGTTCTAGTATTATCATCCTGCCACACATTGGGTGGTACTAAAGGCTACATGGAAGAAAGGAGTCCTCAGCTTCTCAGGCACACCAGCCTTGAACTAAGCCTCTGCAACTCAGAGTTAAAGGGAAGAGAAATTTGGGGAGGTTGCTGCTTTGGGGAGAGTACCATAACTCTTGACTAGAACTGGGGCTAGAGGGAGTGCTGTGTTCTTGGCTGCACCCACCTGGAGTAGAGTTTTGGTCATGCTGATAGGAGGAGGAAAAGGAGGTCACAGCTTGAATGCCACAGACTCTTGCTATTTTATTGTGTTTTAGTAGATTATCTTCAAAAATGTTTCTTTGTTTTCTGTATGCCCTTAGGACAATTCCCAGAGAATTTTTTTTTTTTGGCTTAGCCACTTGGCTGACCGGATCTTAGTTCCCCAACCAGGGATTGAACCTGGGCCCCCAGCAGTGGAAGCATGGGGTCCTAACCACTGGACCTCCAGGGAATTCCCTCCAGAGACTTTAAGTGATTGGTTTTTAAATAATTTTCGTTAGTTATGCTTATTTCACTGAAGAGTGTATCTTCAGAGCCTTGGAACTCTGGAACTTTCTAAAGTGAAGAAAATGTTTTGTATCTGAATTGAGATGCTGATTATAAAGTTGCATACATTTATCACAGCAATAAGTTGAAAATAAGATTTCTGCATTTCTCTATAAGCAAATTTTACCACAATTGAAAAATATCCAGGGTCTATATTAAGACTAATAACATTCTACTACAAAACATTTTTTTTAATGTCATGAATACTCAGAAAAAAATACACTATGATCTTGATAGGTTTATCAGACCCTAAACAAGAAAAGAGATGTCACACATAAAACATAAAACATAAAGGGAATTTAACATAGGGGATTTTTTTGCCCAAGTGAAATAAATGCTTAGAAGCCAAACAGGTAACAAAACAAACAAAACCAAAATTCTCTTCTAACTCCAGATTGGAGGGAGATAACCCTGAGTGGAAGCTCGGTCCACAATGGGCTTTTGACACTGTCATTAGAGCCAAAGAGGAGATTATATATATATATAAAATAGAAGAGTCATATGATCCAGTGATCCCAGTTCCAGGTATATATACAAAATAATTCAAAGCTGCATTTCAGATCTTTTCACACTAATGTTTATAGCAGCACTATTCATAAGGGTTAAGAGGTTGTAAGCAATCCAAATGTCCATCAGTAGATGAATGGATAAAACATGTAATATGTAGATACAATAGAATATTATTCAGCCTTATAAAGGAAAGAAATTCTGACACATGCTACAACATGGCTGAACCTTGAAGGCACTATACTAAGTGACACAATCCACTCAGAAAATGACAAATACTTTATGATTCCACTTATATGAGATATCAAAAGTATTCAAGTTCATAGAAATAAAGAATAGAATGGTGATTACTAAGGGCTCTAGTATTATCATCCTGCCACACCTTCGGTGGTACTAAAGGCTGCGTGGAAGAAAGGAGGAAAGGGGAAGGGGGAAATTGTTGTCAATGAGTTTAGAGTTTCAGCCTTGTAAGATAAAAAAATCTCAAGATTTGCTTCACAACAATGTGAATATACTTAACACTATTGAACATTTACATTGAAAAATGGTGAAGATGGTAAAGTTTATATTATGTGATTTTTATTTAATGCCCCCTCAAAAAAAAAAAAAAAAAAGAAAAGGGCTAGGAATTCACATGAGGGTAAATAGGCCCATGTCAGCAAAGGGCAAAACATCATCTGAGCCCTCAATGAGTCATAATAATTTTGGTGGTGGAGGGTCTTGCCTAGACATTAATGGCTGCTGACTGATGATTGGGGTGGCAGGGGCAATTTCTAAAATAAGACAACAATGAAGTTTATCACATTAATTGACTCTTCCTTTCAGTAATGACTTCTCTGTAGCATGTAGTGCTATTTGATAGTGCTATTTGTGCAGTGCTGTTTGATATTTTACCAACCATAGAACTTTCAAAATTGGACTGAATCCTCTCAAACCTTGCCACTGCTTTATCAACTAAGTTTATGTTATATCCTAAATCTTTTGCTGTCATTTCAGCAATCTTCACAGCATCTTCACCAGGAGTAGTTTCCATCTCAGGAAACCATTTTCTTTGCTCATCCATAAGAAGCAACTCCATATCCACTAATGTTTTATCATGATATTTTATCAATGCAGGCATATCTTCAAGCTCTGCTTTTAATTCTAGTTCTCTTGCTATTTCTACCTCATCTGCTGTAACTTACTCCACTGAAGTCTTGACACCCTCAAAGTCATCCATGAAGGTTGGAGTCAACTTCTTTCAAATTGCTATTGATGTTGGTATGCCGACCTCATCTCATTAATTATGAATGCTCTTAATGGCACCTAGATGGTGAATCCTTTCCAGAAGGTTTTCAATTTATTTTGCCTAGATCCATCAGAGGAATTACTATTTATGGCAGTATGGCCTTATGAGATGTATTTCTTAAATAATAAGACTCTAAAGTAGACATTGCTCCTTGATCCATGGACTGCACAAAGGATTTTGTGTTAACCGGCATGAAAACAACATGGATCTCATTGTAAATCTCCATTAGAGCTCTTGGGTGATCAGGTGAGGTGTCAGTGAGTAGTAATATTTTTAAAGGAATGTTTTTTGGTTCTTGTTTTTTTGGTTTTTGTTTTTGTTTTTCTGAGCAGTAGGCCTCAATATTGGGCTTAAGCTATTCAGTGAGCTGTGTGTCAACAGATGTGTTGTCATCCAGGTTTTGTGTTTCTATTTATAGTGATTTATGGTGACTATAGGTGGAGTAGATTTAGCATAATTCTTAAGGTCCCTAGGATTTTGGGAACGGTGAATAAACATTGGCTTCAACTTAAAGTTACCAGCTGCATTAGCCCTTAACAAGAGACTCAGCCTGTCCTTTGAAGATTTGAAGCATTGACTTCACCTCTCTACCTATGAGAGTCTTAAATGGCATCTTCATCCAATATAAGGCTGTTTCATCTACATTGAAAATCTACTGTTCAGTGTAGTCACCTTCATTATTTAGCTAGATCTTCTATATAACTTGCTGCATCTTCTACATAAGCACCTGCTGCTTCACATTGGTCTTTTAATGTTATGGAGATGGCTTCTTTCCTCAAACCTCATGAACCAACCTCTGCTGGCTTCAAACTTTTCTTCTCCAGCTTCCTCACCTCTCTCAGCCTTCACAGAATTGAAGAGAGTTAAGGTCTTGCTCTGTATTGCCTTTGGCTTAAGGGGACGTTGTGGCTGGTTTAATCTTCTCTTCAGAGCACTAAACCGTTCTCTATATCAGCAACAAGGTCATTTTACTTTCTTTTCATTTGTGTGGTCACTAGAGTAGCACTTTTAATTTCCTTCAAGAATATTTTATTTGCATTTACAACTTGGCTAACTGCTTGACACACGAAGCCTGGCTTTTGGCCTATATTGTCTTTTTACATGATCCCCTCACCAAGGTTAATCATTTTTAGCTTTTGATTTAAAGTAAGAGACATTTGGGACTTCCCTGGTGGTCCAGTGGTTAAGAATACACACTTCCACTGTAGAGGGCATGGGTTCAATCTTTGGTCGGGGCACTAAGATCCCTCATGTTACATGGGTGTGGCCAAATAAATTAATTAATTAAAAACATATAAAGTCAGACACATGATTCTTCCTTTCACTTTAACACTTAAACACCATTGTAGAGTTATTAATTGTACTAATTTTAATATTTTTGTGTCTGAGGGAATAAGGAGACCTAAGAATAGGGACTAGTTAGTTGATGGAGTAGTCAGAACACACACAGCATTTATTAAGTTCACCATCTTACATGGGTGTGGATCATGATACTACAAAACAATTAAAATAGCAATATCAAAGATCTCAGATCACAGATCACTATAACAAATATAACAATAATGAAAAAGTTTGAAATATTGTAAGAATTACCAAAATGTGACACAGAGACACGGAATGGGAAAATGTTGCAAAAGTTGTGCCAATACACTTTTTCAATGCAGGGTTACCAAAAACCTTCAATTTATTAAAAAAATACAATATCTATGAAGTGCAATAAAGCAAAGCACAATAAAACAAGTTATGCCTACATTTGAGTATCTTTTTTTCTTAGTTCATGTAGCTAAAGGATTGTCAATATTGTTTATCTTTTCAAATGATCAGCTATCAGTTTCATTGACTTTTTTCTATTGATTTTCTGGTCTATATTTTCTTTATTTCAGCTCTGATCTTTGTTACTTTCTTCTTTCTGCTAACTTTTGGCTTAACTTGTTCTTTTTCTAACTCCTTATGATGTAAAGTTAGGTTATTTATTAGAGGTTTTTTTCCTTGATGTATGTATTTATCACTATAAACATCCCTCTTAGAACTGCTTTTGCATCATACCATAGGATTTGGTATATTGTGTTTATATTTTTGTTCATATCAAGATACAGTGTTATTTCTCTTTTGATTTCTTCTTTGATTTAGTGGTTCTCCAGAAGCATGTTGTTTAATTTCCACATATTTGTGAATTTTCCAGCTCCTTCTATTACTGAATTTCAGTTGCATAGCATTATGGTTGGAAAATATATTATTTCAACCATCTTAAATTTGCTTAGACTTCTCTTGTAACCTATCATATTATCTATCCTTGAGATTTATTTTGTATGCTCTTGAGAAAAATATGTATTCTGGTTCTGTTTAACGGAATGTTCTGTTTATGTCTGTTAGGCACTTTGGGTCTAAAGTATGGTTCAAGTCCAACATTTCCTTGTTAATTTGCTGTATGGATGAACTATTCTTTTTGAAAGTAGGGTGTTGAAGTCCACTCCTATTATTGTAATATCATCTATTTCTCTCTTCAGTTCTTTTAGTAATTGCTTAATATCTTTAGATGCCCTGATGTAAGGTGCACATATATTTCTTTCTTCTCTTTTTTTTTTTGTCAGTGCTGTGTGGCTTGCGGGGTCTCAGTTCCTCAACCAGGGATTGAACCCAGGCCACAGCAGTGAGAGACCAGAATCCTAACCACTAGGCAACCAGGGAACTCCCTATATTACTGATTATTATATCCTCTTGATATTTAACCACTTCATCATTACATAATTACCTTTTTTTCTTGTTAACCATTTTTTTGACTTAAGTTCATTTTATTCTGTTTGAAGTATAGCTACCTCTGTTGTCTTGTGGTTTCCACTTGCATGGACTATCTTTTTCCATTCCTTCACCTTGAGCCTATGTGGGTACTTAAAGATGAAGTGAGTCTCTTTAAGACATATTATAGTCGGGCCTTTTTTTTTTTTAATCCATCTAACCACTCTATTTCTTTTGATTGGAGACTTCAACCCACTTACATTAAGAGTAATTATTTATAGGTAAATATTTACTATTGCCATCTTATTCATTATTTTCTGGCTTTTCTATAGTTCCTTTTCTCCTTTCTTCCTCTCTTACTGTCTTCCTTTTTCTGTAGTGGTATGCTCTGATGATTGTGGTATGCTCTGATGATTTTCTGTAGTGGTATGCTCTGATTCCTTTCTCTGTATCTTTTGTGAATCTGCCTTTTGGCTTTGTGATTACTATTAGGCTTATATAAAATGTCTTGGAGACATAACAGTATATTTTACACTAAAAGCAATTTAATTTTGATCTCATATAAAACACTACCCTTTTATTCCACCACTTTAATAATTTGGATGTCACAAAAATATTACCTCCTTTTGTATTGTGTATCCATTAACAAATTATTGTAGCTGTATTTAATTTTAATACTCTTGTCTATTAGCCTTAATACTAGAATTAATTGGTTAATACTCTATGGTATTACAGTATTATCATATTCTAACCATGACTATATACATCTCTTTACCAGTATGTTTTATATTTACAAATGTTTTCATGTTTCTCACTGGTATGTTTTATTTTAGCTTGAAGAACTCCTTCCATCATTTTGCAAAGCAGGTCTAGAGGTGACGAATTCCCTCAGTTTTTGTTTGTCTGGAGAAGTCTTTATTTCATATCTGAAGGACAGCTTTCTCAGGTAACATATTCTTGGTTGACAGCTTTTTTTTTAATTATTATTTTTCTTTTCGCACTTTGATTATATCATCCCACTATCTCCTGGCATGTAAAATTTCTGAAGAGAAATGCACCAACAGCCTTAGGGGGGTGCCCTGTAGGTCATAAGCTATTTTCTTTTCCCTCTTGCTGCTATTAAGAGTGTTCTTTTGTCTTTGATTTTTTGACAGTTTTACTATAGCATGTTTTGGAGAGGACCTCTTTCAGTTGATTTTGTTTGGGGACCTATGAGTTACATGACCTTGAATATTCAAATCTCTCCCCAGATTTGGGAAGTTTTCAGTCATTATTTCTTTAAACAAACTTATTTTCAAATTTTTCTTTTTGTTGTATCCCATAGATCACATAGGGTTTTTTCACTCTTTTAATTTTTTTTTCTTTGTGCTCCTCTGACTGGATAATTTCAACTGATCTGTCTTTGAGGTCACTTATTCTTTTCTCTGCTCAGTCAAGTCTGTTGTTGAAGGTCTGTATTGAATTCTTCAGTTCATTCATTGTATTCTTCAGCTCCAAAATTTCAATTTGGTTCATTTCATGTTTTCTATCTCTTTGTTGGGCTTCTCACTTTGTTCTTGTATAGTTTTCCTGATACCTTTAAATTGTTTATCTGTGTTCTCTTGTAGGTCTTTGAGTATCTTTGCCTTAATTACTTTGTCTTTGTCAGATAATTCCTTGATCTCCATTTCTTTATGCCTCCTACTTGAGCTTTACTTTATTCCTTTGGTAGAGTCTTGTTTCCCTGATTCTTTGTAATTCTTGTAGCTTTGCATAGGTGTCTTTGCATTAGAAAAAGCAGTCACCTCTTTCAGGCTTCAGGATTGACTTTGGTATGGGGAGACTTTCTCCTGCAGGTGGAGCATGTTGGAGCATGATGTGATCCCAGGTCTAGTGTCACAGGGTGCCAAGTGTGAGTATGTGTGGCTGCACCAAATTCAGGGGTGCATAGTGTCCCTTTGGCTCAGGCTGCTGATGCCCACTGCGTCAGCAACTTTATGGTCTTTGGAGAGTGCTGCAGGGGGTCCACAGTGGCCTCAAGGTCTGTTGAGTTCCACATTGGCAACTTTAGGTCCAGAATCTAGGGACTAGGGCAGGTGTCAGTGGTTTCTGGAGCCATTGATGTGCACCCACTTGGCTTTGGGGGTCAGTTTCAGGTGTGTGTGTGTAGTGGTAGGGGTGGATTGCATGCACACACATAGTGGTGGGAGTCCTGCCTATTGGTGTGTACTACTATAGCTGTTGAGTCTAACCACATGTGTACAGTATTGGATGCCAGTGATGGTGGTCAGGTTGGAAGTGTACGTTTGCACAGCTTGAGGGAATAGCTAAATGTCAGCAGAGTAGTTCAGGTTAGTGACAGGAGACAGGGCCTGACCTGGGGCCACAAGCAGCTACCAGGGCCTGGCTGTTATACCTGCTTTCTTTTGACTGCATATTCTCCCCTTGAGCAAAGACACAGCAGTAGAGTCTGGTAATGGGCATCAGGCCAGTGGTGTGCAAGTGCACAGATGGAAGGGCTGTCCATAGCATGTACATGGTGGTAAGGGTCAGCTGTGGAGGTACACGCTGGTCTCTTGCACTTGTACAGATCCAAAGGCCTGGACTGGCTGCCAGTCCTGACCTTCTTTTCCCAGTGAAAGAAACTATTTCTAGCTGGGGAATTCCCTCTTGGCACTGAGTGATGTCAGCTTGAGGGATGGGATGATGCAAGCAATATGGAGCTGTCTTCCTTCTCTTTTTGTGTGGTTAATGTCAGGTTTTATACCTACAGTGTTGCTGAAGTTTCTTAAGTGGAGTCTCCTAGAGATGTTTTTGTTTGTGGTTACCTGTCTAACATTGATCTTTGTGAGGGGATGAAGGCTGGGTTTTCCTACACCACCATCTCAGTGATGTCATCCCTGTCTGGTAGAAAAATGAGATAAATCTTGTCAATATTTTACAAAATTTCTGACAAATAGAAAGTTCTCAGAAAGGTTAGTTCCTATCAGTATTCCTATTGCTAATGCTTTATCTCTAGATTTAGCAAAACATCCATAGGCTATCTTACGTGATCTCCCCAATTCTTATTAGAACTTAAGAACTTTCTATCTCTGTGCTGTCTCTACAGGTAAACTACTAGCTTCCTTCTATCAAACCTGGGCTGTTTAAACCTGATCTATTGTTTGACTCTCTACACAAAGTTATAGAAAAGCAAGGTAAAATATGCTGATTTTTTGATCCAAGAGAACTAAGAACCAAATTTCTTCCATATATGTTAATTCCAAACTACTAGCAAACCGAGTTATAAACATACAGTCTAATACAAACAGCATTTACTTTTTGAGAGTGAGAACCATGATAATAGCTATATTAACATATAGTATGTATAATAGTATGCTACATATAAAAATAGTATCACACTTATTCCCACTATAATAATGAAGGTTAAGCTGTGGCAAAACTTATCTATGAAGGAAAATAAAAGTTGATAATATTTCCTAAATGTAGAGAAGCATGAATACATATATTTTTAATTTTTGTTATCAAAATCTATGACCTTTAAAGTGATATTTGAATGGAAAACATTGTCATAATCTGGAACTTCTTTATGAGAAAGTTTCTCTTTCTGTAATGCAAAATAAAGAACTGTTAGTATATTAAACATTTTTCTTTAAAAGGTGGATTTAAAAAGCTTTTTAGGAAAGCACCTCTTTTTCTTGAACAGCACATATCTCTGATTTGTGCTCTCTGAACAACAATCTCTTGGTCTTTTTAGCATACTTTACTTCCTTTGTATTTACAAGTTATTGAAGCCATCTAAATTCTCTAGGAATAAACTCTCAGCCAGTTTCTCCTGCTCATTTGTCCCCTGTTAAAGGAAAGTATATTGATTTAATTTCATCATGATTTTTACAGTTTGCATTTGCAATGTCTGCCCATTTAACTCTGTATTTCCTGATCTTCTTTTACTGTATTTTCTTCTTTTTTTTTTTGCTAATATCTGTACATTTGCTTACTAGTGTCATATACAGGTTACATATTCTTCAGCTGGCAGATTAATTTAGATAGGTACCATGAAAATCTGTTCTCCAGAGCTCCCATTTGGGGAGCTTCACCCCACTTCCCTTAATCAGCTTCCCATGGTTGGCCTTATCTTTCACTCACCTGTCCTTTGGACCTATTCCATCTGGAATCCATCAACCACCCAGAGTCTGCATATTTTAATAGTGTTCAGTGAAGCCCTCATCTATTAATCATGAGCTTTCTTTTCATCGGAATTCATTTATTATGTTTATGGTGTGCTAACACAACTTTGTAGAATTCGGGTTTGATCTCCTCCCTTAGTACTTGTCAATCAGATATCTTGTCTGTCACTGCCCATTTAGACTATTGGGTTTATACCAAGCAACTTCCATTTAGAACATAAAAGTGAGCAAGAAACCTGTTCAGTTCAAGTTTATTTTAAGTAAACTGAGGTCACTTTTATTAATAGTTAAAGAGAAAGTTGATTATCCAGGAGGCATTTTGTCACTAACAACAGAAGCTCTACAATTGTCTGAGTTTTCTTTCATCCTCTTTGGAGAAAAGACATATTATAGATGTAAAGTTTTCAAGTTATTAAGAGAGGAGTTCTTTCTCAATCTAAAATGAACATATACTGTATTCAATCTGATCTAGCTGTTTTACAAGTCCCGTGCATTTGTCCAGTGCATGAGAATTATACATCACTGAAAACAAATATAAATGCATTTTAAAAACTTGCTGCTTTCATGTCTTGGCTATTGTAAATAGTGCTGCATATACACACTACTATATATAAAATAGATAACCAATAAGGACCTACTGTATAGCACAGGGAACTATACTTAATATTTTGTAATAACCTATAAGGGAAAAGGACCTGAAAAAGAATATATATATATATATATATATATATATATATATATATATATATATATATATATATATATATATATACTATATCACTTTGCTATACACCTAAAACTAACACATTATAAATCATCTACACTTCAATTAAAAAAAAAAAACCTGTTACAGGTGTTTCATATGAACCTTGGACTTAGACTTCTTGATGTGGAGGAAACACTATTTCGAAGAAACACTCTTGCTCTCCACTAATAACCTTTATTTTGTACTACTTTAGTCAGTTAAAGAGAAAAAGATGTACCAAATCTTGAAAGAACAGCCCCGAGTGGGATCCTGATGTATCAACTGGTCTAGAGTGTGTTAATGGAGAAATGGGAAAAGAAATTAAAGGCTCATTTGTCTACTGTCCAATAAGCATCCAATCCTCTGAATGAGTATTTTACATTTTACAATGCACTGTGGACCAGGATTCTGACTACAAAATAGAGAATATCAGTGTCCATGTGCTGCTTTTTCTGTGAGAGCAGTATGCTTAGCATTTTGTATAGATTATCACCTCAGTAATTTACTTCAAAAAATATTTCTAAGGTGACACTTAGTGATCTGAAACTTCCATTTAGAACTTTGGACTTTCCTGACCTATTATATCAACCCTCTCACACTGAGTCCTGTGGTCATATTTCCATTTCCCATTAATTATTCCTTAATGCTCTATAATTTGTAAAACCTGTACAAGGACCTATTATCTGATCCTCATAATAACCCTGTGAGTTAAGCAAGGCCCCATTTAACAATTGAGGAAATTGAGGCTCCCCTAGATGAGATGGCATGACCAAGAGTGCATGATTATTAGTCCAGAGCTGGGGCAAGAGCCCATGACTCAAACTTCCAGTCTGGAGTTTCCCACTTTTTCCTCCAGTGCTTCTTAACCCCTTGCCTGGTATAATATCCATGCCCCATTTCTCCATGAAACCTGACATATTTGCTCTGTCATTCTATTTATTCTGTACATATGATACAAATCATATCAGCCCAAACAAACTCTACACTAGTAGTGTTTTCCTTTCTGCCCTGCACAAATCAGATAACAAAGTAGATTTATAAGCAAGATTTCTCAACCCTATTAGTGAAATGAAATCTGACACCAAGGAGGTCTTCTTTTCAGTGGCTTCATCTTCCATCTCTGCTGTCTCCATTTGCTGCATTTTCCCCTTTTCCCTTCAATAAGTTAGGAGAGAGATGTTCTACAGCAAAGAAAGAAAAATCTATCAAAATCTATAAAAAAATCTATCAAAATGATGGATCAAAAAGCTATCAAAACTATTTTCAGTGAAATCCTTCCAATCAAATAAAACTTTAGATTCAGGATATCTCTTGGGTCCATAGAGATTCCAAATATTATGACCCATTGGACCAGGTCATATGAAATCACTGTTGCTCAAGCACGGAAACTTGCTTATTTTCTCATCATGATTTTCGATACAAAGTATGACTATAATCCACCCAATAGTGGGCAAACTGTGTAATTGGTCTTATCACCACATACCAGATCCCCTTTTCAGAGTGGATGTACCCATCCCTTGGCTGTTGGAATATCCATTGCTGACAGCTCACAGATGCACAACCTTCCATAGCAGTTCTGCCTGGCCCAGGGGACAGCCTACATCAGGTGACTGACTGATGGAGGAATACAAGGACCCCACCCTATGTTCCTGCTCCAGAGCTTCCTGCATGATGTTCCGAGGCCTCAGCTGCAGTCTCATCATGATTCAGCTTCTCCCTGTTTTCCCCCTTTCCTTACAAGTGTATCTCCCAAGAGTTTTCCCCAGTAAATATTTGGCAGGCACTGCCTGGTCTCAGAGTTTGTTTCCAGGGAAACCAATCTAAGACACCACATAAAATACTGTCAGAGTAATAAAAAACAGTACGGCTATAATGATTTGAATAATAATAAAAAAAATTTTAAACTTCATTACAGTTGTTATTTTATTTTTTTTATTTTTATTTTTTTTTTGCGGTACGCGGGCCTCTCACTGTTGCGGCCTCTCCCGTTGCGGAGCACAGGCTCCAGATGCGCAGGCTCAGCGGCCATGGCTCACGGGCCCAGCCACTCCGTGGCACGTGGGATCTTCCCGGACCGGGGCACGAACCCGTGTCCCCTGCACTGGCAGGCGGACTCTCAACCACTGCGCCACCAGGGAAGCCCACAGTTGTTATTTTATTACTTAGTGTCACTTTCTTAGAAACTCTGTGTATATATGAGAGGTGGGAATGGGCTCATAGTTAAATACACGATCACTTTCTGGTCTAATTCAGTGATGATGAGCTTAGTTGCCAACAGGAAATATTACTTTCATCTTTTTGCTTCCACTTAAGATGTCAATAGTACTCAAGTATATGTAATAATTTAAGTAAGCTAATAGCACCACCAGTAACATCTAAGACACACAGTCTTCCTAAATGAGGCTGCCTACTTGATTATCTTGAGGAGTCCTTTTGGGATTATCAGTCATGAATCACTCAGCTGACACTGTCAATACCTCCTGTAATCTTCAGACTTGGATTTCAGAGTGCAAAAACATGAATGCTTTTCATTTATAACAGAACGAATAGATTATAGCTAACTATTAGTTTTACTCTACTTATTCCATCATGGGAGATTTTATTTTATGTACATGAGTACATATTTTCCCTTTACTTTTACTGTTCTAACTGTGTGGCCCCTTTGCTCTGAGATGACAAACAGAAGACAAATCTGAGAAAAGAACTAGTATTTATTTAGTTTATACTCTCCATGTTCCAAAATATAGGGTGGTAAAGAGTACCAACCGGACTGAAAGCCATGCTCATTTCCTGATGTCAGGGGGTTTCTGGAGAACCATGCACCTGCATCACCCCCAGCCGCACATCTTCAGCACCTCTGGCCCTGAGTCTGGTAATATCTTGTTCACTCCATGCTGCTCTCTGCTTCCAGTCCTCTGCACATGCTCTTCTGGATGCCTAGGAAACCCTTCCCCTTATTTCTTTGTGGGATGACTTCTCTCTTTATTAAAGTATGGAATAGAAGTTATGATTACAAATATCATTGAATGTGCCATGAATAAATGTAGTGACTATTGCAAAAGAACTCAGCTCTCTTCCCTTTTATGACAGCATGACAACTTTCTATTTATAAAATAAAGAACACCTTAAGAGTTACATAAATAGAGAAAAGAAAGAACCCCTTTCATTAATCCTATAATCCAAACTCTCATAGATAGTGTTCACTGATAATTGTGTATCTGTCCATTTGCCTGGTTTCCTTCAAAACAGAATGAGTAGGTGTCACCTTTACCAGGAAGATTTCCCCAGAGTAAATTTCATGTTCCACTGGGTTCACATTTTTAGCTGCTCATACTTCTGTCTCATCCTATACCACAGTATACTGAAAGCATTGTTTTCCAGAGTATTGACAGTGAAAAATCAAGGCTGAGACCATGCATTATTCATTTTTATGTCACATGAATGGAGTAGAACTCTAGGGTTACAGTAGATGCTTATTAAATGCGAGTTGAATTGAACTGAATTAATGTGGAAAGTTTTATTCCTTTTATTCTGTGCAATTTAAATTAGGGGGATTTGGGTAAAATCTCCTGGAAAATGTTACCAAAGTCTTTGTGAATTTACTTCTCCATAAGTGATATCCAAGTCCTGCTCAGCCCTGTTGGTCATACTGTTATCAAAGAAGAGGTACAAGAGGAAGAGTCATGAGAAATTAGGGCAACAACTCGGAGCAGTTGAATGATTAAATTAGAAATAAAAGTTTACAGAGGAGATGCAGGACATTGGATCCCTGGGAAACAACCAATTTTATCTTCAAACATCCTGTTTTCATTAGTAACAGCTAAGCTCAAACAGCCTCCCCAGGTCCACTTTACCTCCATGCTCAAGTCTTTACATCTGTACTGTCTGTTAGAAGCTTTCATCTACTTTTCCAAACTACAGACCCCTCTTTTGCAGCCCCCAAGCTGTCATGGTCTTGCATACATCCTTCTTCACTCATGCTTTCCCTATTGCTTGGAATGTCCTCTCCATTTGAGGATCAAACTCTTCCTCCAGGAACCAAATCAAATTCTACTTGCTTTGAGAGAGCTGATGTTCTGACATTATAGAAACTACTACACATTCTGCTAATGATTCATGTTGATTTTTTCACTACTAATAACATTTCTGGTGTATCTACTTGTCTCTTGTTACATCTGTCAATCTTATTTCCCAATTGATTGTAAATCCTTTGAGGGCAAGGGCATTTCTGGTTCTGCTGCATACACCACAGCATAGTGTCTTGGAGTCTAGTGTGTATTCAACACGAATTTCCTGCTTGGTTGACTGACTTCCCTGCAGCATTCATTTCAAATTAGTTTATTTCCAAATTGGCCTAATTTTGCTGATTCTTCCTTTCCTTCTCAACCTTGATGTTCACGTTCCCCAGGGCCCAGTCCATGCTTGGTTCTTTTCTTTTCTCTATTTATAGGAACCTTCTTTGTGATTTCATCTCATCTCATGGTTTAAATGCCATGAAAATTCCAATTTCTCTCAACTTTGTAATTCTACCTCAGCCCTCTCTGTTGGCATCTAGAATCGTATTTCTCACTGTTTTATTGACATTCCACATGGATACTTGATAGGCATTTCAAACATAGTATGTCCACAGTTGAATTCTTGATCCTCTTCTTTCCTGTGTGGAAATGGGCCTTCCCATTTCAGTAAATGGTGAATCCATCCCTTCAGTTGCTCAGGGCAAAACCCCTTGAGTCATCCTCTGCTCCTCTCTTTATCGCCCACCCCACATGAAGGTATCCTATTGACTCTATCTCCAAATATCCAAAATCAAACCTTCTGTACCATTTATCTTTTTGCTGCCTGAATTTGAGTCTTTAGCATCTCTCATCTAGGTTCAGCTATCGTCTCTTATGAGCCCTTCTATCCTTGTGTACTTACAGTCTATTCTCAACACAGCATCCTTTAAAGGTCCAAGATAAATCATTCTACCTTTAATTTTGAAATTCTACAATGGTTCCCCATTTCACTAACCATCAAAGCCAAACCCTTAAAAAGGACAACGCTTTATACAGCCTATCCTCCTTGACTCTACACTCGCCACACACACATTTAGTGCCTCTCCAATATCAACTTTCCCTTACTTTTACTCTGCTCCAGAACCTTCAGTTTCCTTGCTTCCTAAAAAATATGCCTCAAATGCTTTACATTGGTTGTCAGCTCTACTTGGAAAGATCATCTTCCAGGTATCATTATTCCTAACTTTGTGTCTCTAAAGTTTTTGTTTTAATGCTACCAATTCAATGAGCCATTCTTGACTAATCTATTTAAAAGTATAATCACATGGTAGGCATTTTCCCCACCCACTCAGGCCCCAGGAAGCCTGCTGGGCTCCCGAGCCTTGTCCTCCATTCTCCAGGGCAGCCTCCGGCCACTTGGGTCCTAGAGGCATGAGAGGGAGGGAGGAGGGGGGTGGAAAGGAGGCGAAGCAGATGGGGGGAGGAGACCCTCTAGGACTGGAGGATCAGGGAAGGCGGAGAGAGGATTTCCCCCACCCATTCAGACCTGGGAATTCTGTTGGGATTCTGGGTGTGGTCCCCTGACTTCCAGGGCCTCTCTGGCCATGTGAGTCCTAGAGGCATAGAAGGGGGGAGAAGAAGAAGAGAGGACAATAGGGAAGGACCCTCTGGAATTGAAGGATGGGGGAATGCTCCTAGAGTTTCCCCTGCCCACTCAGGTGCAGGGAGCCTGCTGGGGTCCCAAACCTGGTCATCTGCTCTTCAAGGCCAGAGGCATTTCTGGGCCACTCCAAAGATTTTCTTCAATTCTTTTCATTATTTTTTTCTTTATTCTGCTCCTCGGCAGTTATTTCCTCCATTCTGAGGAAATCACTGAGCATAAGCTCTACTGCTTGTAACTCTTCTGCTTTTTTTCCCTCTTTCTTTTGGCCATCCCACGAGGCTTGCAGAATTTTGTTCACAAGCTGGGGATCAAGCCTGAGCTCCTGTGGGGGGACCTCCGAGTCTGAACCACTGGACTAGCAGAGAACCTCAGACTTCAGGGAATACTCATCAGAGTGGGGTCTCCCAGAGGTCTTCGTCTCAGCAACAAGACCCAGCTATGCCCAACAGCCTATAAACTCCAGTGCTGAAGCTTCAGGGCAAACAACCAGTAAGACATGAGCACAATCCTACCCATCAAAAAAAAAAAAAAAAAAAGAAGATGACAAAAAAATAAGTCACAGATAAAAGAGTGAGGTAAAAACCTCCATGACCAAATAAATGAAGAGTAAATAGGCAACTTACCTGAAAAAGAATTCAGAGTAATGATAGTAAAGATGATCCAGAATCTTGGAAATAGAATGGAGGCACAGATCAAGAATATACAAGAAATGTTCAACAAAGATCTAGGAGAACTAAAGAACAAAAGAACAGAGATGAACAACACAATAACTGTAATGAAAAATACACTAGAAGGAATCAATAACAGAACAACTGAGGCAGAAAAGTGAATAAGTGAGCTGGAAGACTGAATGGCGGAAATAACTGCCAAGTAGCAGAATAAAGAAAAAAGAATGAAAAAAATTGAGAACAGTCTCAGAGACATCTGGGACAACAACAAACATAACAACATTTGAATTATAGGGGTCCCAGAAGAAGAGAAAAAGAAAGGGTCTGAGAAAATATTCAAATAAATTATAGTGGAAAACTTCTCTAACATGGGAAAGGAAATAGTCACTCAAGTCCAGGAAGTGCAGAGAGTACCACACAGGATAAACCCTAGGAGAAGCACACTGAGACAACATATTAATCAAACTAACAAAAATTAAATTCAAAGAAAAAATATTAAAAGCAACAAGGAAAAAGCAACAAATAACATACAAGGGAATCACCATAAGGCTTTCAGCTGATTTTTCAGCAGAAACTCTTCAGAAGAGAGTGACAAGATATACTTAAAGTGATGAAAGAGAAAAACCTACAATCAAGATTACTCTACCCAGCAAGAATCTCATTCAGATTTGACAGAAAAATTAAAACCTTTACAAACAAGCAAAAGCTAAGAGAATTTGGCATCACCAAACCAGCTTTACAACAAATGCTAAAGGAAATTTTCTAGGCAGGAAACACAAGAGAAGAAAAAGACACACAAAAACAAACCCAAAACAATTAAGAAAATAGTAATCAGAGCATACATATTGATAGTAACCTTAAATATAAATTGATTAAATGCTCCAACCAAAAGACACAATGGATGAATGGATACAAAATAAAAACCAAAACCCATATACATGTTGTCTACAAGGGACCGAGTTCAGGCCTAGGGACACATACTGACTGAAAGTGAAATGATGTAAAAAGATATTCCATGCAAACAGAAATCAAAAGAAAGCTGGAGTAGCAATACTCATATCATATAAAATAGACTTTAAAACAGACTATTACAAAAGATAAGGAAGGACACTACATAATGATCAAGGGATCAATCCAAAAAGATGATATAACACATATAAATATTTATGCACTCAACATAGGAGCACCTCAATATATAAGGCAAAGGCTAACAACAATAGAAGGGGAAATAAACAGTAATGTGATAATAGTAGGGGACTTTAACACACCACTTACACCAATGGACAGATCATCCAAACGGAAAATAAGGAGACACAAGCTTTAAATGACACAAGAGACCAAATAAATTTAATTGACTTTTATAGGACAATCCACCCAAAAGTGGCAGAATACAATTTCTTCTCAAGTGGACACCGAATATTCTCCAGGATAGATCACATCTTGGGTCACAAATCAAGCCTCAGATAATTTAAGAAAATTGAAATCATATCAAGCATCTTTCCTGACCACAATGTTATGAGATTAGAAATCAATTACAGGAAAAAAAACTGTAAAAAAACACAAATATATGGAGGCTAAACGGTGCACTAATAAACCAAGAGATCACTGAAGAAAACAAAGAAGAATTTAAAAAATACATAGAAACAAAGGACAATGAAAACATGATGACCCAAAATCTATGGGATACAGCAAAAGCAGTTTTAAGATGGAATTTTACAACAATTCATTCTCACCTCAAGAAACAAGAAAAACCTCTAATAAACAATCTAACCTTACACCTAAAGCAACTAGAGAAAGAAGAACAAAGAAAACCCAAAGTCAATAGAAGGAAAAAATCATAAAAATCAGAGAAGAAATAAATGAAATAGAAATTAAGAAAACAATAGCAAAGATCAATAAAACGAATAGTTGGTTCTTTGAGAAGATGAAAATTGATAAACCTTTAGCTGGACTCATTAAGAAAAAATGGGAGAGGATGCAAATCAAATAAAATTAGAAATGAAAGAGGAGAAATCACTACTGACACCACAGAAATACAGAGGATTATGAGACTACTACAAAGAACTATATGCCAACAAAATGTATAACCATGAAGAAATGGACAATTCTTGGAAATATACAATTTTCCATGAACAAACAAAGAAGAATTAGAAAATCTAAACAGACCTATCCCAAATAATGAAATAAAAATTGTAATTAAAAATCTTCCAACAAAATAAGTTCAGGACGAGATGGCTTCACAGACAAATTCTATGAAACATTCGAGAAGAGCTAACACCTGTCCTTCTCAAACTCTTCCAAAAACATTGCAGAGGGAGGAACACTCCCAAACTTGTTCTACAAGGTCACCATCACCCTGATACCAAAACTAGACAAAGATACCACAAAAACAGAAAATCACAGACCAATATCACTGATGAACATAGAAGCAAAATCCACAACAAAATACTAGCAAACAGAATCCAACAGCACATTAAAAGGATCATACACCATGATCAAGTGGGATTTGTCCCAGAAATCCAAGGATTCTTCAATATATGCAAATTAATCAATGTGATACACCATATTAACAAATTAAGGAATAAAAGCCATATAATCATCTCAATAGATGCAGAAAAAGCTTTTGACAAAATTCAACAATGATTTATGATAAAAACTCTCCAGAAAATGGGCATAGAGGGAATCTTCCTCAACATAATAAAGGCCATATATGACAAACCTACAGCCAACATCATTCTCAATGGTGAAAAATTGAAAGCATTTCCTCTAAGATCAGGAACAAGAAAAGGGTGTCCACTCTCACCACTATTATTCAACATAGTTTTGGAAGTCCTAGATACAGAAATCAGAGAAGAAAAATAACTAAAAGGAATCCAAATTGGAAAAGAAGAAGTAAAGCTGTCACTGTTTGCAGATGACATGATACTGCTATATGTAGAAAATCCTAAAGATGCCACCAGAAAACTACTAGAGCTAATCAATGAATTTGGTAAAGTTGTAGGATACAAAATTAATGCACAGAAATCTCTTGCAGTCCTATACACTAACAATGAAAAATCAGAAAGAGAAATTAAGGAAATAATCCCATTTACCACTGCAACAAAAAGAATAAAATACCTAGGAATAAACCTAACTAAGGAGGCAAAAGACTGGTACTCAGAAAAATATAAAACACTGATGGAAGAAATCAAAGATGACATAAACAGATGGAAATTATATCATGTTCTTGGATTGATAGAATCAAAATTGTGAAAATTACTATATGACTCAAAGCAATCTGAAGATTCAATGAAATCCCTATCAAAATACCAATGGCATTCTTCACAGAATTAAAAAAAAATAATTATGATTTGTATGGAAACACAAAAGACCCCGAATAGCCAAAGCAACCTTGAGAAACAAAAACTGAGCTGGAGGTATCAGACTCCCTGACTTCAGACTACTAAAAAGCTACAGTAATCAAGACAGTATGGTACTGGCATGAAAACAGAAATATAGATTGGTAGAACAGGATAGACAGCCCAGAGATAAACCCATGCACATATGGTCACCTAATTTATGATTGTGGAGGCAAGAACATACAATGGAGAAAAGACAGCCTCTTCAATAAGTGGTGCTGGGAAAACTGGACAGGTACATGTAAAAGAATGAAATTAGAACACTCCCTAACACCATACACAAAAATAAACCTGAAATTGATTAAAGATCTAAATGTAAGACCAGACATTATAAAACTCTTAGAGGAAAACATAGGAAAAACACTCTTTGAAATAAACCACAGCAAGATCTTTTTTGACCCCCTCCTAGAGTAATGAATATGAAAGCAAAAATAAAGACATAGGACCTAAAATACATAAAACTTTTGCATGGTAAAGTAAACCATAAACAAGATGAAAAGACCACCTCAGAATGGGAGAAAATCTTTGCAAATGAAGCAATGGAAAAGGGATTAATGCCCAAAATATACAAGCAGCTCATGCAGCTCAATACCAAATAAACAAACATCCCAGTCAAAAAATGGGCAGAAGATCTAAATAGACATCTCTCCAAGGAGGACATACAGATGGACAGGGAGCACATGAAAGGATGCTCAACATCATTAATTATTAGAGAAATGCAAGTCAAAACTATAATGAGGTATCATCTCACACTGTTCAGAATGGCCATCATCAAAAAATCTACAAACAATAATTTCTGGAGTAGGTGTGGAGAAAAGGGAGTCCTCTTGCACTGTTGGTGGGAATGTAAATTGACACAGCCACTATGGAGAGCAGTATGAAGGCTCTTTAAAAAGCAAAAAATAGAATTACCACATGATCCAGCAATCCCAGTACTGGGCATATAACCTGAGAAAACCATATAAACTGAGAAAATCATAATTCAAAAGGACACATGTACCCCAATGTTCATTGCAGCACTACTTACAATAACCATGACGTGGAAACAACTTAATGTCCAATGACAGATGAATGGATAAAGAAGAGGTGGTATATATACACAATGGAATATTACTCAGCGATAAAAAGGAACAAAACTAGGTCATTTGTAGAGATGTGGATGGACCTAGACTCTGTCATACAGAGTGAAGTAAGCCAGAAAGAGGAATGCAAATATCGTATATTAATGCATATATGTGGAATCTAGATAAATGGTACAGATGAACCTATTTGCAGGGCAGGAATAGAGACGTAGTCATAGAGAATGGACATGTGGATATGCAGGGGAAGGGGAGATGGGACACACTAGGAGATTAGGTGTGACATAAATACACTACCATGTGTAAAATATTTAGCTAGTGGGAACCTGCTGTATAGCACAGGGAGCTCAGCTTGGTGCTCTGTGATGAACTAGATGGGTGGGATGTAGGAGTGGGAGGGAGGTCTAAGAGGGAGGGGATATATGTATACATATAGCTGACTCACTTCATTGTATAGTAGAAACTAACACAACATTGTAAAGCAATTATACTCCAATTAAAAAAAAAGTACAATCAATCCCCACTCCCCACATCTAACACTCTCAGACATCTTTATGTTTCTCTCTCTTTTCTTGTTTTATAACATGCATCACCCTCTAACATACTAACCAATTCCCTTTTTTTTTTCATTTTGTATTAATCTGTTCAATTACTAGGCTGAAATCTTCACAAGGGCAGGGATCATTGATATTTTGGTCACTGATATAGCCTAAGAACCTAAAACCATGCCTGAAAAATAGTACTTTCTTAAAAATATTGCTGAATGAATGGAATTTTAAAACAAAGTGTATGATCTTTCTATCTCTTACCATTTCTGTTTAGTGTGTTGCTGTTATTACTGAAATAGGAATTAGGTTGATTCTGTTCAAGTGAGTTCAATAAATCTCTTTGCAGATTTACTATGTGTAGTTTATTTGGCCTTCCTTCCAAGTAGCTTTACTGGAACTCTCCCAATATAAGAGAGACATGCAAATAAGAAACATATACATTTGTATTTATTGTTCTTGATTGATTGCTGTGGTTAGGACTTCCAATATTATGTTGAATAGAAGTGGTGAGCATGAGCACTCTTGTCTTGTTCCTGATTTTGGAAGGAAATCTTTCAGTTTTTTCACTGTGATATATGGAATGGAACGGTACTCAGCCATAAAAAAATAATGAAATAATGTCATTTACAGCAACATGGCTGGACCTAGAGATTATCATACTAAGTGAAGTAAGTCAGACAGAGAAAGACAAATATCATGATATAACTTATATGTGAAATCTAAAATAACATTACAAATGAATGTATTTAGAAAACAGAAACAGACTCACAGTTATAGAAAACAAATTTGTGGTAACCAAAGGGGATGGGAGGGAGGGATAAATTAGGAGTTTGGGATTAACATATACACATATATAAAATAGATACACACTACTATGTATATAAAATAGATAAACCGAAAGGTTTTACTGTATAGCACAGGGAACTATATTCGATATCTTTTAATGACCTATAATGGAAAGAATCTGAAAAAGTACATATATATATATATATATATATATATATATATATATATATATATATATACATATACACACACACATACATATATCTGAATTACTTTGCTGTATACCTGAAACTAACACAACATTATAAATCAACTATACTTCAATAAAAATTACATTTAAAAACATAGAAGGAAAAATGCTAAAAATAGATAAAAACAAAGAGAAAATGATGCTTAATCCAAACGATGATGACTGACTGGAGATCCTGTCAAAGTGAAGAATACAAATAAGAATAACACAATTTTGACAGTGGAGAAAAGAGAGAGGGTATTTCTAGTGGAGGGGCTGGCATGACTGCTGACCCCACATGAAGAGTGTCTAGTACATGATTAGCACAGGGATTAAGTGGAGGTTTTAGTTGGAAATGAAACAGAGTGGGTCTTTGCTAAGGCATTTGAGACCTGACTGTAGGCAGTCAGGGAAAACTGGGTGTTTTCAAAATTAGGGATGAAAACAGATGTCTTCCATTCAGTGAAGTGTGGGATTTGAGCTCAGGAACCCAACCCAGGAGTGAAGGTGGCTCAGGGCAGCCTCACATGGCTCTAGCAAATTTGTCCAGTTAAATTGCATTTATGTCCCTTGACGTTATTTCCTTCATTTGGATCTGAGAATAAGCCATGCTTGTGTATTCTTAATATAAACTGCAGCCTTAAGTTTGTTAATTAAAGAAATAGATTTTTTATGAGAACACATGAAGCCATTATCACATATAAGCTCTGTATCAAATGGGTCAGAGGTATTTTAGATTTTTTTTTCCTACCTCACAGTTGCCTGCTAATTATGTTTTATCTTGATTACAAACAACTATCCCTCAGGCCCCCAAGGAATGATTCCAATTAAGCATCACATAATGCCAATTTAAAAACTGAGAGGCCAGTCCAGATACCCTTTGACTAGAGCTGTCTTTCCTTCACTACCACAGGGATACCAGGGTTTCAGAGGAACTTCTGTACCCTTGAAGCCCCAGGCAGAAAGAAAAAACAGTGTTGAAAAGGCAGGAGATTCGGTCAGCTGCCAGCCTCCATGAAAATAAACTGTGCAAAAGAGTTGTGGGCTGTAGAAACTTAAACAGGCAGAGTCAATGTGAGCTTAGGTTGATTTATTCCCATTGAAGATGGAGTGCTGCTCAGTCTGTGAGGTGAGATGCTGAGTAACACACACCAAGTCTCCCATTACTGCCTCCTTTGGAGGCCAAGCTTGTAGTAAAACAACCAGAAAAACCATGTCCTTAGGAACAGAGCTCAGTACATAGTATGTAGGTGGGTTTCTTATTTTTTGGCATTGTGTTTCATCCTAATACCTTCATGATTGCCTTTTAAATCATCCTAAGGCGAGTCATTCACTGCCAAATAGCTTTGCGCTCCTCAGGATAGATCTCACTTTTCAACTCTCATAGAAGGGGAAAGGGAGTTTTATAATTACTAGGCAAATAAAGAAGTCAAGGAAATCAGACTCTGTGACACTCTCACACACATTTTAATGACATAAGAGCAAGTATTAGAGACATCTTGGGAAGATAGAGAAATAAAAGTGTGAACGTGATGTGAGGCCTGTTTGGAGTAAAAGCCAGTCTCATGGGGTATTGGATTGTGGAGTCAGAGAGGGTGACTTATAAGTATAGGAGATACAGATGGTAACCTAATTCCCTTCCTAATTTCCTGCCTGATGACCTTGTGTCCCTAATGAGTCACCAGCATTGGTTATTGTATAGTCAGGCCACTCAGAATGGCTGTTCTCTTGCTCTCTGTACATGCCCTGCCCAACCAGTGCCTGCTTCACCTACACATACTCACCTGACTGACCTTCCTATATACTCGTCACCAGGACCCAGCTGGTGACTGTTCTTATCAAAAGGGCAGGAAGGGGCATGTCCGTCTGCTGTTTTCCCTGGTAACTGATGAGCCAACCTGATGTCAAGTCCCTCTATAACTGGCCATCACCCATTTCCCTGGGAGCAAAGACTGCTGCCATGTCCTGCCCACTGTTTGCCGCACACAGTGGGGTGTTGCTCCAGGATCTTGCTTCAGTTGTGTAAGATCCACTCCTCTGCCACTGATCTATTAAACCACTGATGTCTCTGTTGCTGACTCTGGGCTCGTTCTTCAGTCTTACAGCTGGGAAAATGCAGGCCTTGTAGGCCTGTGGGGTGCAGCCCAACTGTTATGTTTATAGTAGTGTCCAAGGTAGAAATTGGAAGACTTCTATCTCATTCCTTTTTTCTTCTCATTCTATACCCTCCCTTTAGATGATTTTACTCTCTCCCATCTAATCGTGGGCATGTTTAACCACTAACACTAATATCCACCTTCAAAATCCAGTCATGGCTGGAGTTCTCTACTATATTCCAGATTCATAACTCCTATTTTCTACTCTAACATTTCCCTTGGATGTCCAAAAGACACTTCAAAATTACTGTGAACATACACAGCAGCTGAACTCACCACTGACATTCCTTCACCTGACCACCCCCACTGCCCCAATACCAACACTGTCTGATGAAATCTCCTTCTATATCCTTTCCATTCTGCCCCATTGATTTTTCTGGAATCCATCTTCTTATCACCCTAACCATCACCACACTGGGTCAGGCCTCACCTGCATAACTGCCAAGTTTCATCAGTCCTCACTGGCCTCCTCATCTTTACCCCTTTACCCAGCCGTCAATCCCTTTATCACTACAGGTGGGATCTTTTGGGAATAGAAATATGGTCACAGCATTCCTGCATTTAAAATAGATCTATAGTTTCTTATTACCAATAGCAGGTATTCCAATAAGGTATTTCTTATTCCAATAAGGTATTTCTTATTACCTATTACCAGTAGGTCTCCTGTTAGACCTAAAGTTTGTGAATCTCACCCCAGGTGAGATTCTGATAGACCTAAAGTTCGTGAATCTCACCCCAGGTCAACTGGGTTAACAATCATTTCAGAAACCACTCCCCAGCATGGGGTCACACACTTTGCATAATCTGGTTCCCACCCCACTTCACCTGTCATTACTCCTCTCCATACCTCCAACCATATTAAAATAGTTTTACCTTTCTGAAGATACTGGGTCATGGGGTCGTGTTGTTACCTCTGTAAGGAACGCCTTTATACCTATCTTTGGACAACTGAACTGATTTCCATTGTGCTGAGGCCTCACCCCCTGAAGCTTCTCCGTGAATGCCTTTCTGGTGGCATGGGACACATAGACTAGTTATGATCTGTATACCATACAGAAAGGGAATTATGGGAGGACAGGGCTTTACCTAGATTTCCACCCATATATCTCTAGCACCTAGGATGTCCCTTGACACATAGAAGATGTTCAGCAATGTTTATTAAATACACGTCCCCATCAGTGTAACCCTCCCTCTTTTCTTTGTTGTGAATAAATGCAGCAAATCTCACACGTATTTCAAATAAGTACATCTAGCAAATGCACCCAAGTTTGATTTTGTCCCTTTATGTGCTTTTAGCTTCAGCTTCTTTCTTGGCCTTTGGAAAGCCACACAGCCTGATCCCAACATCAGCACCTTTTCTGGCTGGCATCCCTAAGCTTCTACATGATCAATGACTGTATGATCATATAGGTAACATCATATCTAATTACCATGACAATATCAGCATTACAAATAAGTAAGTGATTCTGATTTATTGTTAATACCTCAATATTTAATTTTAAACAGAGGGAAGCACCATATACATAACTTTAAATGAAATCTTATGTGATTTATATGGAGAAACACTATCAGTCAGATGAGTTATTTGTCATTGCTAAAGAAAATAACTCAACCATTAATAATTATGGTAAAAGCTGTTAGATTTATGTACAAGAGTCATTATTAAGAACTTTGAAATAGTTACAGATGAGGAGAAGATTGACAGTTAAATCTATTAAAACTACCAATCTATTAAAACCACTGAAATTTTATGCTAACCAGATAAATTTAGGGGAAAAAAATGTCCTTTTTGAGCTAATGAATAAAAGACTTCTGTAAAATTTTTAAAAAGTATAAGATGGAAAATAAGAAGTATGTAATCTTATAATTTAACATGTGTAGAGTTGAATGGTGAATTAAATTTCAAAACTTTCACCACAATAATGATGAAGAATTGCATATATTTTGATTACGGTTGCTTGATTCCATGTAACGAGGACTCAAACAGTTTAAAAAAGCTGTTTGAGAATTTTAATCATGAACAAAATATCAACTGTGCCACCTTAAAATGTCAGTACTTGTAAAGTCTCCAAGCTCATTTATAACAATACTTATGGTAAATCATACTTGTAGATTTGAGTCTAAATATTTAAATGAAGTTTGATAAAATGATTATTAAAATACTGCCAACTACTATTAATAAAGTTAAAGACTTTTTTGGGTTTTTCTCAAGGTATAAATACCAGGTAGACTATTTTTATAGAAAATATGTTAGTAAAATAATGTTTTTATTTAATGATAATATACAGTGCACAAAAGACAAGTGATTTATTCATTGTGCTACTATTTTCTAATCAGATATTTGAGAGAGAAACAATGAAAAACATTTTTCAAAAAACTTTGGAACAGATTAATGATTATTCTTTTGGTCTACTTGCTTGATGAAACATTTCAGGATCTCAAGCAGCTAGCAACATAACTATTTGAAGAAATGTTTTAGAATGACATACTGTGAGGCAGATGTGCTGTACGATGATACTGACAATGGAAAAGAGTTCTGAGTAATTTAGGAATCCCGAGGGTACATCATCTTCATGGCATTTTTCATTGTGTGATTAGCACGACTAGTATCAAAGAAATTCTGGCCATAAGTAAAATATATGTATTTTGGTCAGTATATGTGTATATATATATATATATATACATATATATATATATATATATATATATATATATATGGTCATTTTTATCATTCTTCCTTAGTCAGAGACAAGCTAAAAGATTTTTGACCTTCCCCATCATATACAAAATGTTTAACCAATGTGGAGTGTTGACTATTCCATTTTAAAAGGCTGGTTAAACAAAAGAAAACCTTAATATTGTACTGTGCAGATAACAGTAATGCCGGGCTTGCAGAGAAAGAAGTTCAGTTGCTGGAACCTGCTGAATAAGTAATCAAATTGCTGTGCTTCAAGAGTGAGAGTAGTTTTTACACAAGGTATTTTGTAAAGATGTACAAATCATTCCACTCTAGGAAAGACGTTGAAATTGGTGTCATGTAAGGAAAGCTGAGATGCAGATGGAAATTCAGAGGCAGTATTTTGTGTGCCAATTGCCATTTCTTCATCCTCATTTCTAGATACAAGTATTAAGGACAAATTTGTTTCAAGTCATTGTGAAGCAGCAATTGCATACACAAATATTATAAATAACAAAATGTTAGATCACCAGTCTTAACTCTGCTTCTGTAAATATTCTGACAACAATCTTTTTCAAGCAGTGCACAAAAATTCTATATGTGACTTAATTTTAATGAAATTGATTGTGTTCTGAGTGTTTGTATATTTTGACTTTTTATTTACAACTTATATTGAATTATCAATATTATTCCATGCACTTCAGTATTTCTCAAAGTGTTTTATATTGTATGTATGCTATTTCAATATCCACATATGCCACAATTTTTTAAATTATTGCCTATTTTTGGATATTTGTTATATTTTTGATTACTTTTCTCAACTAGATAATGCTGTCAATAATTTCTTTTTGCCAAAGACAAACAATAAAACAAACTAGTAGAAACTCATTAATAGAAACTATTTCTAAGTTTTCTCTTAGATTTAAAGTAATGAAAGTGGGATCAAACGATATCAACTATTGAAATTACACTTATGGTTATTCTCATTTTATTTTCTATTTTATACACCACCAACAGTAAATTAGAATGGACAGCTCGTTAAGCTTCAACATTTAAAAAAAATCATATTTCCTGTTACTATTCCTTCTCTGGTTTTCTTCTGTCTCTGCCTTATGTCTGATAGAAATGAATTTAGACCTTGCAAATTTATCTCATGTTATTTAGGGCTATAGCAGGCAATTGGACTATTATTTAAGGATAAAATATATATCACATGTTATGCAATACTAATCAAGGTTCTCCAGACAAAGAGAGAGAGGGAGATAAAAAGAGAGAGAGAGGGAATTATTTTAAGGAATTGACCCATGTGATTGCAGAGGCTAGTAAATCCAAATCAGCAGGGTAGATGGGCATACTGGATGGGATGAGTTGACACTGCAACTCAAGTATGAAGGGATTCTGGAGGCAGAATTTCCTCTTCCTCAACGAATCTCAGTCTTTTTCACTTAATACCTTCAGCTGATTAGACAAGACCCACCCCCATTATAGAACATATTCTGCTTAACTCAGTCTACTAATGTAAATGTTAATTCCAACCATAACAACATTCTGAGTGGTATTTGACAAAACCTCTGCATACTATGGCCTAGTCATGTGGACATATAAAATTAACCATCATAAGTATTCCAAAAGATCAAACCCAGACCTAGCAAAGAATAAAACAAAACTATCATTAATTCAATTGAGTTACTAAGAAAAATACCCTTGGTATTTCTTTGAGAGAAGAATTTGCAAACTTGGCTATTGAGACATGACAAATATCAGCAACCACTTAAATGATAAAGGTGCTCTATCCTAGAAGTGCCCTTACAGACCAACATGTTCCAAAGGGTAATCTGAAGTCTTCATCTAAAGTTTGTCTTAGGAGACCTAATAAAGCTGATTGATTATCTGAGGGTCAGGAGTATTAAGGGGGCTCCATGATTTAATAGGGTTCAGGAGGCTTAAGAAGGTTGCTTGATTTAATGGGGGTGAGGAGACTTAAGGGGACTTATTGGTTTAATGGGGTTCCCATGATTTAAAGGGCCTGATTCAATCACTGGGAGTTACGTGATTTAAGGGGGCTGATTGAATCAATGGGGGTTAGGAGACTTAATACAGCTGATTGATTGAGGGTCAGGAGAATTAAGGGGGCTCCATGATCTAATGGGTGTCAGGAGGCTTACGAAGGCCAATTGATTCTGTGTGGTTCAGAGACTTAAGAAGCCTGATTGATTTCATAGGGTTCAGAAGGTTTAAGAAGGATGATTGATTTAATGGGTGTAAGAAAAATAAAAGTTTCTTAAAACTTAATGAAATCAAGAAACATTCTAATGACATCTACTGCCATAAGACCCTCGACCCTTCCTTCTGGGGCACTTTGGGCCAGAAATGTAAGCTATTGACTCCAGGATCTTCAGGATAAATAGAGGATTCTCACGTCTACCTCTCGGAGTTCTCATGAAAGTTATGTCATGGAAACCAAATAAAGCTTCTACCATACTACCTGGCACAGAGTAGGTATTCAACAATTTGTATTTATCTACCCCTCAATGTCATCATTCTAAAAACATCTCTCCCTTAAACTTAAGTTAGAAGCAAGCAAGATGATTATTCATTAAAACTTAGCCTAAGTAGGTTCTTCCCTGCTCTCTCTTCACCTTCCTATACTTGAGCCAAAAGATTAGAGGAATATATTCCCAAGAAATAGTAAGTAGTCAAAAGGATGAGATGTCTTTATCATTCCTTAGAACAAAAGCGGAATAATCAGGAGGTTAACTAGATATTTTTTATTAAATAAAACATTTAATTTTTGTAATGCTGCTAATAATTGGCTACTACTTAAGCTGACTTTATACACATTGATACATAAATATATATATAAAACTCATAAGGGGTGGCGGTGGTAGTGTGATGAATTGGGAGATTAGAATTGACATATATACACCAATATGTATAAAATAGATAACTAATAAGAACCTGCTTATCAAAAATGAATAAATTATATTAAATTTTAAAAAACTGATAAGGGCATATTATAAATACTTTCATTATCTCATATCAAAATGGACTCATATGGTATTGAATTAAATCTGTCCCTAACTTGGAATATCATCCTAGATACATTCTTCTCATCCCCTGTTAGAGGTAGAAGATCATTATCAGGAGATCAACTGCCAGTTTAATAACAGTGTATAGGGTAAATGGAAGTTATTGACAAGCAAGACTTTACTTTGAAAAAATAGTTCAATATTTGAAGAACAAAAGATATGGCTTATTTATATGCCCTATATTTACTGAAACATTTTGCTTTTGCCTCATGAAGCAACTTACACAAGTTATTGATAAACAGAGAACATTGAGGCTTACCTGATATTGCCCAAATACATCTACTTCAGAATATATTTGATTTTTAAAAATCACTTGCTTGCAGGTTAATGAGGAATAAGAGAATCTTTCATGTCCTATAGGTACTTGGAGTTCAGGTTACTAACCTATTAAGTGGCTACTCTAATATACTATGATTTTGTTGAAGATTAACCAAGAGATGTACTCATGGAATTTTAGGTTTTCATGATTACATATTACTTTAAAAAATAAAAATCAAATTGTTTGACTTTGGCTGGTGGAGAAAAGAAGAAAAAATTAGTCCTGCTTATCTGTTGGTGGTACTAAATTTTAAAATGGATAGATAAATATTAATAGATAACTAGGTAAATAGCAGAATGCATGCTGTTGGACAAAAAAATAACAAGAAAGTCTACAGGTTATAGAGGTGTTATATATCTGAAATTTGTAACAGCTAGTCCAAGAAGTTCCCAGAAAAAGAGAAAGTAGCAAGCAGGCAATAGCAGCATCAGAGTCTTGCCCAAGTTAGGAAACAACACAGATTAGACCCTGTAAAGAAAAGCTGGTTAGTCAAGAACCAGGTGGCAAAGAAGCAAAGAAACAGAGGATGCTATTGGTTGGAGAGTAAAATAAGTGAAATGACCTAAAGATCTGGAAGATGTGTGTAAATTACAAGACAGTGTGTGCTTTCTATGTCTGGTCCTGTGCCAACACATAGTAGGTGCTTGTTTTAGATGTCAGCCCTCTTGAATGCCTCACCTGCTTTACTGATGGTTGGCCTTTTCTCTCCCCAGTCTGTGGTGAATGGCCTTGTGACCTGTGAGTTTCCACCATCTGAAGACAAAGGCCCTGAGTTTCTGGCTTCTCCCATCAACTCTTGACACAGAATCCCACAAAACAAAGGTGGAATGTTGCTTCCTAGTCATTGCCCGAGAAGCCATGTGACAACACCCGGGAATATGTGTATGTGCATGGGTGATGAGCAGTGTAGCCAGGAGACAAGTGGAAGTCAATGGATAAATTTGCTCTCCAATGTTCCCTCCATTGGATGTGCCTTATGCTTGGTTTTCCATACACCAGGCTGGTCTCTTGGTGAAATAATGACCAGCTTCATAACACAATATCGTGTTTGTTTGTTTTCTATTCTATCTCACTTCATTTACCTTTTTTCCTCATTCTTGCTGGTCTAGGGTTGTCCTTTACAGTA
The DNA here is from genome assembly GCF_964165515.1 of Mesoplodon bidens. Lineage (NCBI taxonomy): Eukaryota > Metazoa > Chordata > Mammalia > Artiodactyla > Ziphiidae > Mesoplodon > Mesoplodon bidens. The sequence continues at coordinate 2,643,343 of NC_138165.1, read as the reverse complement.
ATGCCTTAGCACATAAGTTTTGCTTTGAGCTGTGTTTTCTATAGAACATAGACTAACATAATAGTTGTAGAAGTAGGTCTAAAGAGCACATCCTGGGGATGAGATTTTGGACTTGGATTACCTACTTACCTGAGACATAAGATCCCATTGTTGGTGGTCACCAGAGTAATGAACACCCTAGCATGCAGTAACATCAAAGTTGCTAAAGTTTTCACCTGTGGTTAACTGGGAAGAGAGACAAGGGAAGGGCAGTCCACTGGGAAAACAACTAGCTGTGATTTTATGTTTTAAAAATTTTTGGCCACACCCTGTGGCATGTGGGATCTTAGTTCCCCAACCAGGTTGAGATTCAGTCATATTTATATGTATGTCAATAATTCTTTCCATTTTATTGCTGAGTAATATTTTATTGTACAGATATGCCACAACATATTTATCCATTCCCATCTCGATGGCTGCTTGAGTTATTTCCAGTTTGGAGCTATTATAAATAAAATGTCATGAAAATGTATTTACAAGTCATTGTATGGACACATGCTTTCATTTTTTTTGAATAGATGTCAAGGAATAGGAAGACTGGGTCATAGAGTAGGAGTATGTTTAAACTTTTAAGAAACTGGTGACCTAAATGGGAAGGAAATCCAAAAAAGAGGGGATATATGTAAACATATACCTGATTCATTCTGCTGTACAGTAGAAACTAACACAATCTTGTAAAGCAACTATACTCCAATAAATTTTTTTTTAAAAAAACTGGAAATCTAGTTTTGAAAGTAGTTGAAGCAGTTTTTTTTTTAAATTTTCACTAGCAGTCTATGAGAATTCCAGCTTTTCTACATGTTTGCCAAAACTTGGTATAGTCAATTTTTAATTTTAGATATTCTAGTGTGCAATGGTGTATCACTGTTATCATTTGTATTTCCTTAATGATCATGATGTTGAATTTTTTCATGTAGTTATATGGCATAACTATAACTTCTTTGGTGAAAAATCAGTTCAAATCTTTTGTCTATTTGTTTTTTGGGGTTGTTTTCTTACTACCGAGTTCTGAGAGTGTTTCATGTATTCTGGATACAAGTCATTTATTGGATATATGATTTGTAAACATTTTCACCCAGTCTTTTTTTTTCTGTTTACAGTGTATTTTGAAGAGCAAAATGTCTTTATTTTGATCAAGCCAAATTATATTTTTTCTTTAATGGACAGTGCTTAATTTATTGCAACTAAATAACTCTTTACCTAAGCCAAGGTTAAGATGTTTACTTCTGTATTTTCTTCTAGAATTATTAGAGTTTTAGGTTTTCCATTAGGACTATGAACTATTTTGAGTTAATTTTCGTATATGGTCAAAATTAAGGGTCATATTTTATTCATGGAGTAGCCAGTTTTTCCAACTCTGCAGAAAAGACACTAGCCAATGGAATGTTATTTTTTGTTAACAGTTGAGTGTGTAGATATATTTCTGCATCTTCCATTTTGTTCCAGCAATCTATTTTTCTAGCTTGATGCCAATGACACAGTCTTAATTATTATAGCTTTATAATGTGTTGAAGTCAATGTAATTCTTTTAATTTTGTTATTTTTTATTAAATATTTTATGTTCTTTACATTTCTTTAAGAAGTTTGGAATCAGCTTCTCAGTTTTTATATCAAAATTCCTGCTGGGACATAGAATGTTATTATGTTGAAACAGTAGATGCATTTGAAGAGACATGACATCTTAAAAGCATAGAGTCTTCCTATTCATAGAAACAGTGTATCTCTCCATTTATCTATGTCTTCTTTACTTTCCCTCAGTACTGTGTTTTAATTATCAATGTACAGTTCTTAAACATACATTATCAGGTTTATTACTATTTCATAGTTTAATGCTACTGTAAATTGTATGGGTTTTACTTCAATTCAATTTCTGTTGTTGTATTTTATAAAAATGCAGTTGTTTTTTGCATGTTTGATGATCTAGATTCCTGTATACATGCTAAATTCAGTTATTTATTCTAGCAGTACTTTTTTTTATGTGGATTCCATAGGATTTTTTACATAAACAATCATGTTGTCTATAAGCAAGAACAGTATTGCATCTTTCTGATTTGAAAGTTTAATTTATTTTTCTTATCTTGCAGTAATAGCTGTAATCTCCAGCACTAAGTTAAAGTAGTGAGAGGAGACATTTGTGCATTTTTACTAATATTAGGGAGATAACATTTAATCTCTCACCAGTAAGTATAATGTCATGCTGCAGATTTTTCACAAAAACCCTTTACCTGGTTGAGGAAATTTTCTTCTATTTATAGTTTGCTGAAATATTTTTTATCAGGAATGGATGTTGAATGATATCAAATAATTTTCCTGAATTTATTGAGATGTTTGTTAATGTTGTGAATTACAGTAACATTTTTTAATGTTAAATCAATCTTGCAGCTCCAGAATAAGCCTCAGTTGGTGATGGTATATTATGTTTTTAAAAATAGTTATATTCAATTATATGAATTCTGTTAAAAATTTTTGAATGTGTGTTCTTGAATATTTTCAACTTGTGGTTTTGATATTGATATGTAGTTTATTTTTTCCTCATAATGCTTTTGTCTTGTTTTTGTATCAGAGTTATGTTGACCTCATAAAAAGAATTGAGAAGTCTTCCCTATTTATTTTTTGGAAAAGTTTCCATGGAATTACAATTAATTATTCCTTAAAATTTTAGTAGAATTGCATAGTGTAACCATTTGGGCTTGAAGTTTTCTTTGTTGTAAAGGTCTATCTATGCACTCAATTTCTTTAATATATTTGGGAAACTTTAAGCTATCTCTTCCTGGGTAAACTTTAGTAGTTAATGTCCTTCAAAGAATCTGTTCCTATCACGTAAATTGTCAAAGGTATTAGCATTAAGATATTCAGAACCCTTAACAAAGTGGGTATAGAGGGAACATATCTTAATATAATACAGGCCATGTATGACAAGCCTACAGCTAACATCATACTCAACAGTGAAAAGCTGAATTTTTTTTTAAGATCAGGAACAAAATAAGGATGCCCATTCTCACCCCATTTATTCAACATAATATTTAAAGGCCTATCCAGAACAATTAGGCAAAGAAAAGAAATAAAGGCATCCAAATTGGAAAGGAAGAAGTAAAACTGTCTCTATTTGCAGATGGCATAATATGTATAAAACCCTAAAGGCTACACCAAAAATCTTTTAGAACTAATAAATGAGTTCAGTAAATTTGCAGGATATAAAATCAATATACAAAATCAGCTACATTTCTCTACACTAATAACAAACTATCAGAAAGAGAATTTAAGAAAAAAATCCTGTTTACAATCACATCAAAAATAATAAAATACTTAGGAGTAAATTTAACCAAGGTTAATCAGTGATGTGTACACTGAAAACTATAAGTCAGTGATGGAAAAAAATTGAAGACAAAAACAAATAGAAAGATATTCAATGCTCATGGAATAATTAATATTGTGAAAATGCCCATACTATCCAAAGTAATCTACAGATTCAATGCAATCCCTCATCAAAATTTCAATGGCATTTTTCACAGAAATAGAATAATCTTAAAATTTGTATGGATACACAAAAGACCCCAATTAGCCAATGCAATCTTGAGAAAGAACAACAAAGCTGGAGGCATCACCCTTCCTGATTTCAAAGTATATTACAAAGCTATAGTAACCAAAGTAGTACAGTGCTGGCATAAAAACAGACATATAGATCAATGGAACAGAATAGAAGACCCAGAAATAATCCCACACATGTATGGTCAAATAATTTATGACAAAGGAGCCAAGAATATACAGTGAGGGAAGGACAGTCTCTTCAATAAACGGTGTTGTGAACACTGGACAGCCACAGGCAAAAGAATAAAAATGGACCACTGTCTTAAACCATACACTAAAATAAACTCAAAGTGGATTAAAGATTTGAACGTAAGACCTGAAACCATAACTTCTAGAGAAAAACATAAGCAGTAGTCCCCTTGAAAATCAGGCTTGGCAATGACTTTTTGGATGTGTCAACAAAAGCAAAGGCAACAACAACAAAAACTAAATAAAATGGGACTATATCAAGCTAGAAAGCTCTGCACATCAAAGGAAACCATCAACAAAATGAACAGGCAACCTATAGAAAGGGAAAATATTTGCAAATCATATATCTGATAAAGAGTTAATATCCAAAATATATAAAGAACTCAAAACTCAATAGCAAGAGAACAAAATACATGATTAAAAAGTGGGCAGATGATCCAAACAGATAGTCTTCCAAAGAAGACATACAGATAGAAAACAGGTGCATAAAATGTTGTTCAGTATCACTAATCAGGGAAATGCAAATCAAAACCACAATAACACTTCACACTTGTTAGAATGGATATCATCAAAAAAGACAAGAAATAAGAAGTGTTGCAAGGATGTGAAGAAAAGGGAACTCTTTTGCATTGTTGGTGGGAATGTGAATTGGTGTAACCACTATAGAAAACAGTATGGAGGATCCTCAAAAACTTCTGGGTATTTATCCAAAGGAAATAAAAACATTAACTTGAGAAGATATGAATCCCCATTTTATTGCACTATTATTTACACTAGTCAAAACATGGAAGCAACATAAGCATATATTTTGATGGATGAATGGATAAAAAAATGTAGTACATAAACAATGGAATATAATTCAACCATAAAAAGAAGGACATCTTGCCGTTTGTGACAACATGGAAAGACCTGAAAGCATTATGTTAAGAGAAAGAAGTCAGACAGAGAAAGACAAGCACTGTATGATCTCACTTATACATGGACTCTAAAGATAAAAACAATAATATAGTAATAATAATAAAAAAACAAAATAACTCACAAAGAAACTGAACTCTTAGGTACAGAGGACACGTTGGTGGTTACCAGAGGTAGTGGGTGGGGAGGGGTGAACCAAATGAGTGAAGATGGTCAAAAAATTACAAACTTTCAACTATAAAATAAATAAATCATAAGGATATAATGTACCATATGGTGACTATAGTTAATAATATTATGTTGCATATTTGAAAAGTTGCTAATTGTGTAGGTCTTAAAAGTTCTCATCACAAGAAAAAAAGTGTAATTTTATGGTAATGGATGTTAACCAGACTTATTATGGTGATCATTTCACAATATATACAAGTATTGAATCATTACTTTGTACACCTGAAACTAATATAATAGTATATGTCAATTCTATCTCAATAAAAAAGAAAAAAAAATATGTATTGCAGATCTGATTTATTCCAGGCACTTCTCTCAGTACTGTGGATGTCAAAAATATATTATTCCCATATACCTATGCAAAATCGCTTCCTCCAACTTTTTTTTTTCAAAATATTATTAAACTGGCTGGAATATGGACACTAATATTCTTGCAACTTTTCTGTAAATCTAAAACTATTCTAAAATGTAAGTTTATTAAATGTTAAAAAATACACTCATAATAGTCCCTTATTATCCCTTTTAATATTTTTAGAATTTAGAGTGATGTCAACTATCTCATTCTTGATGTTGACAATTTGTGTCTTCCCTCTTTTTCCTTATCAGTCTGACTAGGGTTATCAATTATATTGATCTTACCAGATAACGAGCTTTTGGTTTCAGAAATTTTCTTTACTATTTTTCTGTCTTCTATTTCATTGATTTCCACTCTGATCTCATATTTATAATTTTTTCTTCTTGTTTTGGTTTCACTTTTTCTTCTTTTTCTAGTTTCTTAAAGTAGAAGTTAGGGTCATTGATATGAGACCATTCTTTTTGAACACTGTGTTTATGTGCTAAAAATTTCCTGTTTGGGTAAATTTTGCTTTACTTCTATACAACAAAAATAATGTGATTTGTTTTCATTTTTATTTATTTCAACATACATTCTAATTTCTATTTTGAATGTAATATGGATTACATCGGATTACTGGATTATTTAGAAGTGATTTTTTTTTGGTTTCTTGGTTTTAATAATTTTCAAATATTTGAGGACTTCCCAGATATCTTTCTAGTATTGATTTTTAATTTAATTACATATTGGTCAGAAAGCAAAATTTTAGTGACTTGATTCACTTTAAAATTACTGAAACTTGTTTTATGGTCCTAATATAACATTATATAATATGATGATATACCATATCATATCACTGCTAAACTGTTCGAGTGAGCTTGAAAATAATCTGTGCTCTGGAGAGGATGTGGAGAAAATGGAACCTTACAGTCACTATGGAGAACAGTATGGAGGTTCCTTAAAAAACTAAAAATAGAACTACTATATGACCCAGCAATCTCACTACTGGGCATATACCCTGGGAAAACCATAATTCATGTACCACAATGTTCATTACAGCACTATTTACAATAACCAGGACATGGAAATAACCTGTGTCTATTGACAGATGAATGAAGAAAGAAGATGTGGCACATATATACAATGTAATGTTAGCCATAAAAAGAAACAAAATTGAGTTATTTGTAGTGAGGTGGTTGGACCTAGAATCTGTCATACACAGTGAAGTAAGTCAGAAAGAGAAAAACAAATACCATATGCTAACACATGTATATGGAATTTTAAAAAAATGGTTCTGATGAACTTAGGGGCAGGACTGGAATAAATACACAGATGTAGAGAATGGACTTGAGGACACAGGAAGAGGGAAGGGTAAGCTGTGATGAAGTGAGAGAGTAGCACTGACATATATACACTACCAAATGTAAAATAGATAGCTAGTGGGAAGCAGCTGCATAGCACAGGGAGATTAGCTAGGTGCTTTGTGACCACCTAGCGGGGTGGGATAGGGAGGGTGGGAAGGAGATGCAAGAGGGAGGGGATATGGGGATATATGTATACATATAGCTGATTCACTTTGTTATATAGCAGAAACTAACACACACACACACAAAAAGAATTGTGCCTATTATGATACATCTCATATGTTTGTTAATGATTAATGGGACAGGCAATTAGCCCATTAATGAAATACTGCTTTTCCAATTTTTAGAATAAACTACTGACTTTCATTACCAAAAAAAAAAAAAAAAAAAGAAAATAATATGCTTTGTTGGATGAAGTTTTCTATAAATGTCAGTTTGACCAAATTGGACAATAGTGTTTTTCTGCTTTCTAAACCCAAATGGATTTACAAACACTTGTTTAATCAAGTATTCAGAGAAAGTGTTGAAATCTTTGTACTTGTGGATTTGTGTTTTTCTTTTTATAGTTTTATCAGTTTTTCCTGATATATTTTGAAATTCTATTATCAGATGTTTAAACATTTAACATTGTATGTGTTCTTCAAAAATTGAATATTTCATTATTATGAAATTACCTTCTTTATCCTTGCTGATAAATTTTCCTCTATGATGTCTGACAGCAATATATCTATATAGCTTTTTTCTTTATATTAGGGATAGCATGAAATACCTTTTTTCATCTTTTTACATTTTTCTATTTATGTCTTCATATTTAAAGTGATTTTCAAGTAGACAGTATAAGGATTTTATCTAATCAGACAATCTTTGCCTTTTGTTAAACTTTCTCTCTCTATGAAATTAGGTAAAACATTTCCCTATACTGGTCTTGAAGGCATGTCCTTAGGTGGGAGTGTCTCTATGCAGTCTGCATGTGCCCAGTGGCTTTGGTGGGAGAGCTGGCTCTGAAGTGAGCATGGGTCATGTCTTCTCCTAGGGTGTGCTGGCAGCCCCTACTTTGATGGGAGGTAGGACTGATGATGGAGGAGCTAGAGCCAGAGCCAAGTGTGAACTGGGGCTTCATCTGTGGTCAATGGCAGTCACTACCTTATCAGAGGCAGGGGCAGGACCAAAGATGTTGGAGCAAACACACTCTGAGGGTCAGTTCCAGGTTGGCTACATTCTTTGTAAGTGTGTAGACTCCCACCACGAGCAGCACCTCTGCTCTAGTGGAGGGTCACGCCAGAACAACAGGGGCTAGAGCCCACACCCAGTATGAGCTGTGGTGCACAATGGGATGGTCCCACTTAGCCACTCAGAGCCCCATGTAGTTTCCAATCTGTCACCTCTGTGTGTATGCTGGCTCATGTGCTGGGATGGTCCTGGAGTTTGGTCAGAACCCCAGGCAGTTTTCAATCTACTGCCTTTGCGAGCACACTGGTGATTGCTGCCTTGTCTTGTTCAGAGGAACAGTTGGGTTTGAGCTGACTCTTTTCTCTCCAAGTGTTCTCTAAGCATGTGCACTATTATTTTTGGCAACGGCCCCACTGCTCCAGTGGAGAGCCACACAGGCACAAGAGAGACTGGAGCAGTCAGGAGCCAGGTGCAGGCTATAGTGTGTGCTGGGGCAGTCAAGAGAAACCAGCCAAAGCTCCTGCCAGTTTTCAATCTGCTTTGTCTGCCTTGTCGCCAAGAGAAACTGAGTGTTGCATGTACCTTTTACAAGAAAAAGTCTCAGTGTCTTACAGCCCTCTGGCACATCCCACTGGTTTTCAATCCAGCTAAAGGGATTCATCTTCCTTCCCCAAGGGTGGAGGTGCCCAATACGTGGCTTGAACTTCTCACTCCCCAGGAGGACTTCTGAGCCCATGTAATTCTGCTCTTCTTCTGTGTCTCCTGCTAAGGATGCCCCCATTTGATCACTTCTCCTCTTTTCCTACCAGACTCCATGTGGTTCTTTCTTACAGCGTTTGTTGTACAAGAGCCTTTCTGTCAGTCTCTAGGCTGTTTTCAGCAAGAGTTGATCCACCTGTAGTTGTATTTTGAATATGCTCATGGGGGGAGGTGAGCTCAGCATCCTCCTACTCTGCCATCTAGATCTCCCTTCTGACCCTTCAGTTCTTTCTTGTAACTCACAATTTTATCTTTGCTTTGTTAAATGTGATGTTTTTGTTCTCCACTGAGTTTATTTATTTGATTATTTTCACTTTTATATATTAATTCTGCTTAGTAGCTATTGCTTCTAAGGTTTTTAGGTTTCTTGAATAGCTTTGTATATTTTAAATATTCACCTATTAAACATTACAGATTGTTCTACTAATATGTCAGGATCTTGAAATAATTAATCTTAGAAAACATGATGTTATATATTTATATAAGATTGTTTCTTGGATAATCTATAACTATTTTTTTCTTTGAATTTCTCATCACTTGGAGGTCTTCCTGTAGGAATCCCATCATGCATGGGTTATAGGTATTTCCGTACAAAACGTTTTACTTTGGCATCTACCAGGTATTACACGCTTCTCATAAGTTCAGGACTTCCTTGTAATATTAATAATTTCATGTAGCTGTTCCCAGAATTCTGTGTAGTGAAGGCTGCAGGCTAAGGACCATTGCCTTCTGTATTTCTTTCATTTTTAAAAAATTAATGGTATACAATTTTTGACTGTATCAATTTATAAATGTATTTATCAATTGACTGTATTAAATTGAAATAAATATGCAATATTACCATTATTATTGACCTTTTAATTCTTTTTTCAGACACTGGTAAGTTTTTATTACTCTGTTAATTTAGAAGTAAGAATATTCAGATGAAGACATGGTGACTGTTTTAAATAGGACACATTTACACTTAACTATATTCACCCAAATTAGTATACACAAACACACACACTCCAATATTGTAAAAACAATGCTAGTCATTAAATATAAATGATGAAAATGCATGTTATAGATAATAGGGGCCATAATTTACTACTGCTTAGGAAATTTTTCCAAATGGAGGACATACTGGATCATTACAAATGACCAATATGTAGTTAGTTGGTGGTAATTTTACTTTTATTGGGTTGGTCAAAAAGTTCGTTCAGGTTAAAGTCTTACAGAGAACCCCGAATGAACTTTCTGGCCAACCCAATAAAAAGTCAGACTTAAAGGCAAGATCTATACCTTGTTGACACCTAGCTACTAGAAAATGTAGACTCTGAGATAAAAGGTCTATTCTCTACCCTTAAACTGTACATTCAATTAGTTTTTTTAATAATAATGTCTTTATTTTTAAAATTTGTATTAATTGAGGTAATACTGACATATAACTTTGTGTAATTTTAAGGTGTGTAACATGTTGATGTGATACATTTCTATATTGTAGTATGATTATCACCATAGCATTAATCACATAATTATTATTTATTTTTTGTGGTGGGAAAAATTAAGATTCAGTCTATTGGCAATTTTGAAGTTTATAATGAACTACTGTTGTTTATAATCTCTACGTTTTGCATTAGATCTCCAGGACTTATTTATTTATTAGCTTCAAGTTGGTAACTTTGAGCAACAAATCCTCAATTCTCCCACTTCCTGCCCTTGGGAACCACTATTCTACTCTTTGTTTTCACATGTCCAGCTGTTATAGATTCCACATAAAAATGATATCAGATAGTATTTATATTTTCTTGTCTGACATCTCACTTAGCATAATGCCCTCAAGGTCCATCCATGTTGTCACAAATGGCAGAATTTCCTTTTTTCTCGTGGCTGAATAATATTCCATTGTAATATAGATATTACGTGTTTCTTATCCATTCATCCACTGACAAACACTTAGATTGTTTTCATATCTTGAATATTGTTAATAATGCTGCAACAAACATGGGAGTGCATGTGTCTCTTTAATATCTTGTTTTCATTTCCTTTGGACTTATATCCAGAAGTGGAATTGCTGGATCATATGGTAGTTCTAATTTAATTTTTTGAGGAACCTCCATACTTTTTCTATAGTGGCTGAACCAATTTACATTGTTAGTGTATCAAAACACAACTGATTTATATATGTTGATTCTATATCCTACAACTTTACTGAATTCCTTGATTAATTCCAACAAAAATTGTTTTGGTTGAATCTTTCGGATTTTCTATATATAAGATCATATCCTTGGCAAATAATGATAATTTTACTTTCTCCTTTCTGATATGGATGCCCCTTATTTCTTTGTCTTACCAAATTGCTTTAGCTAAGACTTCTGTACTGTACTATGTTGAATACAAGTGGTGACAGTTGGCACCCTTGTCTTTTTTCTTAACTTAGAGAAAAATCTTTCAAATTTTCTGTTTAGTATAATGTTACCTGTGGGTTTGATATATATGGCCTTTATTATGTTGAAGTATGTGTTTTCTATAACCAATCTGCTAAGGGTTTTTATCATGAAAAGATGTATTTTGTCAAATTCTTCACGATAATTATATGATTTTTACTTTTTATTCTATTATTGTGGTATATCACATTTATTAATTTGCATAAGTAAACCACATTTGCATCCCTGGGATAAATTCTACTTGGTCATGATGTATAATCCTTTAAATGTGTTATTAAATTCAGTTTGCTAATATTTTGTTAAACATTTTTACATCTATATTTGTCAGAAATATGTCTGTAGTTTTCTTATTCTTATAGTGTCCTTATCTGCTTTTGGTATCAGGGTAATGCTGGCCTTATAGAATGAATTCAGAAGCATTCCTTTCTCTTCAATTTTTTGAAATAGTTTGAGAAGGATAAGCATTAATTCTTCTTTAAATGTTTGGTAGAAGACACCAGTGAAGCCACCAGGTCCTGGCTTTCTCTGTTGGGAGACTTTTAATTACTGATTAGTTGTCTTACTTGTTATTGGCCTATTCTGGTTTTCTATTTCTTCTTTATTCAGTATAGGTAGATTATATGTTTCTAGGAATTTATTCATTTTTTCTAGGTTATCCATTTTTTGGCATATCATTGTACATACATATACTCTCTCATAATCCTGTATATTTCTGTAATATCAGTTGTATGTCTCTTCTTTTGTTTATGTTTTATTTATTTTGGTCTTTTTTCTTTTTATCTTTGTTAGTCTAGCTAAAGTTTTATCAATTTTATCTTAAAAAGAAACAGGGTTTAGTCTTGCTGATTTTTTTCTATTGTTTTTCTGGTTGCTCTTTCATTTATTTCTGCTCTAATTTTTGTCATTTCTTTCCTTCTGCTAGTTTTGTGCCAGGTTTTTCTTCTATTTCTATTTCCTTGAAGTATAAAGTTGTAGTTTTTTAAAGATCTTTTCTTTTTCTTAATATATACATTTATTGCTAAAGTGGTGATTAATTTAGCTTTAACCTGGGACCTCTTATCCTGTTTCATGCATTTTTACATGCTGTATGTGTAGATAGAAGTAAGAATGACTACCCAGTTGGCACATATAAAAATGAGGACTGACTTTACCTTCAAAAAAATTTTTTTAATAATGAAGGAGTTAAATATGGACACAAGTGATATACTTCCTTCACAATTAATAAAATTGAAAGTTATTAATTTTCAAGATTTTTCAAGATAAAACATGCAGATTATATATTTTTTCCTTTTTAAAAAAAATCTAGTATTCTTCTTAATTCCCCAAACCATGCAGTTCTCCATCTTTTCTCAGGACAGCATGAAAACTCTTCAGTATAAATCCATAATAATTATTGAGTTATTGAATAATTATTCAATTCCAAAGCATGCTGCTTCAAGAACGCAGGTATGTATTGCTCTTAATGCTTCTTTCTATGTCCATTTTATACCCTTTGTTGATAAATCAGTATGTGTGAGGCTTTGTGTGGGTGGGGTGTATCTTGTATAAATTTTTACTGAATTCAAAAGTTTTTATGAACTCAGGAAATACTGTTAGGTGACAGTGGAAGATTTGAACTGTAAAAAATAATTAAGACTAGCCATGAATCAGAGATAGCAAGTAGTAAAACAGGAAGATAGAAAGTTAAAAAAAAAAGTAATCTGGTGGTAAATAGATGGTGAAGCTTGATTTTGAACTCAATTGCTGGAGGAAGAGAAAAATACAATGAAACTGACTCTTAAAGCAGCCAAGATTCCTAATAGAAATAGCTTATTTGAGGCATCACAAAACTGGAAACCATAAAATTAGTCCTGTCCATCAAAATTAATCAGTTTTATAAAGAAATCTACTAATGATTCAATGCTTCTACTCACTGAAGAAAAGACTGGCAAGAATCCGAAATAATACTCTAAATAATTCTCCATCTGCTGAGTTATTTTGCTAATAAGTTCGGTTATTATTACACATACTTCATACTTTTACCTTCACTTAAGTCAGTTCTACTCCAAATATGACATGAGGGAAGATATTACTGAACATTAGTCATTAGTGTGCTATGATTTTAGCAAATGGTATTTAATATCCCTATAATTACTAATAAAACTTTTATTTCATGTTTGTATTTCTATAGAAGAGAGCTAGAAAAATCCTAGTGGAATTGATTGTCAGTTATTTCCAAATTCAAAAATATAATTTCTTTAATATTAACTCCCTTAAGTTCTCTATATTTTACATCTTCTGTGTAAAAATAAAGAACAGAAATATCATCATTTATAAAACTGCCTTTAATTTAATATTTATGAGATAAACTGTTATAGGAATGGCATGTTTCCATGGACCAACTTTGTGCATCTATGTATTCGTTTCCTTTGGGGTAAAATATTTCTAAAACTTCATCATTTTAAGATGAAATAAATATTTCTAGATTGTATATTTATTCAGTAAAACACCAACTATTTGAGAAATTGTGTGCTAAGATAGCTTCAAATTTTCAAACCCATCAACTCAGTTCACTACTATAATAAATATTGACTTCAATTATGAGTAATTCAAAATTCAATGTAACAGATAAAAATATCAGTCTACAAACTTAAAGAAAAGCAACTTTCTTTGTCTAAACTTTAATTTCTATTTGACCACCTCTAACCCAATCTCCCTCTTTGGGCTTACCCACAATGCATAAAGGATCTTCTTTTACTTTCTCAAAACCTAGGAGGTAGAGAGGCTTCCTGCAGAGAGGTGGAGCTTGGCCCTGGGGGAGGGGTGTCATCCTTGTTTGTCATCCATCCACCACGATACCTCCTGAGATGCACTGTATTCCCATCAGACCTCAATTGTCAGTTCACAGATCTCATTCCTGAGCCTTTCCTCATTTCCCTGTCAAGCCTCCTTGTGTCTGGATTTCTTCCAGCGACATTTGTTTTCACTCTTCTTGGCTACATGGGGTTATTCTGGTGCTCCCATTGTGTTTTGAGACCACCAGAAATGCTTACAGTTGTTTCTGTTCATTTACCTAGACCAGCCTTTCTCAACCAAGACTCCTCAAAGGAACTACATACCAATGACTTGAGTACATACATACAAATGACTTGAGTAACTATGTTCTCAATATTCTAAGACTTCTACATAATTAGTGTCATTCTAGATGCATAGGATATTAAGGCTTAGTCCTCTAGTGGAATCAACTATATCTAGACTCTTCAGGGATGAAGTAGTATTTTCAAACCTATCTGGAAACAGCCTGACCAGGGCTAAGTGGTGTATATAGTGCTTCTACTCAGTGCATTAGTAGCTAAATCCTCCTGATTTTCCCTTGAATTTACCCCCTACCCTCATCCAGAATATCACATGTAGTAGGGAAAATTTGTTTTGGTTCGTTATTTCTACATCCCAAACTCTTTTCTATGTTTAAGCTTAAGCTCTTGAACATGACAAGACAGCAACTTGACACTTTCTTATATTTTTGTTCTGCTTCATGATTATTTTTCTGTAACTAATGAATGCAAAGTACCAAGTCAGTCAAATAGGGTTAAGGATAATGATAACTGCAGAAAAAGGAGTGGGGGGCAGTCTTGGAGTAGGCAGTAAAAGTTAATATTTCAAAACAATTTAAACAGATAACACAAAGGTGAAAATAGAAAGCACTCATCCTTGTGGAGTTAACAATCTAGAAGGAAATGCATAATTTAGTTAAGTGGCTCACACAGACTTGTTTATAATTGCAATATGCAAGAAACTAACTAATAGCTATTGAACTCATATCATTAGAACACCTTTTACATTTGGTATAATGTTTCTGTTTGTTAGATTTTATAACCAGAATTTTATAGACAAGGACACCAACGTTTAGAGAGTTTACGTGATTGAGATTATAAAGCAAGTTAATCATGGGGGCTGGAGTTTAACACATGTTGTTAGTCTTCTGTTATTTTATATGTAAAGACAGAAAATATTTATATATGCT
This sequence comes from Mesoplodon bidens, assembly GCF_964165515.1. Lineage (NCBI taxonomy): Eukaryota > Metazoa > Chordata > Mammalia > Artiodactyla > Ziphiidae > Mesoplodon > Mesoplodon bidens. Next base: position 2,628,328 of record NC_138165.1, on the reverse strand, counting down.
AATGAAATTAGGACTTTAAAAATAAATGCTTAATTAACTTTAGTATTAGTTCCAAAGATTATCAAGTGGGACAGAATACTTGGATCCCTTCCACAACATCAACATGTTTGTCTTAAGAGTGACAATGATTGACAGAAGGACACCAAAATTTTTATGCAAGAAAAAGTAATAAAATAAAATGTCCAATACTATAAATAAAAGATACAAAAATGCACAAATCAGCTATAGAGAGCAGAGTACATAGTGGCATATCCCCATGGGTGTACTTTCCTTCTAATGATGCCTCTGATAAAAGTGAGTTTGTCAATAAAAAATGAGAGTATATCTCTTTACCCATAGGCTCCTCCAGCTCTTTTGGAGATTCAGGCTTTCTCACTGTACTCCCTGATGGGGCAGAGAGACCAGTTTCCCAGGGATAGCAAGGCTGGTACTCAGGTCTGCTTGAAACATACTCCTGCAATGTATCTGGCAAGTGGTCACTCAGGCTGTCCTTAATTACTGCCTACAGAGAGAGCTCACTTCATCTCTGGACAAGTCTCTATTGAAAAATGTTTCTGATATTCAATTGTAACCTATTTCTATATAATTTTACTGCATAGAGTCTGGAACAGGGGCTACTGAGCAGCTATAATTTTACAACACTCCACAACACTATGAATGATTCCCATATGTACACAGGCTTAAGAACTACCAATTTAAAACAGTAGCTTCTAACCTTGGTTGCACATTCTAATTGCCTTGGGAGTTAAAAATGATGATGCCTGGTCCCACTCCAAGAAATAGTGATTTAATTGATTTGTGGTATGATTGGGACATCTTGATTTTTAAAAAAAATCCCCTGTCAATTCTAATGTTCAGCCCATATGGTAAACACTGATCTAGAGGAATAAATGAACAGTTTGTCCTTCAGTCCTACCCTCCAAAATAATGAGGTTTTTTTTTTTTTTTTCCAAAATTGATATTTTATTCACTCTTTTTATACCATCACATTTGATCTACTGGACCAGAACAAGTGGGCTGAGATTCAAGATTGAGTTTACTGATTGGATACTAATCAATAATAATAAAAATAAATTATAAGAACCATTTACCTCGATATATAATACTGAAATTGATACATGACACATCTACTTAATATTAAAGTTTTCATGTCTAAATTATGCTACTTCTAGGCTTATGGTAGCATTATTACCTGAACACTGGGTTCATTTCTTGGTGGATGTAGAGCCAAGAGACACACTGGAACTGCACAACTCGGATTGGACCTGAATCTACAGGCTGGGACTCAAACCCACCCTCTTTTAGTTGAAATTGCTCACCTGTCTCAGGACTTAATGAAACTCAAGTTCTTTATGCCCCAACACAGAAGGAAATCAGTGACAGGCAGAGTGATAGGTAAGAAGTGGCTTTATTTAGGCAGATACACATTCCATAGACAGAATGCTGTCTGTCTCAAAAGACGAGAGCAGCCCCAAAATATGGGCTGGTTAATTTTCATGGGCTGGGTCATTTCATAGGCTAATGAATGGGAGGATTATTCCAACTATTTTGAGGAAGGGATAGGGATTTCCAGGAACTGGGCTACCGCCCACATTTTGGCCTTTTATGGTTGGTCTCAGAACTGTCATGGCACCTGTGGGTGCATTATTTAGCATGTTAACGAGAGCTAATGACCACTGATGATTTAATCGTGCATATGTAATGGAACTTCCATAAAAATCATAAAAGATGGGGTTCAGGATTCTGAGAGCTTCTGGGTTGGTGAACACATCCACTCGGAGGGTGGCACACTCCAAAGTCTACAGGGACAGAAAGTTTCTACCCTTGAGATCCTTCCATATCTTGCCTTGTGTGCCTCTTTTTCTGCTGTTAATTTCTATCCTTTATAATACTTCTTATAATTAACTGGTGTTAGTAAGTAAAGTGTTTCCTTGAGTTCTATGAGCCATTCTAAAAAAATATCAAACCCAAGGAAGAGGGGGTGGGAACCCCTGATCTATTGGTTAGAGATACACATGCTGGGACTTGCAATCTGCATCTGAAATTGAAGGCAGTCTTGCAGGACTGAGCCCTTAACCTGTGAGGTCTGTGCTAAATCGAGGTAGTTAGTGTCAGAAATATTTAGTGAGAAAAGTAAACTTGCATATTGATAAGTGTTGAGAGTATAAAAACAGGTATCCTTTAGGTCATATCAATTATCCACCCCATCTCACCAGAGATTTTCCAAATCATGGACATTCTTTAAGCCTATGTCCTTAGTGAGAACTTTGTGAATCAGAGCCTCCAGCAAACAGGTTACATATAGCATGAAAAAGAAATCAAAATTTGTTTTTACTGTAATAAAACTTAATCTATATTGATAGTTTCACTGATGGAACTTCTAGGTTAGAAGAGTATTATTTTATTGAATAGATTATTTTTTCTATAGACATTGCACCATTGAATATTCCATCCAACTGATGTTTGCATTCAGCTTCAGTTATCCATCTTCTTTGCAAAGATACCATGAGACATCTTATTAAGTATTTTCCTGAAGTCCAGACCTAAGATTGATACAGTTTTCCCTTGCTTGAGTAAGCAACAGGTCCTCTTGGAGAAATAAATAAGTTGTTTCAGTGAACTTCCGTTAGGTCCCACTGATCAATGATTTTTTATGTCAATGGCTTCCAAACACTGGGGCTCGGGAAAGTCACCAGCTGGCAGTGTTACAGTCACCTGAGGAATTTATTCAGTACACAGATTCCTAGTCTGTACCTCAGAGAATCAGTTTCAATAGGTCAGGGGTATACCTGGGGCTTTATATGTTTCACAAGCTCAAGCTCTGATGAAAGTATAATGTGAGCCAGATTTGGATGACTGACTTAGGTCAGTGGCTCTGAATTATGTTGGCATATTGGAATCAACAGTTCACCCTTTTTAATCTATGTAGACAGTCACATCAGTGGAAGCTCTGGTATACCAGGTGTTATAATAGAATGTTAGAATGAAGTTTGGTAAGGCAATGAAGAACGATCATTTGAAAAGTTTCTCAGGTAACTCTGAAGTCATCCTTTCTTGTTCATTAAGGACAAATTGAGCACTCGCAAACTGTAAGTTTAGTAGAGTAATTACACTGATACAGAGTTTTAGTTGTAAATGAGAAAAAATGTCATTGATTGTATGAAATAAAGAGGTTTATTTTAGGGTATTTTGCAGCTTATAGGATCTCTAAAGAGTCATGGAATCAAGATTGGGTATTACTTAGCCAAGAACAGCGTGGTTGGTAAAAAAAAAAAAAAATGCTCTCAACATTTTGGGACACTGCTTATAATCATGCCTCTCATCACTGACTCTGGATACATATGATGCGAGGGGACCACAGGTAGAAATTCTACCATAGCTGACCCAGAAAAAACAGTCTCTGCCCTAGATCTAGTAACCCCATTTGTGACACCAAGCCAAGCTGCTTCCTTTCACCTTTTAAGTCTTCTAAGTCTGCATAGTAGAATCCATAGCATTTAGATACAACAGAATGTGGGGTTATGTATTTCTTTCTCTGTAGTCCCTATAGCACAGAAATGAATACTGGGATATGGTTGGAGAAGGCAATGCTTAAGCCAGTTTGTAATATCAGTCCCATCAACCTAGGTCACAGAATAGTGTCTTAGACTGAAATCAAACAGATCGCTTTAACACATTGTATCTACTTTCAAAGGCTTGTGGTTTGCCTGCATCCAGATTTTCAGTGTGTGTCTCAGTGTTCAAGATGCCTTAATATCTTAATTAATATCTTAGTATCTCAGTCCTCTAATTTCATAAATTTCTTATTCCTTGGGTTACTCAATCATCTTTATAATCAAAGATATTCATATTTATGTCAAAGAACTAAATAAAAAGAAAAATTTGGTCTTTGTTTCTCCACAGTAGGGAAGTTGGCATGTGCTAATTTTTAAATATACATTTACTCACATATGTCAAATTACAGGTGTACACATATTGCATATAATTTAGAACAGCAATCAGAGGCTAGAGGCTTTGCAGAGTTGCCTCAGTTATTATTAACTCCAAAACTTCAATTTGTTATTTTTTCTGACTTAACATGGTAGGATTCTTCTAACAGAAGAAATAATTTTGTTGCTTAATAAATTTATTAAATTGATAATTTAAGCTTTATGTGGGTCAAAACTTAGCCTAAAGGTGAATGATACAATACTTTGGTCACCTCAATGATCATGAAAATAAAATCTTTGATAAACACATGTGAAAGCAGAAATGGCCATCCTATACAGAATTAAATACATAAATAGCTACACTAAAGTAAGTAGGGCCACTGCTCTTTGGTCCTGGAACTGAAAATGGTATCAGGATGATGCAAGTGAAGTGTGGGGTTTCCATGACAACCTACATTCCCTGAAACTATAAAAATAACTTTTACTTTAGGGGTTCTTTGGTCTATTTATTTATTTATTTGTTTATTTATTTATTTATTTATTTGCAGTACGCGGGCCTCTCACTGCTGTGGCCTCTCCCGCTGCGGAGCACAGGCTCCGGACGCACAGGCTCAGCGACCATGGCTCACGCAGCCCAGCCGCTCCCCGGCATGTGGGATCTTCCCGGACCAGGGCACGAACCCATGTTCCCTGCATTGGCAGGCCGAATCTCAACCACTGCGCCACCAGGGAAGCTCTCTTTGGTCAATTTATAATAACTGGTAACAGTCCTATTTCTGGAATGAATGAATGACTCACTGCCTATTTATGAAGAAGAAAAATGTGGTCCTGATGTTGCTGTTGGAATCATCTAAAATGTGTCTCTGACTTACATTCCAGGAAACTTACCTGTGAAGAACAATTCACTTTACCGCTTTTTAAATTATTATCCTTTTAAGTGAATGATTTCCTAGATATAAATTTATACAAATGCCACTTAAAGGAATAAGTTACTTAATGTGTCCATGGCAGCTACTTCCTATACCAAACAATCCTTTAATGTAAGTATTTACAAACATAAAAAAAGTGGAATGGACAAATAAGTTAAGGTGATTTCCTTGGCCTGTAATGCAAAGTGGGAAGTTGCTGTAAAGTCATCATCTCTTTTGATTAAATCTTAATTGGTTGGGAAAGCAAGATTGAACAGCTTAAAAATGGAGATCTAAAATTAGGAGGCTTTATTAGGAGGGGTGCTTTGTCCTCCTAATACCTCCTTTTGGATTCAAAAGAATCTAAGGAATTTAACATCCTCAGAATGGAGAGAGAATTACAGGGCATTAAATCTGCCTTCCTTTTCAGAGACATCATGTTATTCTTACTTGAATGACAAACTAAGCTGCTTTGCAATTAGAGGAAGTCTTCACCAGCTAAGCCCTTTTGGAATGTATGCACCACACGCACTTCCCTCCAGCCCCATTCTGATACCTTCTGGATGCAATTTGATATTTAAACCATCAGTAGGATGACAAGTGTGGACAGTACTCATGCACCACCTCTTAAATGACAAACTATTACAAAAAACTGCACTTAAGGTAATTTGTGACACTGAAACCAGCTTGATGGAGTGATGTGAAAACAAGCAAAAAGAGAGACAGGGGCAGGTTGAGATAGATGGACACAGAGACAGATGTTTGCAGTATCTTGTAGAGAGACAGGAAGAGCGGAGTGAGGCAGCTGGGGCATCCTGTAAATGGAGGGGATTAAAAAGGGAGTGACTGATACCAATTGTGTGCATGATTTTTAAGTACCATCTTGAATTAACCAATTATTGATAATACACAAAGTTTCTGTTACTTAATGAGCCATTCTTTTGCTTTCTTCAAGTTCATTGTCAGTGTTTAATAACATATGGAGTGTTACCTGACATGCTGTAGAAGATGAGGTGATGTTATAATTGCTCTAGCTGACAAAATGGAACACAAACAGGAAAAGTGAGATTTTAAAAGCCAAGCTTTTATCTCTCCCTTATTTAACTTTTAATTGGAAACACTTAGCTTTTATTTACTCTAAAAAGTAATCATATTTTTTGTCAGAGGATGATCTGTCTCTTTAATGTCAAGGATAATTCTCTTCCTGCAAAAAGAAAGCAGATAATATTGGATTTTAGAGCTTTCATTTATTTATGAGATTCAATTTGCTCACTTCTTTAAAGTGTGCTATAGTCCTTCTCTGCTCCTGGACATTTACATAAAATTCAAATGTCCATGCTAACTACATTTGTTAAGTCTTCCTTAAGGCGAAAGTCTGAGATGACTTTCAAGGTTTCAAATTCCAAATTAGAGATGATCAAAAATGTTCTTTGAAAGTTGAGGTATTTTTAAGTCAAATGCAGTGAACTAAAAATAAGGAAGACCAGACCCAGGTCCTTCCCTAAAAATCATTTCTTATACAATAAATAAGGTCCTCCTTTTGCATCACTAATAATATGTTATCATTTACTTTTCCTTCATGCAAGGATAGTATACAAGTTTTAGATGATAAATTTTAGATTTTGAGATATTAAGTGTCTTGTTGATGAATACATAGTTAGAATATGAGTTAGGATTTTTGATCCAGTATACTCCCTACTACTGTTCCCAGGGTAGGATCTGACAAAACAGCAACTTTGCTTCACAGCCTCATTGCTAGTGGGTGACAGTCTTCTTTGCTTGAGTTTTGAACATTGTTCCTCTGCTGACCTCAGGTGCCTGCCTACACTTATCCTTCAGTGTACCTACCTAGAATTCTGGTCTTCCTCTATTATTAAGACTATAGCGTTTATGGTTGGAAAGATGGCTTGATGTAGCTAAGTCACCCTGATTTTCTAGATGAGCAAACTGAAGTCCAGATAAAGAGGAACAGTGATGAACCAAGTCGCACAGCTACCTACAGGAATGGGCATTCATTTAAGTGTGGCTCTCTCCTCAATGTAATGCTTCCTCTGAAAAACATCAGCTACTTAACACTCATTTATGTTGCATGTAAGTGGGGAACTTCCAGAAATGTTACTTTTTATGGAGAAAATATTAATTTGGGAAAAAGCATAACTTTCCTATTTAGCAGATTTTACATGTATATGTAATATGTTAGTGAAACAAATAAGAATTGTTTCCATGCAGGAGGAAGTTAAATTTGAGAAGAGTTTATTTTGGAAACACTTGAAATTTGCACATTCAAATTATCTATGAATGTGTTCATTTGAGTTCCTGTAGAACTTTAAAGGAATCCCACCTTCTTTATTTCTGTCAATTTGTGAGAAGCAGGCAACAGCTTGTGAACATAATTGGTCAATATTTTTGCATAACAAAGAGCTTTGTTGTTTTCTGAACACAGGGACCTCTATAGTATAGAGCATATACAGAAACAATTCATTTCACAAAGAGAAAAATAGCAAGAAAAAAGACCCTTGAGCTTACTAAAAGCACAACTTCTTCTCTCTTTACCTTGTGATCTCTCAGCAGGAATAAACCCATAAGTAAAACAGACACGGATGCTCTCATTTCCTCTTCCTCTTGTCCTGTGTTGTCCTGTTTTCCCTTAGTGGAAGGGGTCTGAGGGAATGGAGTCATCACGGTTTTAATCAATGGCAGTAGAGCCAGGACTTAACTCTTATAGTAGATAACCCATCACAAGAGCTACACAAAGCAGCCTTTACTATTGCTATCATAGCTGTTCACAATTAAGATTTTAGAAATTGATTTGGATGACAAAAGATGTGTTGAAATAGGCAAATATGATTAAAGTTTAAATCATAAGAGTTTAAACCATTGTCATATTATATACCTTATAGCCAGTCAGTCAGAAATACAGGTACCTGGGAATTATGATTGGTATTAGAGTAGGAACAGTCTTTGGGATAAGCTCTTACCCTATGGGGGCTCCACTAACTCTGGGTAGTTAGTATCACAATTGAATTAGATTGTAGGACACCCTAGTTGGTATCTGAAGAGTTAGAGAATTGGGTGGTGTGAGGAAAACCCACACATTTTGTGTCAGAAGAGTTGAGAGGGAAAACATTTCAGAACCATATTTAAGTAAAAATATTCTCAACCAAAAAAGAAAGGGGGCTACTGTGAAACATTTTGTAAATCCTCATATATTGATTTTACATGAAGAAAAAATGGCAGGATTCTCGTGAAATTTAAATTTAATTAATGAAAGCATCTTCTTAATGAAAAATTCAATGAATTTTGGACTATGAAGCTTCTGGGGGATATTTATTATTCTGTTTTTGTAGACTTAATTTCTTTCTGTCTGTCTCTCTCTCTCTTTCTCTCTGTCTCCCACATTTAGTGAAGAATGAATGTGTATTAGTCACTCTCCCAGAAAAAGAATTTACAGTAAAAAGTCTAGATCTTTTAAAAAGATTAAAGATAGGAAGATTAGTATGCAAACAAATATCTATAATAGAATGTAATTAAAACAAAAATAGGTATTATCTCTACGCCTCTGAGGGATCACAGAAGGCTTGCCATTTTGGGAAGCAGGTAACATTTTAGAGGCAACTTGAAAAATGAATGACATTTAAATGATCCTAATATTGTCCCAGCTTACCCTTCCCCCTCCCCGTGTCCTCAAGTCCATTCTCTATGTCTGCGTCTTTACTCCTGTCCTGCCCCTAGGTTCTTCATATCCTTTTTCTTTCTTTTTTTTTTAGATTCCATATATATGTTTTAGCATACGTTATTTGTTTTTCTCTTTCTGACTTACTTACCTCACTCTGTATGACAGACTCTAGGTCCATCCACCTCACTACAAATAACTCAATTTCATTTATTTTCATGATGGAGTAATATTCCATTGTATAAATGTGCCACATCTTCTTTATCCATTCATCTACTGATGGACACTTCAGTTGCTTCCATGTCCTGGTTATTGTAAATCGTGCTGCAATGAACATTGTGGTATATGACTATTTTTAAATTATGGTTTTCTCAGGGTATATGCACAGTAGTGGGATTGCTGGGTCATATGGTAGTTCTATTTTTAGTTTTTTAAGGAACCTCCATACTGTTCTCCATAGTGGCTGTTTCAATTTACATTCCCACCAACAGTGCAAGAGGGTTCCCTTTTCTCCACACCCTCTCCAGCATTTATTGTTTGTAGATATTTTGATGATGGCCATTCTGAGCAGTGTGAAGTGATACCTCATTGTAGTTTTGATTTGCATTTCTTTAATGACTAGTGATGTTGAGCATCCTTTCATGTGTTTGTTGGCAATCTGTATATCTTGTTTGGAGAAATGTCTATCTAGGTCTTCTGCCTATTTTTGGATTGGGTTGTTTGTTTTTTTGACATTGAGCTGCATGAGCTGCTTGTAAATTTTGGAGACCAATCCTTTGTCAGCTGCTTCATTTGCAAATATTTTCTCCCATTCTGAGGGTTGTCTTTTTATCTTGTTTATGGTTTCCTTTGCTGTGCAAAACCTTTTCAGTTTCATTAAGTCCCATTTGTTTATTTTTATTTTCATTTCTCTAGGAGGTGGGTCAAAAAGGATCTTGCTGTGATTTATGTCATAGAGTGTTCTGCCTATGTTCTCCTCTTAGAGTTTGATAGTTTCTGGCCTTATATTTAGGTCTTTAATCCATTTTGAGTTTATTTTTGTGTATGGTGTTAGGGAGTGTTCTAATTTCATTCTTTTACATGTAGCTGTCAAGTTTTCCCAGCACCATTTATTGAAGATGCTTTGTTTTCTCCATTGTATATTCTTGCCTCCTTATCAAAAATAAGGTGACCATATGTATGTGGGTTTATTTCTGGGCTTTCTGTCTTGTTCCATTGATCTACATTTATCTTTCTGTACCAGTACCATACTGTCTTGATTACTGTAGCTTTGTAGTGTAGTTTGAAGTCCAGGAGTTGATTCCTCCAGCTCCATTTTTCTTTCTCAAGATTCCTTTGGCTATTCAGGGTCTTTTGCATTTCCATACAAATTGTGAAATTTTTTGTTCTAGTTCTGTGAAAAATGCCAGTAGTAGTTTGATAGGGATTGCATTGAACCTGTAGATTGCTTTGGATAGTAGAGTCATTTTCACATTGTTGATTCTTCCAATCCAAGAACATGGTATATCTCTCCATCTGTTTGTGTCATCTTTAATTTCTTTCATCAGTGTCTTATAGTATTCTGAATACAGGTCTTTTGTCTCCTTAGTGGCATGGACTTATATATACTACCAAATGTAAAATAGATAGCTAGTGGGAAGCAGCTGCATAGCACAGGGAGATTAGCTTAGCGCTATGTGACCAACTAGAGGGGTGGGATAGGGAGGTTAGGTGGGAGATGCAAGAGGGAGGAGATATGGGGATATATGTATATGTATAGCTAATTCACTTTGTTATAAAACAGGAACTACCACACCATTGTAAAGCAAGTATACTCCAATAAAGATGTTAAAAAAATTTTTTTAACATCTTAACATGAACCAACAACAGAGATGAAAAAGTGCTCAGGGAAATGGTGTGAGTAATTGAGCTTCTTTGGAATGAATTCATGGAAATAGCATAGAAATATATAAGCTAAGACAGGTAAGGCAATTTGAAACTATACTGTGAAAGTTTTGATTGGAGTGCCAGTAACTTTGCACTCAGTTCTTTAGGTAATGACAGTCTAGTGTATACTTTTCAAAGAGAAGGTTGGTTAATGTAGTGTAGCTTAAGGAATTATTTTTTTGATGGTGAAATGAGAAAATGTGAGGAATAGTTTAGAAAGCTAATTCATTATTCATTCATTCATTCACTTAAAAATTTGTGAAACTATTGGAGAAAAGATGTGACTTTCCTTCATTGTAAAAGAAATAAAAATATCCAGACCAAAAGGCACAGAATATTTCTGTACTGTGACACTTTACTACAAGAGTTGGACATAGAAAGGGGTATTGACAATTAAGCAAAGACTTGGTTAAAAAACTAGATAAGTCATTCTGAAGAATTTGAATTAATTCTGAGGTTTATGGGAGACATAAAAGAGTTCTAAGCATAAAATGGCTTAATCAGATTTGTGTTTTAGTATGATTTCTCTGGAAGCAGCATGAGGGTTATATTTGCAGCAGTAATGGTATATGTCTTAAATTTATCTTTTTTTATTCTTTTACCTTTGATGATGAAGAAAGGATAGAGTATGTCCGTTTGCGTATACAAATTTTGTAAAAATATGTTGACATAATTATATCCTGAAAAGTGGTAAACTTTGCCCTTCTGAATAAGTTATGCTTAAACATTGAATCTATTTTTGTAAAAATAATTGCTCAATAAAATCTAGCCATAAAAATATTTTCTACATATTACAAAATATTTTTCCTCAACAAGAAGAAGTTGTACCACTGCTTTGTAATCTTCCCACTCAAGAGCAGTAAAATATCAATGAAAACTGAACCCTGCTTTTTGATGGAAGTACCTTGAAAAGAGAGTAAACAGTGACAAGGAGGACTTGCTGTAATGAGCCCTTATTTTCAATTTTTAAAAATTCTTTTAAAATGCTTTAAAAAATGTGTTCAGTATTCAGTAGGACAGGATTATAGAGGTTAGTTTGTAAGGCAGGATTTTATTATATGTTTCTTTATCCAGATTCATCAAAATAATTCAGAGACCTTTTGGAAAGGGACAGACCTGAATTTAGGAAAATCTGGGTAGAAATCTGTGTTAATTTTTATGAAGGCTGTTGTGTGCTTGAAACCTGGGTATGTGAATATTTAAGGGGCAAAGGAAGACATTTAATGAGGGGAAGAGTCAGTGCTGAATAGGCTTATAGGTAAGTCTGTAGTGACACAGTCACCAGGCTGGGTAGCTTCTGTTTGAAGTTATCTGTTGTCTCAGGAATAGAAATCTAGAGTCATCTGCCAAGAACAAGAGGTATCAAAGAAGTTGAGCTGCATGGTGAAGGCTTAAAAATCATCATTACTGAAAACTTGAGAACACTCTTTTATTTGTAGGATTTTCAGGCAACCCAAGAAACAGAAGTTTCTGTTCATACGGTTTTTCCATCTACATAGCCATACACAGAAACTTAAGTTTAGAAACAATTGATTAAAGACCAGGCAATGGGATTAAGTCAAGGATGGATGTTTTAAAAGCAGAGTCAATAAAAGAGGAAGGAAGAAGAAGGCATTAACAAGAGAGTGCAAGACAGGGAGAGTATTGAAGGTATATGGGCACAGCAATCAGAATCTATAGAGCAGAAAACAACAGGACTAGGGGGAAAAAAATAAAGAAGAAAAAAAGGGTGTCCCCAACAGAGGGAAAAGTCAAAACTATCTCTAACTTTTCTCACCTAATGTATTGAAATGATACTTATAACATCAGTCAAGACGGGAAGCATGAAAGGAGGAACAGGTTTAAAGTGGATGAGATTTTTAGAAGAATATTTTGAGATGATGTCAGTAAATCCATGAGAAAAAAAATAAGTAAATGTGGAAATGACTGATGGAGACAAATAGACATTTAAAAACCAGAAGGACATGGGTTATCTATGAAGTAAGAAGAGTTAAAATCGCCAAGAATAAATGTGGAGTAGAAGGAAGAGTTTTTCAAAGAGAATGTCATAGGAAAATGTTCATTGCAGACAGGTAAAACAGGAAGTGACCACGAAGACAGGGAAGGAGAAGATAGAGAGATAGGAGAATACTCAAGATAAAAAGTATTGAGAAAGGAAAAAATGCCAAAAATGAAAATGAGGATAACATCAATATAGGAGGAAATTCAAAGAATTGCAATCAATACAAAATAGAATATTTGGTTTCTTAGCAAGCCTAGGTTCTAAGAATCTACTAATATCTTTTCTAAATCCCAACTCAATGGAATCAAATGAGAGTAAATAAAAAAACAAAAAAAAAAAACCCATCCTTTCAACAAACATTATTTGGATTCTGCATTTGAAAACAGAGAAAAGGAAAAACCATACATAAATACACAGTCATTTAATCTGTCCATGTTTGAATATCCACATTATATTTCACTACCCATGATTTTAATTACATGAACTCATAGGGGTTTAGAACTTTGCATTTGAATTGTTTATACTTAAAAAGCTGTGTGTCCTTGAATAAATCACAGAATCTTCCTGATTGGAATTTCTTCCAGTGTGAAATAATGAAATGATCCATTCTTAATATGAGTCAGTTAATTATCAAAGTTGAAGAAGTTCAAGTCAAGTATTCAACTGTATTATACAATCAACAAATACGCTTAATTAATTCAAATGCATTTTCTATCTCCTTTTGATTGTTTAACATTGAAAAACAAAATCAACAACACTTTCAGTTCAACAAAAATCCTACATTACCTAAAACAAACAAACCTGAAATATAATGGAATGGATACGATATTTCTTTCAACTCCTCTTATAAATTTCTCTTAGACCCTAGGCCCTGTTCTGACACTAATTTGCATTACAGAGTTGACAATTTTCACATGGATCTTGTTAGGCCAATCACACAGTCAAAACCCAAAGTATGACAATACTGTATCTGAAATCTATTACTCTTCACAAAGTAGCATCCTTAATAAAATACATTGATTTTATGCCATAAAAAATAAAAAAGTTTGTCATTATATTGAAATGGATTGGAGGAAACAACAGAAATAAACATCACCATAATGATCACCTCCAGAATTGGTTATACTTAATTTGAACACCCTGAGACTCAAAATAGGAAAGATTGTCTTAAGTCCTTTTTCTCAAAAGTGTAGACACCACATTTACCATTGAAGAATTAGATTGAAGGCTGAATTTGAGCTTTATAAAATAAATACCAGCCCATATTCACCTTTGTCTACTAAATCTGTTGCTAAGGGAATCAGCAACTTGAAGAATAAGTTAGCAGGAAAATGAAATAAAATTGCTTTGCCTAATGGTTTGTGAAAAAAGAAAATGTAGGGGCTCATCTGAACCTTAGCTGTGTCAATTACTTAGACGAACAGCTAATAGGCTACCTTTCAAAACACTGTAAATTGTATTAGTGGGCTAAGCAAAGAAAACTGGACTCCAGATGCTCCATGAGTCAGTGACTTTGCCAAGACTGTGATCAGAAACGTATACTTGCCAATTGGAATTTAGCATGGGTGTGCAGAGTTTGCATAATAAAATTTAAATATTGATTATATCCTTGCAGTAACAAGCAAAGAATGCAAACAAAAGATATAAATGGACTAATTACATGGACATAATTAAATGGGCCTTCTTATATTTTTTCTTTAAAATTTATATTCTCAAAGACAGCAAATGGATTGGCAAAAGGATTCAAAATACACAAACACTAGGGCTTCCCTGTTGGCGCAGTGGTTGAGAGTCCACCTGCTGATGCAGGGAACAAGGGTTCGTGCCCCGGTCCGGGAAGATCCCACATGCTGCAGAGCAGCTAGGCCCATGAGTCATGGCCGCTGAGTCTGCGTGTCGGGAGCCTGTGCTCCGAAACGGGAGAGGCCACAACAGTGAGAGACCCACGTACTGCAAAACAAAAACAGACACAAACCCTAACAGATCCTGCATATATCACATTTTTTAGCAAGAATGTTAACTTCTGTTTGGCTTAATTATGTATGGACTAAATACTTCAGCTCTAATAATAGACAATCTTTCCTAATATTTTGAAAGGCAGCAAAACATGGCGTCCAAAGATTTTGCATCAGCTCTTCCTATGTTAGATGTTTGATTTGGGGCAAGCTGTCTGATATTTTTGGTTAGAGTTTTCTCATCTGTATAATGGGGAGTCTGTAAGATATGTATGAGAAGTCACCTTAGAGATAAATGTCTCCCTTAAGTGAAGCAAATTTATTCATCTAAAAAAGGTAACTTACTTGAGTTTTATTACAAAAGATCACTGGTCTGGGATCAAGAACCGAGAGTTCAAATTGGTCATGCTGACAAGCTGTGTGACCTTGGACAAATCACTAAGTTGACTTATGGGCTCAGACCACTTCTAATGTGCCATGTTGCTTAGTCCATAGACAGTGAAACAAAAAACCCTCTCCCTCATTGGCATACAAAGGGCCTACTCAAATGAGGAAAGTCTATATCGCAAAGAGAGCATTCAGTATGAAATTTTATGATTTTGATTGCTCTATATCAAATCACCATAATGGATTTCAAAAGCAACATTCATTGCAGTTATAAAAATTTCTTAGAAACATAATTAAACTTCCCCACAGAACACCATTGTACAGGAAAGTCACAATTTTCAACAGATTTTAGACCTTCATGTTTCTAAATGTTTCAAGGTGTGTTCAGTTTTCAATAGGTGTGCTCAGACAATATAATACTTTATTTCTTGTTTGATCATGAGAAAAATTCTCTATAATATACCTGGATACATGACATATGCATGAACAATTGCTACTACTATCTCTTGGGGTTAGAGTTTAGTGTTCCCTCACCCAATTGCAGCTGCCCTGTTAACCCACTTTTCACAAACTACAGTTCTTGGTAGCCAGGAGATAATTTAAGAAATGCTACAGAAAACGTGCACTTTTGATTCCCAGTGGAGATTCAGTAATGAACACTTATTTCTTCTGCTCTCAAGAAAGGTACATCTCTGAGTCCTCTCTAGTTAAAATAAAAATAAATAAATGAATGAATAATAAATAAATACAAAATAAAGGAAAATATTTACTTTATTTCCTCCCTACCTAAGAGCAGAAAAATGCCCATTCATCTTGGTGTTATCTCTGACCTTTATTTATTCTGCAGATATATACAAGGGAGGAATGGGGACCTTCTTTCTCTACGAAAGAGTTAGATCGTATGTCCAACAGCTTCCAGAGGTCTTGCTGAGACAGCGTTCTAATAAACACTCACTTGTGAGATAAAAATAAGTGCAATTAAATGTTATCCAGAGAAAAAGCGATGTTAAATTTATTAAAATATGAAAAAATGATATCTATGCCATTATAGGCATGACCTTACTCTTAACTGTTTATTTATAAATAAGTCAAACTTAATTTAGAACTGTAAGAAAGTGTGAATGTAAGGGTTTTTCTCTCTGGGAGTAATGGCCTTTTGCTTCCCAATTCAGAACACTTGCATAGTGATTGATTAAACAGTTGCCAAGTTATTAACACTTCAATGGAGTATTATATCTTATTCATTATTATCTCCCCAGTAAGCAAATACCTGGACAGACAAGGCCAGAGTTTACAATTTGTGAATAATCTATTGCTGAGCTCTAAAATTCTTTTGGTGAATCCTGACTAGCATAGAGAGTAAGGTAAAGAGAAAAAAGAAAAGATAAATAGATAAATAGCTATATTACAGATAGATAGATGATAGATAGATAGATAGATAGGTATGATAGATAAATAGACAGGTAGATAATAGAAGAATATACGTCAGAATGTTTGAGAGCCAACATGTCCTCAACTTGATACCATTCAGGTTTTTCTTCCTCTTCAGAGGACAAAAAATATAGATTGAATGTATCCCCCCAAAATCCATATGTGGAAAACCTATTGCACAAGGTGATGGCATTAGGAGGTGGGAACATTGAAGGTGATGAGATCATGAGGGCATCCCTCTCTTGAATAGGATTAGTGCTCTTATAAAAAAGATCTTTCACCTGTTTTACCTGTGAGGAACAAGTAAAAAGGCATCATCTATGAACCAGAAAGTGGACTCTCACCAGACACTGAACACACAAGTAACTTGATCATGGACTCTCCAGCCTCCAGAACTGTGAGAAATAAATTTCTGTTGTTTATAAGTGACCCAGTTCATGGTATTTTTGTAATAGCAGCCCCAATGGACTAATAAAAATGATTAGTCATTACATGATTCACTTGAACATTCTTCTATTCTACATGGTAACCATGGTAATTTTCAACTAGTGGATTGGCTCATCTGATGAAGCTAAGATGGTTGCACTTGTGGATCTGGCATTTTGTGGAGGATGGCTAGAAAGGGTCCAGTTGGAAGTGTTGACTAGAGAGCCTTCATATGGGTTTTCCACTGTGACAGTTTGGAAAAAAATAGAGACATTCCAAGGTTAACACACACACACACACACACACACACATACACACAAAAGAGAGTTTAATTTGGTTACAGTTTCCAAAATCCAACATACTCTCATGATAAAAACACTCAAAAAACTTGAAATAAAAGGTGATTCCTCAACCTGATAACAGTCATCTACCAAAACAAAACAAAACAAAAAGCCCATACTTAATTGTGAGAGAATGAAATCGTTTCTATAAGATCAGAAACAATGGTAAGATATTACTTCTACCACTTCTATTCAACATAGTACTGGAAGTTCTAGCAAGGACAATTAGGCAAGAAAATGAAATAAAATGCATTCAAATAGGAAAAGGAAAATATAAATCTATCTTCATGTGAAATGACATTCTTACATATAGAAAATTGTAGGACATTCACTTGAAAATTTTTCAGGCTAATGAACAAGCTCAGCAAAGTTGCAAGGTAAAATATCAACATAAAAGTCAACATATTTTTATGCACTACAAATGAACAATATGAAAATGAAATTAAGAAAAGAATTCTATTGATAATAGCATTAAAAAGTTAACAAAAGAGGCTCAAAATTTGAACACTGAAACTTACAAAATATCATTAAAAATTATAGACCTAAATAACTGGAAAGAAATTCTGTGTTCATGAATTAGAAGACTTAATATTGTCAGCATGTCAGTACTCCTCAGATTTATCTACAGAGTGAGTATAAACTCTATAAAATCCCAGCTGTCTTTTTTCTAAATATTTACAAAGTGATCTTAAAATCCATATGGAAAGCAAGGTACCCAAAATAACCACAACAATCTTGATAAAGAAAGACTAAATTGGAGGACTCACATTTCCCCATGCAAAATCTTAATACAAAGCTACAATAATCAAGAAATAATAGTACTGATCTAAGGATAGACACATACATTAATGAAATCATACTAATAATCCAGAAAGAAAAGCTACAGTTATGTTCAATTGACTTTTGAGTATAGTGCCAACAAAAATTAAGGAACTAATAGTCTTTTTAAAAAATTGTGCTGGAGCAACTGGAGATCCACAGGAAAAAGAATGATGTTGGATACTTAACTCACATCATATTTAAAAAGATTAACTCATAATACTTCAAAGACATAATTGTAAGAGCTAAACCTATAAAACTCTTAGAAGAAAGATAAATGCTTAAGTCTTTGTGACCTTAGATTAAGCAAAGATTTCTTATACATGACACCAAAAGCACATGAAACAACAGAAAACATAGATAAATTGGATTTCATCAAAAGTTAAGACATTTTTGTTTTAAAATACACCATAAAGAAAGTCAACAGCCAACCCATAGAACTGGAGAAAATACTTTCATGTCATATATCTGATATCAGATTTGTACTTAGAATACATAAAAAGTACTTAGAACTCAATAATAAAAAAATATAATTTTTAAATGGGCAAAGGATCTGAATAGACATTTCTCCACAGAATATGTACAGGTAGCCAATAAGCACATGAAATTTGCTCAACATCATTAGTCATTAAGAAAGTGCAAAGCAAAACCACAAGGAGAAAGAGATACCATTCACAACCACTAGGATTGTTATAATACAAAAGGCAAAAAATAACAAGTGCTGAAAAGAAAGCAGAAACATTTGAATACTCATACACTTGTGGTGGGACTGTAAAATGATGCAGTTGCTTTGGAACACAGTTTTACAGTTCCTCTAAATGTTTAACAAACTGTTGCCATGTGATCCAAAAAGTTCACTCCTAGCTATACATGAAACCTAAATGAAAACTTTTGTCCACACAAAACTTTTACATAGATTTTCTTAGTGCTATTATTTATAATAGCCAAAACTGGAAACAACTCAAAAGTCCATCAACTGAGAAATAAATGTGTACAATGTTTCATTATCTATGCAATGAAATATTGTTTGGCATTAAACATAGTATGTGCTGATACTATGGCATATATGAACTTTGAAAACATTATGCTAGATGAAGGAAGCCAGTCACACAAAAATATTATACATTCCTATTTATAATAAATGTCCAGAACAGGGAAATATATAGAAATTTAAAGCAGATTAGTGATTACCAAGTGATGGTGAAAGGGACCAGGAAGAGTGTGAATGAGTACTATAGGGGGGTCAGCATTCTGAAAAATTACTTTTCCTTAGAGGAGAATAAACTTGCATTTTAATCTAAGCAGAAAAGCTGGAGGTGTGCTACTGATCATTTTACATTTTTTTGTAAAGTTGAAAGACCCCAGTCTCAGCAGAAGTAATGCTGGTAGTTTGGGGGCAGAGAAATTCCTCAGGGAGGAAATCCGCCCCCCCCCCCATTTTGTAGGAGATTATTTTATCTCTGAGGGCATTAATTACTTCATTTGAAAAACAGTAATAATATAGCCTTTGTCTAAACTTTATTGTGAGTCTTAGAAGATATTTTCATACCTAATATATTCTAGTGTCTGAAGCAGAGCCTGAAACTTCACAGCTTTGTTCTTTTGCCTCATCCTTAAATGATGAGCTTAACTCTTACCCGCTCCAAAGATCTTCTAGACTATCTAGATATTTCTAAAGTTCCCTTTTCAGAACTCTTAAAATATGCAGAATGATTGGTATAGAATAGCACTGAAATTCACATCTATGTTATTCATTAATTGTTGTGTGTTACTCTTTCTCAATCTTCCAATGAGACAACACCTACAGGTATATCATGAGAACAATGGCAGCCATATTTTACACTCTCAAGGTGGCTTAACTTCTTTTACCTTTTCAAATTAATGTGCAGCCTTGAAGGTAACCAGATAATCACCCAGTCAATATTTCCATCTCCCTAGGTAGAATTAAGCCATTGGAAGTAAAAAAGATGGACTGTGGAGTCTACACTTTTCTTCAGTCTCTGACCACCAATTAATTCTGATGCTGCCATTTTGCCATCTAGGAATTTATCCTGAAAAAAGCTTGAGAACATCAGGTTTACCTTGGAAGAAGTGAGAACTACCTTCTTCAGCCATGCTAATTGAACTCACGTGCTAGAACTTGTTAGCTGGACAATTCCAGGAGAAGGTTCAGCTCAAAGTGAAGTTCTTACTTTAAGTCATCCCACCGTTCCCTATTCCCATATGTATTTGGGGCAATACTCTTCATTTTTAAAGGAGAATAATAAACAATATTTACTTATGAGTAATAGGAAATATTTTGAAGAGCCTTTGCACATTTACAACAAAGAAATATAAAATGTGTTCTCTTAAGAAACAGTCTGGCAAGGAGTCTCTGCTGCCAGTGACAAGGCTGCCATAACTGATATATGTAGAGAGAAATGTGAGGCTATTTGTTTTCACTGATATTTGTAAGTCACTTAACATTGCCACTCAGCTGTGCCTTATTAAAAAAATAACTTCGACCACTCAGCCAAATCGAAATTTTTTTCATCTGAAAAGGATATATATTTTTATACAACCTTGTATGTGCATTCTTGAGAAAATACTTTGTACGCATTCATATCCTCTCTTTCTTTCATTTTCTTTAAAACCAGCAAATATTGGCTCTAATTTATTTTCATAACTTCATAAGAAAAGTCAAATGGAATGAGAAAATAATTTTCTGATCTTTCTGAGTGAAAAATATGTACTAAAACAATTTAATTGCAAGCCAAGAAAATTACTAGAATTTCATTTAATTGCTAAATAATGATGCAATGTGCTCCATAACTTAAAGAAATGTAAATATGTGATTATTTTCCCTCAATAGTAAATGAAGGAAGATGGGTTATAGAATGGCCAAAAATTAGGTTTCAATACTTGTAAATAACTTAGTGAATTTTAAGATGTCTTGATCTATATATTTAACCGACTCTTTTAACTTTCTGCTTTCTGTAGACAAATTTTCATGAAAGCCATTATCAGGGGGAATTATCAAAGTAGCAGGCTGCCATGATCACTCCATAATCTTGATGTTCAAGGGGGAAGTGACAAGCAGGGATACTGACAGTCTGGACCAACTGAGGTAAGTCCACAGTAATTTTTCTTTCCGTTTTGCTTTGTTTTTTATTTATGTCCTTGCCAATGAAAAGAAGAATAGGCATATGCCATGTGCAAAATGACATTAAAAAGTAAAGACAGTGCAACCCCTTTACCCATGACTCAAAGAATATTCCATGTAATTTTTTCATTGTTATATCCACAGTGAAACTGTACAGTACTCATTTTTTCTTTGCTCTTTTTATGTTGCCAAGTATCTTATTGATCAAATAGTTTCATCAGAGATATATTGAATTAATTCTATAAATTTATTCCATTCCATTTCTATATATAAAATATAGCTTATGAGATGTTCCCAAACTTTACTATACAGAACATATTTTAAGATATAGTCCCCATACATATGACTTAACCAAATAAATTTTCTATACGTTAGTAGATGTTAAAGTAATTCTCTCCTGATTAATAAACCTCATTATTATGTACTTATAATTGCCCATAAAAATAAGTCAATTGTCCAAAATTTTACTTAAATAACCTTCTTTATACTGAAAAAGTCACTAAAGTATTGCCCTTAAGTAACTTATTCATTTATTGGTCCAAGTTGCCATTTCAGGTAATATGATATCTAAAAAGAGGTCACTGGATTATAAACCAGAGACATTGATACCATTTAAATTATCACCAAGAGCCTTTCTCTTGGACCTTTCAGATTCTCAACTCTAAAATGAAATGTTAATAATAATAACAAGAGTAATAACTCACTTATTATGTGTCAAACACCATTTCAAGTACTCGAGACCATCTTATTTAACCCTCATGACATCTCTGACAGAGAAGTGATATTATTGTGTATTTTGCACAAGGGATTGAGGTTAGGATATGTGAAGAAGATCATCCAA
This sequence comes from Mesoplodon bidens, assembly GCF_964165515.1. NCBI lineage: Eukaryota > Metazoa > Chordata > Mammalia > Artiodactyla > Ziphiidae > Mesoplodon > Mesoplodon bidens. The sequence goes on along the minus strand of NC_138165.1, from coordinate 2,606,548 downwards.
GGTGGGGTGCATGCCAATACCCATTTTGTCATCCACGGCACTATATAGAGAATGAAATCCCATCCTACCTCAGAGGCTTCTGAGAGTTACAGAAATATCATCCACTAGTGGCACCTTAGAGATTATGACAAACTGTGCAGGAAGAAGGTGACAATTGGGGTGAGGTCCCCTCAGTCATTTTTAATCTGTGACTGCACACTTTTCCTTCTGCTTAGACCAGCTCCCCTGAGATGTCATCTAGGGGTCTTTGCTTCTCACCTGTGAAACTCTGTGAGATGGAAGAAAGCATATGGGCGTGAGAGGGCAGAAGTAAAGGACACCTGTCAATCATCCCTGCTCTTGTTATTCTTTCATATCAAGAAGCTGCAGAGATATCTATCATTCTGTTGTGATGTGGGGAATACTTGCAATACCGGCTCAATTCATTCTCTTAATTCCAGTAAAGTAATGTCACTGGAATCCCAGTACTTGAAGGAGTGACATGTGGGAAGATACTATAGAATAAGCCTATGATTTTTAATGGAAGTCATTTATTACAATGTCTGTAAAGAATATTCAGTAATGCAAGGAACACAAACCATTTAAGAACTGGGTTTTAACTTCTGTTTGTTCACACATGACGTGCATGATTATAGGAAATCATCTGAGCCTCAGTTTCCTCATCTGTACAATAGGAATAATAATAATAATAATAATAATAATAATAATAATAATAATAATGTTACATCCAGGCTTGTTAGGAGAGTGAGATGACCTAATGTAAGAAGAGTTTCCAGTATAGGGTGTGAGTAAATGTTCTCCTTATGTTAGTTTTATTCTATCCCATTCCCCCACAATATGCATAAAACTGCTAATATCCTTTGGAGAGTAGGGTTGATGCATATGGATTGAGATCCATCATTCAAAAGAGAGGTATATATATTTTTTGAAAATTATTTATTTATTAATTTATTTTTTAAATTAATTTTTATTGGAGTATAGTTGCTTTACAATGCTGTGTTAGTTTCTGCCATACAGCAAAGTGAATCAGCCATATGTACACATACATCCCCTCCCCTTTGGATTTACCTCCCTTCCAGGTCACCACAGAGCACTGAGGAGGGTTCCCTGTGTTATACAAAGAGAGGTATAGTAATGAAATGACATAGAAAGACTGTGGGCTTTGGTGTGAGATAGGTCTTGAATGGAGTTTCTGAGTCCTGCCTCTTCCATGCTACAATGTCCTTAATTCACTGTAACAAACTTTATGATTCTTTGTTGCATCTATTATTCTTGTCAAGGCAGTATTTTCATAAGGTTTCAAAATAATAAATGAAAATATCCCAAGAATGCCTGCTACATGTTATTCTAGGTAGCCCTCAACAAATGGTAGTTATTTTAATTAAATATCTCAAGAATTCAGAAAACAGGAGAATTGTCATAGGCTGATAGTGGCAGAAATTGATTTATGTCAGAAATAAGACTTTAAGTGCTGAAGGATTTTTAAGCATTTGGCTAGACACAGAAGAATAAAACAGCGTTGGTAAGAGGGAAAGCCTGTAGAAATGTTCATATTAGTCAGGGTTCTCCAAAGACACAGAACCAGTAATATAGATAGATTAGATAGATAGATAGATTATAAATAGAAAGATAGATAGGCAGTTAGATAGATATTATGAGGAATTGGCTCATACAATTATGGAGGCTGAGAAGTCCCACATTCTGTGTTTGGCAAACTGGAGACCCAGGACTTATGGTACAGTTCTTGTCTGAATCCAAACAAGTGACAACTAGGGGAACTGGTGATATAAGTTTTTGTGTGAAAGCTGGGAGGCTCAAGATATGAGAAGAGCCAATTTCTTATTTCAAGTGCAAAGGCTGGAAAAGACTGCTATCCCGGCTCAAAGAGTCCAGCAGAAGGTATTCTTTCTTACTCAGCCTTTTTATTCTTTTCAGGTCTTTGATTGGATGGGGAACCACCCACATTAAAGAAAGTCTGCTTTACTCAGTCTACCAATTCAAATGTTAATCTCCCTCAGAAGCACCTTCACAGACACACTCAATAACGTTTGAACAAATATCTGGGCACCCCATAGTCCTGTCAAGTTGTCACATAAAATTAGACATTTTCAAAACCTCCACTTGTCTCTACTGTCTCTAAAAACCTAGTATTATATTGGGTTTAATTTTCAAATGCACATGTTCCCCCTGGGCCGTGAGCTCAATAGGTATGCTGAGGATGACATACCAGCTTGTGAGACCCGATAGCTAAACTTTCAGGAATTTTGTTGGCTAGTTGTTAACCATTGGTAGGTTGAACTTGATCATAGTCAGAGTATTTATACTACAGAATTTGACAAACACTACAAATCGGAGCTCTAAAAAAACCCCAAAAAAACAAAAACCCAGAGAGATCATTGTTAAACATTATAGCACTGCTATGATGCCTAAGGAGCAGTGAGAAATGAAGATTTTTATGGACTATTTAAGATTTATTAAAGTTTTTAAATATCCCATTTTTGTTCAGTCTGTGACTTTATAATACATGCCCTACACATTTATATTTCTTATGAACACATATATCATTATTATTGCCATTATTGGAAAAATTACAAAAACATTCATTTTACCCTGGAGGCCTAAGTTAAATAAATATATATTACCTAGGCAAATATGGATCACAATCAGTAGATGTCATTATGTAGGTTCATCCTGATAAGATGATTTAGTTTCCCTGCTCAAAACCACATTTCTTCTTCCAAAAGTAATTTAAACCAAAGTCAATCTTTAGTAACAACTTTGCATGAAGCAGGTACATATACTAATTTCAATCCTCCAAAATGTTTTTTTTTATAACTACATGTTCTCAAATAATTTTAATGGACCTTTCTCTAGTTATCTGAAGAACAGAGTAAACTTAGCCTAAAATCAGGATGGCCGTGTGGCATTATATAAGTGAGTCTGGATTTAGTAGTCAGATGTTAGAGGTTCTGGATCCAAATCTTAACTCTGCACTAACTTACTGAGTGATCTTGAACAACTTTGCTCTTTACAAAATTATAACCTGCACTATATTAATAGAGTCAAATTGGAAACACAGCCATAATTCAGAATCATCTAAAACTTTTTAGGAGGAAAAAGGTATATCCTAACAACTAAGTCTCTCTCCTACACTCTCCTGCCCCAAACACCAGAGGCAGCTACTGAGTAGGTTTCTTTTATATCTTCCAGATACTGTCTGAAATTGAGCATGCACACATACACACACACATGCAGAGACACACACACCTACTATATATATGTTTGGAGAGAAAAGGATAATGAAGGAGGGAGAGAGGAAGAGAAAGAGAGAGAAAAAATTAAACTTGGCTCATCCTTTACTCAATTTAATTATTCCTAAACCTATTTCATTTCATCTATATCTCTACGCACTTCCTTACAATATTTTGAATTAAATCTCAATTACCATATTATTTATTCTATAAATATTTCTGCTTGTATGCATAAAAACTAAAGTTTATAAAGATAGAGACAAATGAGGTCTACCTGTAGTGTGACAGTGTTGAAGGTTCCACTGACTTTCTCTCTCCATTGAATGTATTAAAAACTATTACCAAAAATTATCATTTAAGGTCTCTGGAATGGAAGGTCTGAAGGATAAACCATCAAAGAATAAATAGCCATTCAAGAACATTGGCAAAAATTTGATAAGAAACGTGAAAGATTGTGGTATTTGAATGAAGACTACTTTCTGCCTCTCCACTCCAGTCTCAGTGAAGTAGAGGGTCTATTCCAGGTTGCTTTAGCCAAGAACACAAGGCTCCTTCTCTGCTCATTTCTCAGTCAGAGGACTTCATTCCTGGAGGAGCAGAGTGTCAACATTTCTCACCTTGGCCCTAGCTTTCTGTTGCTGAAGCTAAGTCCAGGGTGAGACCTTATATTATAAGCCTTGTTGGGTACAGCATACTGAGAAGACTGGGGGCTTGATCATCCTTGCCTTAGAGCATAAGGCAGTGGTTTCATGCTGGGGAAAAGGATCTTCATGCCAGGAGAAAGGACCAAGCCAAAAGCTAACCTGCCTTCTAGACAGCTCTACCTTAAAAAAAAAAAAAAATTATATATATATATATATATATATATATATATATATATATATATATATATATATATATATATATAAGTATAGTTGATTTACAATGTTGTTAATTTCTGCTGTATTTGTTAACTCCAAACTCCCAGTCCAGCCCTTCCTTAGCCCACTCCCCCTTGGCAACCACAAGTCTGTTCTCTATGTCTGTGAGTCTTAAAACAGAGAGCTCTTAACCTCTTCCCAAGGAACTGATTTCTTTTACAACAAAGAGTGAAGAAGTTTGAGCATAAAGGCACTCATAAAAACAGCGTAAGTTCAGGTAATGGACAACTGGGAGGACATTCAAGATACAGGCTAAAATCTAGGCAGGCTAGTTAACCGGAGAGAACTAAGGAGTAAGTTAGCTGAGGGGAGCTCTCCTGGAATCAGAATAAATACCAAACACTGACATCAGAAACTCTTCCTGCTGTAAAGGATCCACAATTTGATCACATTAGTCTGTACAGCAACTTATGTCACAAGGCTGTGTTGAAAATGGTTGAATAATCAGCCAGACATTAGTAGAATTGAACAGCTTAATGTTAAACAATAATAATAAAAAATAAAAAGATACAGTGAAAACACAAGATAAGAAATTAAAATGCTACATTAGAAACCATTCACTAATGGAAAAGAATTTTGTAGAAGAAGATTACAGAAACAAAGTGATGTGAGAAATATAGGAAAAAGAAGAAAATGGCAAATATCATCCAACTATATCAATAACAATATTAAATGTGAATGTATTAAACAAAGTAATCAAAAGACAGATTAACAAAACATGATCTGATTAAAGGATGTCTACAAAAGAAATATTTTATGTTCAAAGATATAATAGACTCAAATTAATGCTTGGAAAAAGTTACATCATTCAAACAACAAACACAAGAAATATGAAGGGGCTCTGCTAATATCAGATGAAGTAGACTTGTGAATTAAAAAGAAGTAAGAATAATATTTTATAAAAATAAAATGCTCAGTCTATCAGGAAGACATAACAATTACATACATGAATGGACTTAATAACAGATAATCAAATATGTCAGACAAAAACTGACAAAAATGAAGGGAGATATAGAAAACAATAATAATTCAAGCATACAATTCCCCACTTTCAATAACATATCAAACAATAGAAGATCAACAAGAAAATAGAAGACTTTAAAATGTTATACACCGGGCTTCCCTGGTGGCGCAGTGGTTGAGAGTCCGCCTGCTGATGCAGGGGACACGGGTTCGTGCCCCTATCCCGGAAGATCCCACATGCCGCGGAGCGGCTGGGCCCGCGAGCCATGGCCGCGGAGCCTGTGTGTCCGGAGCCTGTGCTCCGCAACGGGAGAGGCCACAGCAGTGAGAGGCCCGCGTACAGAAAAAAAAAAAAAAAAAAAAAAAAAAAAAAAAAAAATGTTATACACCAACTAGAACTAGTAGACATCTACAAAACACTCCACACAACAACAAAACATACAATATTTTCATATATTCATGGAACATTTTCCAGGATAGACCATATGCTAGGATATAAAATAAACCTCAATAAATTAGAAATGATAAAAATATTACAAAATATATATTCTGATTAAAAAGAAATAAAATAAAAAATAAATAACAGGGAAAATATGGGACACAAAAATATGTGAAACTTAAACAACACACAAGAATAAGCAAAGGGACAAAGGCTCAGAAAATACTGTTAGATGAAAGAAGATGAAGATATATCAAAACATTTGTCATGCTTCTGAAACAGTCCTTAGAGGTGAATTTATCTATGCAAATGTTGATATTAAGATAGAGAAAAGATTTGTTAAGAAACCAGTATCAGTGGAGGGGTTGACTAAGTTCGAAATTGGATCTGTCTGAGTTCAGAGGACTAAGCCAAGAAATAGAAAGACAACTGAACAGGTTATACAGTAAAGGATCCATATTCATTAGTCCAGGCTAAGTCAAAGGACATGGGTAATATATACTACCTATTTAAAAATAAACAATTTTTAACTATGTAAAATGCATAAAATAATAGACAATAAATTACACTGGAAAAGAACATAAAATTTAGACAGGAATGAGGTGATGCATACAAAAGTGTCACTGACATCTGACTTCCAGTGAAGAACAATAAAGGGATAAATTGGGAGACTGAGACTGACATATACACCCTACTATATATAAAATAAATAACTAATAATAAGCTACTGTATGACATAGGAAACTCTAATCAATACTCTGTAATTACCTATATGGGAAAGTATATTAAAAAAGAATGGATATATGTATATGTATAATTGATTCATTTGCTGTACAGCAGAAATTAACACAATATTGTAAATCAACAATACTATAATAAACATTAATTGAGGTGGTCAAGTGGAGCATTTACAGGCACACAGACTTATATAAGTTTCCATTTGCTGACATGAACCCCAGGGAGGAGCAGCTTTGTTTTGGACCTAGAAATATATTTCAACACTGGAATTCTGCATGGCTGACAGGGTCTTGGTACTCTGGCCTGGTGTCAGGCCTCAGCCTCTGAGGTGGGAGAGCCAAGTTCAGGACACTGGACCACCAGACACCTCCTGGCCCAACATAATATCAATCAGAGAACCTCTCTCAGAGATCTCTTTCTCAACACTAAGATCTAGCTCCACCCAATGGCCAGCAAGCTCCAATGCTGGATGACCCATGCCAAACAATTAGCAAGAGAGGAACACAACCTCATCCATTAGCAGAGAGGCTGCCTAAAATCATACTAAGTTCACAGACACCCCAAAACACAACACCAGATGTGGCCCTGTCCACCAGAAAGGCAAGTTCCAGCCCAACAAAGAGAACACTGGCAACACTCCCTTCCAACAGGGAGCCTACACAAGCCACTGAACCAACCTCACCCACTGGGTGAAGACTCCAAAAACAATGGTAACTATGAAACTTTAGCATGCAAAAAGGAGATCCCCAACCACAGTAAGTTAAACAAAATGAGAAGACAAAGAAATATGCAGCAGATGATGGAGCAAGGAAAAAACCCACCAGAACAAACAAATGAAGAGGAAATAGGCAGTCTACCTGAAAAAGAATTCAGAGTAATGATAGTAAAGATGATCCAAACTCTGGGAAACAGACTGGAGAAAATAAAAGAAACGTTTAACAAGGACCTAGGAGAACCAAAGAGCAAGCAAACAATGATGAACAACACAATAAATGAAACTTAACATTTTCTAGAAGGAATCAATAGCAGAATAACAGAGGCAGGAAAACGGGTAAGTGACCTGGAAAATAAAGTAGTGGAAATAACTACTGCAGAGTAAAATAAAGAAAAAAGAATGAAAAGACTTGAGGACAGTCTCAGAGAACTCTGGGACAACATTAAACTCACCAATATTCGAATTATAGAGGTTGCAGAAGAAGAAGAGAAAAAGAAAGGGACTGAGAAAACATTTGAAGAGATTATAGTTGAAAACTCCCCAAATATGGGAAAGGAAATAGTCAATCAAGTCAAAGAAACAGAGAAAGTCTCATACAGGATAAATCCAAGGAGAAACATGCCAATATACATATTAATCAAAATATCAAAAATTAAATACAAACAAAAAGCAGTAGAAGCAGCAAGGGAAAAGCAAAAAATAACATACCAGGGAACCCCCATAAGGTTAACAGCTGATCTTTCAGCAGAAACTCTGCAAGCCAGAAGGGCATGACAAGACATATTTAAAGCAATGAAAGGGAAAAACCTACAAATAAGATTACTCGACTGAGTAAGGATCTCACTCAGAATCAATGCAGAAATTATAAACCTTACAGACAAGTAAATGCTACAAGAATTCAGCACCACCAAACCAGCTTTACAGCAAATCTAAAGGAACTTCTCTAGGCAGGAAACAAAAGAGAAAGAAAATACCTACAATAACAAACCCAAAACAATTAAGAAAATGGTAATAAGAACTTACATATCAATACTTACCTTAAATGTAAATGAATGAAATGCTCCAACCAAAAGACATAGACTGGCTGAATGGATACAAAAGCAAGACTCGTATATATGCTGTCTACAGGAGACTCACTTCAGACCTAGGGACACATACAGACTGAAATTGAGGGGATGGAAAAAGATACTACATGCAAATGGAAATCAAAAGAAAGCTGGAGTGGCAATTCTCATATCAGAAAGAACAGACTTTAAAATAAAGACTACTACAAGAGACAAAGAAAGACACTACATAATGACTGAGGGATCAAACCAAGAAGAAGATATAACAATTGTAAATATTTATGCATCCAACATAGGAACACCTCAATACATAAGGCAAATGCTATAGCCATAAAAGGGGAAATTGACAGTAAGACAATAAAAATAGGGAACTTTAACACCCCACTTTCACCAATGGACAGATCATCCAAAAGGAAAATAAAGAAGGGAACACAAGCTTTAAAAGAGACGTTAAACAAGATGGGCTTAATTGATATTTATTGGACATTCCATCCAAAAACAACAGAATATATTTTCTTCTCAAGTGCTCATGGAACATTCCCGAGGAAAGATTGTATCTTAGGTCACAAATCAAGCCATGGTAAGTTTAAGAAAATTGAAATCATATCAAGTATCTTTTCCAACTATAATACTATGAGACAAGATATCATTTACAGGAAAAAAAACTGTAAAAATTACAAAAACATGGAGGCTAAACAATACACTACTGAAAAAAGAGATCTCTGAAGAAATCAAAGAAGAAATAAAAAAAATACCTAGAAACAAATGACAATAAAAACAAGGTGACCCAAAACCTATGGGATGCAGCAAAAGCAGTTCTAAGAGGGAAATTTATAGCAATATAATCCTACCTCACGAAACAAGACAAATCACAAATAAACAACGTAAACTTACACTGAAAGCAATTAGAGAAAGAAAAAGAAAAAAACAAAGAACCAGAACCAAAATGAGCAGAAGGAAAGAAATCATAAAGATCAGATCAAGTAAAAGTGAAAAAGATATAAAGGAAACAATAGCAAAGATCAATAAAACTAAAAGCTGTTTCTTTGAGAAGATAAAAAAAATTGATAAACCATTAGCCAGACTCATCAAGAAAAAAAGGGAGAAGACTAAAATCAACAGAATTAGAAATGAAAAAGAGAAATAACAACTGACACTGCAGAAATACAAAGGATTATGAGAGATTACTACATGTAACTCTATACCAATAAAATGGACTACCTGGAAGAAATCACAGAAAAGCATAACCTTCTGATACTGAACCAGGAAGAATTAGAAAATATAAACAGAGCAATCACAAGTACTGAAATTGAAACTGTGATAAAAAATCTTCCAACAAACAAAAGCCCAAGACCAGATGGCTTCACAGGTGAATTCTACCAAACATTTAGAGAAGAGCTAACACCTATCCTTCTCAAACTCTTCCAAACTATAGCAGAAGGAAGAACACTCCCAAGCTCATTCTATGAGGCCACGATCACCCTGATACTAAAACCAGACAAAGATGTCACAAAAAAAGAAAACTATAGGCCAATATCACTGATGAACATAGATGCAAAAATCCTCAATAAAATACTAGCAAACAGAATCGAACAGCACATTAAAAGGGTCATACACAATGATCAAGTAGGGTTTATCCCAGGAATGCAAGGATTCTTCAATATACACTAATCAATCAATGTGATACGCTATATTAACAAACTGAAGGATAAAAACCATATGATAATTTTGATAGATGCAGAAAAATCTTTCAACAAAATTCAACACCCATTTATGTTAAAAACTCTCCAGAATGTAGGCATAGAGAGAACTTACCTCAACATAATAAAGGCCATATATGACAAAACCACAGCCAACATTGTTCACAATGGTGAAAAACTGAAACCATATCCACTAAGATCAGGAGTAAGACAGGTCCCTCACTCTCATGACTATTATTCAACATAGTTTTGGAACTTTTAGCCACAGAAATCAGAGAAGAAAAAGAAATAAAAGTAATCCAAATTGGAAAAGAAATAAAACTGTCACTGTTTGCAGATGACAAGATACTGGACATAGAGAATCCTAAAGATGCCACCAGAAAACTACCAGAGTTAATCAATGAATTTGGTAAAGTAGCAGGATACAAAATTAATGCACAGAAATCCCCTGCATTCCTATACACTAATGATGAAATATCTGAAAGAGAATTTAAGGAAACATTCTCATTTATCACTGCAACAAAAAGAAAAAAAATACCTAGTAATAAACCTACCTAAGGAGATAAAAGACCTGTATGCAGAAAACTAGAAGACATTAATGAAAGAAATTAAAAATGATACAAACAGATAGAGATATATAACATTTTCTTGGATCGGAAGTATCAATATTGTGCAAATGACTCTACTACCCAATTCAATCTACAGATTCAATGCAATCCCTATCAAACTACCAATGGCATTTTTCACAGCACTATAACAAAAAAATTCCCAATTTCTATGGAAACACAAAAGACCCTGAATAGCCAAAGCAATTTTGAGAAAGAAAAACAAAGTTTGAGGAATCAGGCTCCCTGACTTCAGACTATACTACAAAGCTACAGTAATCAAGACAGTATGGTACTGGCACAAAAACAGAAATATAGATCAGTGGAAGAGGATAGAAAGCCCAGAGAAAAACCCATGCATACATGGTCACCTTATCTTTGATAAAGGAGGCAAGAATATAAGATGGAGAAAAGACAGCCTCTTCAGTAAGTGGTGCTGGGTAAACTGGACAGCTACATGTAAAAGAATGAAATTAGAACACTTCCTAGCACCATACACAAAAATAAACTCCAAATGGATTAAAGACCTAATTGTAAGGCCAGACACTATAAAATTGTTAGAGGAAAACATAGGAAGAACATTCTTTGAAATAAATCACAGAAAGATCCTTTTTGACCCACCTCCTAGAGAAATGGAAATAAAAACAAAAATAAATAAATGAGACCTAATGAAACTTAAAAGCTTTTGCAGAGCAAAGGAACCATAAACAAGACAAATAGACAACCCTCAAAATGGGAGAAAATATTTGCATATGAAGCAACTGACAACGGATTAAGGTCCAAAATATATAAGCAGCTTATGCAGCTCAATATCAAAAAATCAAACAATCCAATCCAAAAATAGGCAGAAGACATGAATAGATATTTCTCCAAAGAAGATATACAGATTGCCAACAAACATATGAATGGATGCTCAACACCACAATCATTAGAGAAATGCAAATCAAAACTACAATGAGATATCACTTCACACTGGTCAGATTGGCCATCATCAAAAAATCTACAAACAATAAATACTGGACAGGGTGTGGAGAAAAGGGAACCCACTGCACTGTTGGTGGGAATGTTAATTGATACAGCCACTATGCAGAATAATATGGTGGGTCCTTAAAAAATTAAAAATAGAACTACCATGTGACCCAGGAATCTTACTATTGGGCTTATACCCTGAGAAATCCATAATTCAAAAGGAGACATGTACCACTGCAGCTCTATTTACAATAACCAGGACATGGAAGCAACTTAAGTGTCCATCGACAGGTGAATGGGTAAAGAAGATGGATATATGTGGCATATATACACAATATGCAATGGAATATTACTCAGCCATAAAATGAAGCAAAATTGAGTTATTTGTAGTGAGGTGGATGGGCCTAGAATATGTCATACAGAGTGAAGTAAGTCAGAAAAAGAAAATCAAATACCGTATGCTAACACATATATATGGAATCTAAAAAAAAATGAAAAATGGATATGAAGAATCTAGGGTCAGGACAGGAATAAAGATGCAGACATAGAGAATGGACTCGTGGACACGGGGAGGGGGAGGGTGAAGGGGAAGCTGGGATGAAGTAAGAGAGTAGTATTGATATGTACACACTACCAAATGTAAAATAGATATCTAGTGGGAAGCAGTTGCATAGCACAGGGAGATCAGCTCAGTGCTTTGTGACCACCTAGAAAGGTGGGATTGGGAAAGTTGGGGGGAGACACAAGAGAGAGGGGATATGGGGTTATATGTATACATTATAGCTGGTTTGCTTTGTTATACAGTTGAAGCTAACACAATATTGTAAACCAATTATACACCAAGAAAGTTTGGAACTCAAAAGTTTTTATTTAAAGATTTATTTATTATTTTAAAAAATAATAATTTTTAAAAAGACCTACATGTTCAGGGCCCTATAAATACATACAGTGAACCCTGGGGTCTAGCTTCCTTAGAGAAACCTCTTAATTCTGATCTGAGTTGGACTTTAGGTGCCCCTCTCACTATCAATTTTGCTCTTCTCATTTCCTTACCAGATCCACATGTTTTATCCCAGTTTCTTTTTCTTTCTTTGACTGTATTTCCCAAATTCTCCTTAGTTTTTCTCTCTTCTGGTATCAGACATCCATGGATAGATAAACTGGTGACTCACTTTTTCAGGAAAAATTTTAAGCTCTCCTCCTGTTTCCCCATCACTTTTGTTGGTGAGTCTGACCAGGTATCCCTGTCCTGAAAGGATGTTAACTAACTCCTGAGAGATAGTCACATTTTAGTTTTGTTCATCTGACAGGACACAGTGAACAGAATATTAAGGATATAAGGTGGTTAAATAGCTACTATTTACTGAAGGTTTACCATGTCCCAGGTACTTTTTAGTTATCTCATTGATAGTCAAAGTACCCTAAAAGGTATCATTGCTCAACTTTTAGATGACAAAGCTGAGACTTACAGTGATCAAGAGACTTGATCAGGTCATAGCTACAAAGTAGGGAATTATCCTACCTGTGTTTCTGCTTACTCCTGAACCTTCTGAATAACTTAATAGGCTTTTGTTTTTAACAACTATAGTGTAGGAATGTCAACCATACCTACTCTGTTTTCCTTTGTTAAAAGATCAAAGATGATATAATTCCTTGAGTAGAAAACCACTATAAATGAATTCATTTCCCATGTGACTGTTTAAGAACTGTCCATCAGGTTTTCACACTCACATGCCAATTTAGTAAATCTTCGTGGGATACAATAGAGCAGACACAACACAGTCAAAGTATAAAGCAGGATGGGTCATCAGCACTTTGGGGTGAGTATTAGTTGCCTCTGGTGCTGAAACAAGGCACAGCAGCTATAAACTCAGGGATTTTAACTGCTTGAAAAGTGTCATAATTTCTGCAAATAGCCATGCCTGTCATGTTTTACTGAGATTTTGAAATAGAATTTATATATTAAAAATAAAGCATACAACATGCTGTGCCACATCATGGACTTGGGCATGACTTGAATGGCATCCAATCAGAAACTTCCATTAGGCAATGCTCAGAGTTCCAAAGACAGTATCCCGGGGAATTCTGAAAGCTCTATTTTGGAAAAAAAAATAAAAATAAAAATAAAAAAATATATATATATATATATATATACATATATATATACCCACTGGTCACTGGGTCTGCAATATGTTTGCTCTGTGCCATGTAACTATTAATTTGTACAGCCAAATAAGTTTCAGATGGTGCCCATTTTGTCAAAATTACACTGCAATTTAATTGCAAATTTAGTTGACAGGGAAGCATGTGGTCTGGGTCCTAATAATACGGTCCACTGTGTCCTTTTACAAATGGACTTTATAAGCATTGGCTATCCCCACATCCTCAGGTTTTCCCTCCTTAGCTTCACTGATCCCCCTCAGCTTCTCAACAAGATCATCCCTCTTTGTGAAATACAAACCCTGCATAACATTCTACTGAGTCCTGTCTATATTTCCCGAATATTTAGTTCCCGTTCTCACTTCTGTATTTTCACCTGGGTTTTTCTCCTGCTTGGGATGTTTATTCATCTTTTAAAATAAGTACTGAATGAATGAATGAAACAAGTATTAATACCTTATGCTTTTGTAGTCCCTTTCTACATGTCTAAAACAGTCAATTTGTGGTTCTATGCTTCTAATGCACTCTCTTACCTGTTCCTTCTTAAAACATATGTTCATTGATATCCCTAGTAAATAAATCTCTGTGGAAGGCAAAAAAACAAAAAACAAAAACATGAATTTGGCAATACCTCTACCTTCAAGGAGATTAGAGTCTAATGTACAGTCATAACTCTCTGAATATTTCCAATGTTATAAAGCTTTAGAGAAAGGATTTGGAATGTACGAGAAAGACTTAGAACTAATTTGTCTATTTTAGTACTTAATTGCACACTGTCCACTTGATATGCAACCCCCCCAGAAAGCAGAAATCAGATAGTGGTTCTCTCTACAACCACATGACTACATGCAGAAATGGAGAGTAACTACATTATAATACTGAACAAGGAAATGCACTGATGAAATTAGAAACAGAAATATGCAGTTGAAGACCTGGGTTTTGAAGAAAAGAAGACAAGGAATTTGTCACTGAAACTTTGAAGACTACCTCATGCTTTGTCTGATAGGAAGGGCCTCAAAGATCATCTGTCAGTGCAAATAGGCTTAGAAAAAGATGTGGAGCACTGAAAATATCTGGTATTTTTTAAAGGCAACCTTCAGGCATTATTGTGGTTTGAGTGAAGTAGACCATAACTTGTAATGATCTGTATTTTTGTCATTTGGAGATCTCACTCGTATTTCAATTTTAATACTTCCAGAAATTAATATATATTACCTTCTTACAAAAATATATTCAGTCATTCATCTAATCATTCCCTCAGGCAGTACTGGGTGGCACTCTAGGGCTCAGAGTTTCAAAACTGTACATCAGGGACTTCCTTGGTGGTGCAGTGGTTAAGAATCCACCTGCCAATGCAGGGTACACAGGCTCGAGCCGTGGTCTGAGAAGATCCCACATGCCGCAGAGCAACTAAGCCTGTGCACCACAACTACTGAGCCTGCGCTCTAGAGCCCATGAGCCACAACTACTGAGCTTGCATGTCACAGCTACTGAAGACTGCATTCCTAGAGCCCATGCTCCACAACAAGAGAAGCCACTGTAGTGAGAAGCCCACGCATCACAGTGAAGAATAGCCCCCACTCACTGCAACTAGAGAAAGCAAATGCACAGCAATGAAGACCCAGTGCAGCCAAAATAAATAAATAAATAAATAAATAAAATTTTAAAAAGAAAACTGTACATCAATTTGATTTGACCATTGTTGCTCAGTTCCACATCTAATGAGCTACTGAGCCCTCTGATTCTACTTCTAAGATAATTATCTTATCAGATCCTACAATCGCTATTTTTATTAACCTCACCTTAGTGTAGATTGGTAACCTTCACTTAAATATTTACAATTAATGTTGAAAGAATGTATGGCAGCATGGATGGATAATTAATATATAAATTGGTTGTTATCTGCCCTTTAAGGGTATAAGCATTGGAAGAAGTGTCAGTATCTAGGTCTTCTCGGTGCTCCACATATTATTGATATTTCCTGTAGAAGGCTGTAGATATAATCACTCAAAAAAGTTCTGTTTATTGCTCTTCTTTGATTAGCTGAGAATGGCCATTACAAGTACCATACAAAAGTACATTGATTTAAAGAGGATAAATCAGTGCTCTTTATTTAATTTTATTTTTAAATTAATTTTTATTGGAATATAGTTGCTTTACAATGTTGTGTTAGTTTCTACTGTACAGCAAAATGAATCAGGTATAGATATACATATATCCTCTCTTTTTTGGATTTCCTTCCCATTTAGGTCACTATAGTGCATTAAGTAGAGTTCCCTGTGCTACAGAGTATGTTCTTATTAGTAATCTATTTTATACATAGCATCAATAATGTATATATGTCAATCCCAATCTCCCAATTCCTTCCACACCCCCATTCCCCCTTGGTATCCACATGTTGTTCTCTTTGTCTGGGTCTCTATTTCTGCTTTGCAAAAAAGATCATCTATACTATTTTTCTAGATTCCACATATATGCGTTGATATATGATATTTGTTTTATTAGAACACTCCTTAACATCATACACAAAAACAAACTCAAAATTGATTAAAGACCTAAATGTAAGGCCAGACACTATAAAACTCTTAGAGGAAAACATAGGCAGAACACTCTAGGACATAAATTGCAGCAAGATCTTTTTTGATCCACCTCTTAGAGTAACAGAAATAAAAACAAAAATAAACAAATGGAACCTAAAGAAACTTAAAAGATTTTGCACAGCAAAGGAAACTATAAAGAAGACGAAAAGACAACCCTCAGAATGGGAGAAAATAATGGCAAACAAATCAATGGACAAATGATTAATCTCCAAAATATACAAACAACCCATGCAGCTCAATATTAAAAAAACAAACAACCCAATCAAAAAATGGGCAGGAGACCTAAATAGACATTTCTCCAAAGAAGACATACAGATGGCCATTAGGCACATGAAAAGATGCTCAACATCACTAATTATTAGATAAATGAAAATCAAAACTACAGTGAGGTACCACCTCATACTGGTCAGAATGGCCATCATCAAAAAATCTACAAACAATAAATGCTGGAGAGGGTGTGGAGAAAAGGGAACCCTCCTGCAATGATGGTGAGAAAGTAAATTGATACAGCTACTATGGAGAACAGTATGGAGGTTCCTTAAAAAACTAAAAATAGGGCTTCCCTGGTGGCGCAGTGGTTGAGAATCTGCCTGCCAATGCAGGGGACACGGGTTCGAGCCCTGGTCCAGGAAGATCCCACATGGTGTGGAGCAACTAAGCCCATGTGCCACACTACTGAGCCTGCGCTCTAGAGTCTATGAGCCACAACTACTGAGCCCGTGTGCCACAACTACTGAAGCCCGCATGCCTAGAGCCTGTGCTCTGCAACAAGAGAAGCCACTGCAATGAGGAGCCTGCGCGCCACAACAAATAGTAGTCCTCGCTTACCACAGCTAGAGGAAGCCCGTGCACAGCAACAAAGACCCAACGCAGCCAAAAATAAATAAATTAAATAAATAAATTTATTTAAAAAAAAGAACTAAAAATAAACCTACCATATGACCCAGCAATCCCACTACTGGGCATATACCCTGAGAAACCATAATTCAAAAAGACACATGCACCCCAATATTCATAGCAGCACTATTTACAATAGCCAGGACATGGAATTGGTGCTCTTTAAACATCCTTGAAGAAACAGGTGTGAGAGAAAATATGAGAATGTATCCATATTTAAAATGGTAGCAATCTGAAAGGGAGAGAAACAAATTATATCACATGAAAGTATGGCTTTAAGTGGTCATTTGCTCAAATTGCTATTACAGTTGAAAAAAAAATCAGCAATCTGCCTGGATTCTTCTATTAAACAAAAGTTATTTAACAAAGCTATAAATTGCATTGCTGTGGCAGAAAATAAGATCAGCCAGGCTGAAATGATCCAGCTGTTTTTGGTTTTGTTATTTCAAAATGTTTTCATTTCTATTTCTTCTCACATATATTTGTATTTGTTTAAATAGAGTTCATTGTGGCGCTGATTCAAAGAACAAATTCCAGTTCTTTAGACCCTGTGATTATGCAGCTTCTATGTTGAGCTCTATTTGTTCGTCACAATAGGCAAGACTTTTTGCATTGAGCTGTCTCCATACTGGCAGACTTAGAAAGGATAACACGGATTTCATCAGCTCTAACAAAATGCCATGTATTTCACATCCTGGAGCTCATCAAGATCCTACTGTATAGCATATCTTAACTTCCAGTATGTCTGCATTACATTTTTTCATTTGTGCTCCCCAAAGTATTTCCATTAATTTTTTTTCTATCATATGCATAGAATTGGTTTTAACATTTGCTGATGTGATTTGAAGATAATTAATTCATTCTGCCTTGCAGCAAAAACATAATATTACAAGGGGGACTGTTTTCAAGGGGAATTCTTTGGTTTATCAGATTGGAGCAATTTATTCATAAATAAGTAAGGTGTTCTGCAGTGTCAGTCAGCATCGGAGTGTCCATGTTCCCTCTCATTAAATCATATATAGATAATGTGTCCCCAGAACGGCTCTTTAAGCTGAATCTAATGAGTAAGATCAGTTTTTCCTACATGGATTGATTACTCTTGAGTACTAAACCTTGAGGCTGTCATCTGTCTCTATAGGAATGTGTCCCAGAGGAAATGAATCCTCCTGTTAATCAACAATCTACACAGAACTCCTTAGAACCCACAACTACTATCATATAGATCTCCAAAAATGATCAACTCTACAGTGGGACACATCAGAAAAAAACTGGCTGAGAAATTGTCCAAATGTGACTATAAAAAATAGGTAATATTTGTGTACCTGGCAGGTGGGAGGTAAAGCCAAATATAGTAGAGAGAAAGGTAGTTTTGTTTTGTTTTGTTTTTTTCCTAAAGCAGTAGTCAGGAAAGAGAGGAAGAAACATGGAAAAATAGTGACGTAAAGTAAGGAAAATGAGAACTCTCAAGAGAAAGGTATAAACATAGAACTTACAGCATAATAATGCATTTATCAAATTTGGGGGGCACATTCTCAGAAGTTGAGATTAGCATGCAGAGTTGAGGTAAGGGCGTCCTTGGAGTTTCTGTGCTAAGCTGATGTAAATAGACAATTTCAGCATATCAAAATCAAATCAGGTTATTTTGTCTTACTTTTTCTATAAGCAAAGCCACCTCAAATACATTCTACATGTTTTGGTGAGATTTTAGCATCTACTTAATGATTCTTATTGCAGGGAAGAGGTGAACTTACATTATCAAAGAGTATGAAGGCGTCCTAATTCAGTTTTAACAGCACTTAACATAGAGCATTCCTGTTTTAAATATTTCTCTTTAAAACCACCCACTTTAATTTTCAATAAAATTATTTATCCAGGCGTCTTACCCACAATGTTAGAGAAAATGCAGGTTTGATCTTTAATTGGAAGAGCTATGAATGAGTTTACAAGGAGGGACGAAGAAAATAAATTGTTACCTTCCTTCTCCCTAACTAGACCTTCTTCTATTTCCTGTTATAGATGTCAAATATTACATTTAAATTCTAGAAAATAATAAAAAATGGAATTAAGAAATTGAAACAATATATACCTATTTTTACATGTGTTCATATATTTACCTTTGCTGGAGAACTTTATATTTTCACATAGTTTCGAGTCGCTGTCTAGAGTCCTTTGATTTCAGGTTGAAAGGTCCCCTTTAGTGTTTCTTTCAGGGCAGGCTTAGTGGTAATGATATTTCTCGGCTTTTGTTTATGTGGGAATGTCTTAATTACTCCCTTATTTTTAAAAGGACAGTTTTGGTGGCTATAATATCCTTGGTCAATAGGTTTTTATTTTTCTTGTATACTTTAATTATATTATCTCACTGCCTCCTGGCCTGAAAACTTTCAGCTGAGAAATCCATTGATAATCTTACAGAGAATTTTCTGCATATGGTGAGTCTCTGTCTCTGGATGCTTTCAAGATTTTCTCTTTGATTTTCACAGTTTGATTATAATGTGTCTTGTAGTGGATCTCTGGATTGTTGGATTTCATTAAGCTTCTTGTATTTGTATATTCTTGTCTTTTCTCAAATTTGGAAAAATTTTGATCATTATTTCTTCTGATAAATTCTTGGGCCCATTCTGTCTCTCTCTTCTCTTTCTGGGATTTCCATAATGCATATTTTAATCTATTTAATGGTTTATCATAAGTTCCTTAGGTTCTGATTCTTTTTTATTTTTCCTCTACACACACAATAAATTTAAAGAACCTATCTTCTAGTTTATTGATTATTTTTTCTACCCCTCAAGTCTGTTACTGCATTCAGTGATTGCATTTTTAGCCCCAGGATTGCAGTTTGTTTGGTTTTTTGTTTATAATATTTATCTTTGTTTATGTTCTCTTTTTTTATATATTATTGTCCAGATTTACTTTAGTTCTTTTTCTGTGTTTTCCTTTAGCTCTTTGAGCATACTTAAGACAGGTGTTTTAAAATATTTTCTAGTGAGTCTGAATCCTATGATTCCTTAGGGTCAGTTTGGGGAGATTTATTTTCTTCCTTTGAATGGGTCATGTTTCTCCGTTTCTTTGTGTGCCTCATAATCTTTAGTTGAAAACTGGTCATTTGAGAAAAAAAAAAAAAAAAAACAGCCACATCTTTGAAGATTGACTCCTTGCAATGGAGCATCACTAATTCACTTATCATGAAGGCTTAAGTTCTTTTCATGCATTTCTGGGCATGCATCTTCTCTGGGTGTGTAAGTGTGTGTGTGTGTGCATGTGTGTGTGTGTGTTTCCCAATTCCCTCATGTATACTGCTGCTTTTCAATGTCTTAATTTTCCTAAAAGTCTTACTCCTGTTTCTTCTCAAGGCCTTAGATATTCTACGTATTCCTCTGCCTATAATCTTTTACTGTCAGACAACCATGGGTCTCCAGTTCCCCTGCATTTTTTCACCTGCTGGAATGCTTTCCACTACTTTAGTGATCTCCAACCTGATATTGAAAAACTATGCTTTCATTCCTGTCTGAGCTCCACGTCAGGTAAAACAGAAATAAATCCCTCGTGCAGCCCCAGACAAACCAAACATTACAAGCCAGCTCCACTTCTTTCCTTTCATTTTGATGGAGAAACAGACAATTGTATAGCTTCTTCCCAATAGTTCAAGCTGTGTTGCACTGAGGAGGGGATGGAGGCAAGTATGAGGAGAAAAAAAAAAACCCACAAACTTTTCTACCGTTTTTTTGTGTGTGTTTTTGTTCTTGATTGGGACTTGGTTCAGTTGCTCCAGAAACTTGAGTGATTGCTGCGGCTTCCACAAAGTTATTCCACTTAGTCTGTTGTTGTCTACTTCATTTTTCCATGTAGGAACAAAGGCCTGGAGTTTCATAGTTTGCTATGTTGCTCATATCATTCTCCTACTGCAAATTACATGTGAAAGTATATAAAACCTTGGGAAATGAAAAGCTATACTCCAAGTTGGCAAAAGATAGCATCAGCTAGTTGCACTTCATGTTGGGAGCAGACCAAAAAAAATACGATTTCCCATATGGCCTGTATAGTGGAGGAAAATTGAAGCTGCAAACTCTCTTGGATAGAAAATAAAAGAGAAGAGTTAAAACTTGTTTTGCAGGAACTTCAAAAAGAATGAAGAGGCAGAGTTCTCCGTGTAGAATGTGAGTTTAAATTATTACAACCATAAAAACTGTTACCTTAAAAAGAGTATATAGAGTTTAATGGGGGAAAAATCTGAACCTCAATAGAAAGAAAATTAATGTGATATTATGATGGTATATAATGGAATGGGATTCTCATTCACTGAAAATGGCAACATAAATTGGTATAGGCTTTCCAGGGAAACATTTTATAATAGTGAACCCATCTGTTGGGTCATTCATTCATTTGTTAAATATTTACTGAGCTTCTGCTGTGAGTTAGACCCTGTGAATATCATGTAGAAATGAAG
Source organism: Mesoplodon bidens (assembly GCF_964165515.1). Lineage (NCBI taxonomy): Eukaryota > Metazoa > Chordata > Mammalia > Artiodactyla > Ziphiidae > Mesoplodon > Mesoplodon bidens. The sequence goes on along the minus strand of NC_138165.1, from coordinate 2,585,083 downwards.
GATCTCCATGCTATCCTTATATTCTTACTACATGTGGAAGAGATAGGTATATTTTATGTAACCACACTGTTACATATAAAATTACAACAGTGATGTGTAAAATGAAAAAAAAAAAAAAAAGATATGCCAAGCTGACAGAGGGTATAATAGGAGAATCTTCCCTAAATTAGAATATGAAAGAAAAAATTCCTCCTACAAAGTTTGAGTTGAGATTTAAAAAGAGAATACTAATTATTGTAGTAAGAAACAAGGGAAGAATTTAGAGTGAAGGAAATACTACAGCCGAAGTCTTGAGACAGAAACATAACAGCACATTGAAAGATTCAAAAGTACAGAGTGACTGGAAAACATATAATAGGGGTTTGGTGGAGTTGCTCTAAATGAAAACCAAATTATTCAGGATGTTGTATGATATGTTAAGAATTATGACATTTATCCTAAGGCAAATTATTAAAAGGTTTTGAACTGGGAAGGGAGATCAATGTAGGGGTAAGCATGGATCCAACATAATGAGATTTTCATTTTGCAAGCACTGGCAACAGGGTGTAGAATGGATTTGATGGGACGAATAGTAAACATAGGAAATGAAAACAAAAGAAGACTGCCTCAGTCTAGGTGAGACTTTCTGGTGATTTAGGTAGGATGGGAATGGTGGAAATGGAAAAGGGTGGACAGATTAGAAAGGTATGTAAAGGTGAAACACAGACCTGGTGATAGAACGGATATAGGAGCTGTTAAAAAGGAAGTGTCAAGAGTAGTTCCTAGGTTTGAGGTTTGCACCACTGATTAGATGACGTTGCTATTTATTTAAGTTAGGAGAACTGAAAAAGTTCCTGATTGGGATGAAAGGTTTTAAGGTTTTACATTTGGTGGGCAAGGGGAGCATCCGAGACAGTACATATACCATGTTTCCCTTTCCTCCTGAGCAACTTAGAAAACTACATTTCCCAGCTCATTGGGATCTAGGAAGTGCTACTTCTCTGGCCAACAGAATATGAGCAGATGTAAAATTGTTGCTTCCAGTTTGGGTGATTTCCCACTCTCTTTTCTCTTGGGCACAGGTTAGAAAAGGTAGGATTACAAAATAGCAGAGGGATATTGTGGAAGGAGACTGAATTCCTAAGACATTACTTGGAGAATATCTGCCTAATCTTTATCAAACTCCACTGAGCAGACATACTCAGTGGAGTTTGATAACGACATGTATAAAGTTAAGTGACTATGATGTCTGAATGTACTTATTACTTCATCACAAAAATAGAAGTGTCTTCAAGACATTCTTGTCTTAGGTGCATGTAATGTGTATATCAATGGAGAAGTTAAGACTTAACTTGTATTCGGGAGTTGTCTGTATGTGGATGATAATTCAGTCATGAACTCAGGTGGCACTGCCTGATAAGGAAATATAGAGTGAAAAGACAGGAATTTGTGTTTAGTATGTTCAAAGCTATTGCAAAGTCAAGTGAGGTGGAGTATAAAAAGTATGCATTTAGCTTTATGGGCAAGGAGGCAATTGGTGATCTTAGAAAAAAGCTATTATTACCTGGTAATTTGGACAAAGCAAATTGGAATAGGTTGAAGAATGGAAAGTGACAAAATAACAACAGTATCAATAAATGTTTACTTTAGAGAGTATTCTATTTGTCATCTAGGAAGAGAACCAAGGACGTTTAAATATTGAATATTTAAATTGGGTGTAAAGAACATGGAAGGAATAGTCCATATTTCATGTTACTGAAAAGATAGGGAGTTAGGTGATGCAAAGGCTCTGTGGAAGAATTGACCTTGGGTAAGAGGAAGGGCAGCTCTTCCCTTGTAGCCAGAAGAAAAGAGGAAAATGGGCAAAAAAAAATGCCTACTGTCCAACCTTCAGTATGTTGGTTAGAAAGAATGGAAGATGTACCTCCTCTCTTCTCTGTGCTTTGGAGGTATGGACACTGCAGAGGCGGGGGGGTGGGGGTGGACAGAAACATGATTGAAGACCCTGAAAATAGAGAAATGATGAATTGAATAGAGAAATATGGTGTGTAATGGTCAAGGGGAGTAAAAAGTTTATATAACTTTATCTAGAAATTCCTCTCTTAAGAATAAACTCTAGAGAAATAGTAAATGCATACAAAACCTTATGAACAATTATGTTTTTATTTTGGTATTATGTAATATTGCAAAAAATGGGAACAATCTAAATATTGAAGAAGAGGGAGTGACAATGAATTACAGTACATTTGAAGTATGGATCATTATAGATTCATTAAAATATGTAAGAATATTTAACAATATAAAGGAGTTTTTATTAAGTGAAATGAAATTTCAATGTTGAAGGTTCATAAGAATGTGCATATGTGTTTCTATGAAAATATAAGACTGGAATGTAATTTCTAAATTGTTAACAATTACATATTTTGGTGATGAGATATTGGGTGTTTATTTTTTTACATACTTTTTATATTTGAAGTTTTTACAATGTGCATACACTATAAAAGTCATAAAAATATACTTCACTTGATTTTTCTTTTAACTTTTGATTTGATGTAATTTCAGACTTGCAGAAAAAAATAGCAAGAATGGAAAAAATAATTTTCTTATATTGTGCACTCAGATACCCCAAAATGCTAACAGCTTGCTCCATTTCCTTCTTTTGTTTTAGTCCATATACAAGTGCATATTTTTGAATACATGACTTCCCTTAATACCTAAATATTTTTGTTTGGCTTTCTAAAATAGAAACTTTACTTAATGAGTAAAATTATCAAAATCCAAAATTAATATTGATACAATACTATTATCTTATATTGATAGATTATCAAAATTTAGCTAGTTGTTTAATTAACAATCTTTATAAAACAAAATTAAATTTTAATTTGTGTTACATTTAGGTTCAGGTCTTTTTACTTTTCTTTAATCTAGAAGATTCTTCTAGATTTTCTTTATATTTAATTTTTGTTATTTTTTCAAAGTACAGGCAAGTTATTTTATAGAATGCCCCTAAGTATGAGGGAGTCTATTGTTTCTTTATGATAAAACCCAAATTTAAAATTTTTGCAAAAATGCTACAGAAGTGATACTGTGCCTTTTTCAGTGCATTGTGCCAGGAGGAATATGATGATGGCTTAACAGTCTGGTTTGGGCGGTGTCTATCAGCTTCTTCACTCTAAAGTTCCTGTTTTCCATTTGTGATTAATAAATATTTTTGTTGTTGTTGTTGTAATGCTGTTTGAGTGTTTTATTTTATTTTTTAACTACTTTATTGAAGTATAATTGCTTTACAATGGTGTGTTAGTTTCTGCTGTATAACAAAGTGAATCAGCTATACATATTATGGGGAGAGACTTTGAAGATATTCAGAATACTTGTTACTCCTCAATCTTTTACCTGTTAGAATAATCCACTGTTGGTTCTTGACTCAAACAATTATTACTATGATTGTGGCCCAATGAAGACTTCCTAATTCCATTATTCCATACATAAAATATGAAACTTTCCTTCTCTCAAGTTACAGAATAAGTCCCATCACCACTTCCATGATCTCCACTTTTAGGAAAATCTTAGATTGTCAGGTTACTATTTGAAGAGTTACCATTTAAATGTAATATATTCCAAATGAGATGATACTTTTGTGAGGTGCATTTTGTTTTGTGTGCTCGATTTGGTTAATGTGAACCACCTTAAGGAAATGCTTATAGCCATATTGAGATTTCCCCCTTGTGTCCTTTATGTATCCTAGCAGCCACCTGTACTTCCTTCTGTCCTCACCATCTATCATCACAGTGACTTGTCACACTTGATTCACTAAGTCTGTGCTTTTCTCCACTGTGAAGTCTCTACGGATAGACAACATCTTTCTCTTCATCTGTAGTGTCTAACTTGGTGCCTGGCTCATAATAGATGTTCAGGATATGTATATAGGAGGGACAGACAAATCGATGAATGACTCTAGTACAGCGAATTGTTCTGATTTATTTGCCAAGAACCTAAATGGAGCTGAGTGACACAAAAGGAGAGAGGGATAAAAGCCTATGATAAGGAACACCAAAAAGTAGATTATAAGAATCTGGATTGTCATCCACATTGAGTGGTTGCAGATGACATAGTATGACAGTGCACTAAAAGGAGCATAAAACTGTGAAAATATTCCCGTGCCACTTTTGCTACTACCTAACTTTGTGGCTAAGCACTAGGTTTATATATCTAGATAATCTAATAGAGGGGATAATACACACCTCATCAGTTTATATACATTTCCAAGGTCAAACATGGGAAGAGGTGAAATATCATGACATATTTTACAAAGAAAAACCTTTCACTTTAAATTAATAATTTATTTTTAATGAATATTAGCCATTCATATAACTTACTAGATGCATTGTAATGTGCACACAAATTAAGACTTTAAAAAAATTTTTTTGAACTATAGTTGATTTACAATGTTGTGTTAGTTTCAGGTATACAGCAAAGTGAATCAGTTATACATATACTTATATCCACTCTTTTTTAGATTCTTGTCCCATATAGGTCATTGCAGATTATTGAGTAGAGTTCCCTGTGCTATTCATTAGGTCCTTAATAGTTATCTATTTTATATATAGTAGTGTGCATATGTCAATCCCAATCTTTCAATTTTTAAAAAGAGTAATATAGTAGTAGATTTCCTGATGTAATTATTATAGATGAAAAATGAGAATGTGCTTTGTGTCACCCTGAAAGGGTCTGAGACCTGGTTCAGAAAGGCAATGTCTTCCTCATTCATCTTATAAAATAGCAACAATCTAAGCAGTGCCTACTTTATGGGGGGGGGGAGTGTGGACACCCCTCGTTAATGTTCCATGGACAGGAATTCTAGTACCGAATTAAATCAAACACAAGACAAAGCAAGTCAAGTAAATCCTTGGTATTTCATGTTTACCTATATCAGTTTCATTGAATCATGAACCATCTTCCAGGAATATGTGGAACTTAGATAAGAATTTATTCACGGTGATCAAACTTTAGGAGCTAAGGTAGCATATAAGTTCAGAGAAGTGGTGGTCATACCTGCAACAGGAATAAGACATTCCTATAAAAGAAGATTCTCTCATTTACGTGCATGACAGAAAGTCAAAGCCCAGAATAAATTTGGGCATTACTCTTAAAGTTCTGGTGAGACTGTGAACAAAATGACGACACTTTCACATATATTCATCTTCATGATTTTTTAACAGAGCTTCCTAACAGATATATCTGAAAACCTGTTGTCCCCAACCTAAAAAGGTACATGTTACTAATGCAATCACGCTGAATACATATATGCATATAAAATATCCTGGGATAGAGTACCTACACTGTATTCACATACATTCTCACTTATCCTATACTAACACATAAGACTGGCTTTATAATTATTATATGCATTTTAGAAATTAGGAAAAAGGAGGGCTAGAAGGAAATATTTGGTTTTTTTCTCAAAGCTTCACAACTTGTTACAGCTAAGTAACAGAACTGAGATAAAAATGTCTTCTTACCTGACTCAAGTATAATTGTTATACAGAGGTGATATGCTGATATATGAATTCTTTTGTTTTTCTATTTTACCAAATGTATTAAGTACTGTAATACTTTCAGTGTTGATTAAAAAATAACATGGGGTTATTTAGTTATCTCAAAGTCCCTCTATAAATCAATATATGTTTGGAATTCCAACTTACAATTGCATTCAGAATCAGAAGCACGCCTGCTTCAACAGATCAATGTTATGAAGGAATTTGATTTTAGAAATAGGTGACATTTAGAACTAAGATTGAGGAAAAAGATCGGTTACCAAAGTTGATGAAACATATTTTATAAAACTTGAAATGTGACTATGAAGTAATGACTGTTTGTGTTTCTATTTCTCCATTTGACGTACTACCTCTAAAATCCTGTTAAAAAGGATGGCCACAAATATTTGAATGAATTTATTTTCCAAAAGTAACATTTTTTGAAAGAAAAAATTTGTGGATGTGTAATTTCTCATTTTCTGTCCAGAGGGTTGAGTTTGGGGGAGGATTTATGCAATGAAAAGAGTTTGGATTTTTAGACAAAATGGCTTAGACTCAAATCCTGACTCTTTCACCTTCTACAATGAGCTCCAGTTTTATCTGGAAAGTGGAGACAAATAATGTGTATCTATAAGCTCTGGTCGAACTTAGTGACAAGACATGTAGATCACTGAACACAGAGCCTCATCTAAAACACCATGCAAATATTTGTCATATTAAAAAAAAATCTATTACTGTTTTTGAAGAAAAAGTATATTGTGCTGCTATGCTTGAAAGGTGACCCATCTACAGAAACAATGAGTGATAGAAACTAGTGTTTAACCAAACTTGTAAGTAATATAATGTTGCATCTGGATAAACAATACAACTTTGGTCAATTCCCAAGACAAATGTGATTTGGATTTTTTAATTCTCTCTTTGGAAAATCTGTTAATATAGTGGACAAACGGTGAAAAACTGATTGAGCTGAATGTGCTGTAATTGCCTATATGAAATTCTAATGAGAATTCAAGAAGATTCACTTTTCATTAATAACAGACCCTCCTTAGGTGATAAAACACTGAATTATTCTTAGTTGTTTTCTCTTCCTATTGTCCAATCTAATGTGTTACTGTAGGGCTAAGGCTAAAGTTATGTCTTATGAGATTTTCTGATCATGACAATACTTCAGGCAAAAGAAAGTTAATAGAGAAGCAGATAGCACCAACATTCTTGAGGATACAAAAAATATTGGAAAAAAAATTGGATCAGAATATAGCACTATACGTCTATTCTGCCTAATTTTAAATTCTTGGAGAAGTATACTATCTTTAATTTTAGTTTCAGTAGAAATGTACATGATAATACAGACATGAGATGTAACTGAGACATGAATACATTTCTTAATATTTTCATGCTATACTCAGAATAAAATCTGTTTTTTCCCTAAATTTAATAAACAGTTCAGTTAAGTAAACATTTATTGGGAGTCTACTATATTTCAGGCATTCAGCTGTAAGTTGATAATAGAGAAATACAAAACCTTAATTTTCCATTGGGTATACAATCCAATAGATAGGTATTATGCGTTATAGAGTATAATAATAGAAATACTATATTCAAGGAGAGATGTTCTTAGATGACTTGAGAAGATTTGGACTAAAAATACAGATTAGAAATATTAGATCCGTAGGGCTAGTTCATAGCATGAAAACAGGGGGAGAATATCCAAGGGAAGTATGAGATGAGAAGACAGCCTAGGGCAAAACATGAAGGTAACCAATATTCAGGCATAGGTGAAGTTTATAGAACATATAAAGAAAGATGGAAAAGAAATGGTATTAACTGAGTAATCTGATTTAGAAGATTGTTAGCAGTGTAAGGAATTTTTTAAATCCACTCCATTTCCTTAATTTCACTCATAAAAGTACCCCAAATCTAAACAGTTATGTGATTTTTCAATGTTCAATCACTAGAAAGGAAGGGAAAGATTAAAATTCAATATCTGTGAATTGCTAACCCAGTGCTGTTTTCACTTCATCATAAAACATCTCAGCTCCTTTATGTGCCATCAAAATACAATATATTTAAGTAAAATAATTATTAAGGATCCAAGTATTTTCATTGCAGTTCAATAATTATTGTTTGCTCCAGCTTGGCAAAAATAATGTCAAATAATTCTCCCTAATCTTTACCCAGTCTTCAGATCCAACTATGTTTTTCACTTTTCCCCAACATAAAGGTCCCTCCCTACTTAGGCTGTCCTCACCCTTGTCTCCCTTTGTTTCCTTCCACATGAAACGTGCCTACCTTTGTTCATCTATCCAAAACCTGTCCATCCATCTCTATGTATGCCTCAGTTTTCTCCTGGTCTTACATCATAAGGCTTTTCCTGTCTAGACAGTAAATGTACATATATATGTGTTTCCTACCCAAATGTCGTTGAGAACAACCAAAAAAATAATAATAATCTCTGCCTCTTCACAGTGCGTACTGAATGGGATTTTTTTTTTTTCATATTTGGTAAACATGTCTTTTGGGGTTCTGGCTGATTTATTCTCAGAAATCTAATTCAACTTTATTTTCTTGACTGTCTGAATGCATAACCCTCTTTATATGCTTTGGCTCTCTTAGTATTAGGTATTTTTAAAGATTTACAATAATTTCACTTGAAATCATTCTTTTAGTTGCCTCATTCCCATTGACACAAGTGGTGTCAGGAACTCATTGAGTAAGATCATATTATCCTGCTTGGTCCTGTTTCCATTGACAGGCAAGGTTTCCTAAGATGTGTAAATTAGCAGGGATTTAGAAATACAGCATCTCAAATAAAGCAGGATCTTGGAAAGTCCTTACTTTTGTACACTGAAGTAATGTTAAATACAGTATAATTTCTGTTAATTTTCACAAGACTTAAGCACCATTACCAACACATTATCAACACTGTAGCCCTGGGAGGGGATATATGTGTTCATTTAACTGATTCACTTCGTTGTACAGCAGAAACTAGCACAACATTGTAAAGCAACTATACCAGAAGAAAGAAAAAATGAAGGAAAGAAAGAAAGAAAGAAAGAAAGAAAGAAAGAAAGAAAGAAAGAAAGAAAGAAAGAAAGAAAGAAAAGGAGGAAGTAGGGAGGACGGAAGGAAGGAAGGAAGGAAGGAAAGAAAGCAGAAAGAAACCTGGGACATTTAACTTGAAAAATAAAAGTACTATAGCCCTTAGGATCAGGTAGTTCAGGACTTTTCCACAACACTCATTTTGTATTTCCATCCTCACTTTGTCTCTAAAGATATCAAAACAGTTAGGCCAACCTGTCAATATTTTCTTTAGTTTCAGGCTAAACTTGGTCAATAAGGAAACAGCCTTGTAGTCATAGCTTTGAATATGACTTCCAGGTTGGGTCACTGATATTGGTACCTATATAGTCTGTTGTACAGGAGGGCTTGTGGCTCCTAAAAGTCTGTTTCATTAAAACAGATCTTTGTTCTTTTTGTGTTATATCCCCAGAGAACAGTGTAGTATCAGATAGTCAGTATGTCTTTCATGAATGCTTGTGGAATAGAGGTTTACTGAGTCAGATTTGTGGAAGCAGCTAGTTCTGTTCATAGAGTAATGTGTTTTTAGACTTTCTGATACACCTCAGCGACTTATATGTCACAATGGTTATAAACACGTTTTTCTCCAAATATCAAATCAAGGACCATAATGTCTACTTCCTTAACAGCACCACTAGAGATCCTAGTAGGAAAAAATAACAATAATAATAATATTGATTTCTAACATGTATTGTAACAAATTATTTTTTCCTTCCTTCCTTCCTTTCTTCTTCTTTGTCTCTCTCATTTTTCATTAGATGCAAAAAAAAAACAGATGTAAATGTTTTGCTTTTTGGTCTTAATTAGCTACATGACCTCATCTAATCTCCTCTAGAATGCTTCCTCTTTTCTAACATGGAGTGTATGTTATTTTCACTTATTAAAAAAACATATTACTTAACTCACAAGGATTCTATGAGAATCAAAGGATTGAGTATATATGAAAATACTGAATATCTATTGGCTTAATAAGTGTTAATGAATCAAAATTTGTGGTTGATAAATATTGGAACTAATACTATAAACAAATATTTATAATCATGACTCTTAAATTCTATATGTGTTTCAAGAAATTGAAACTCAGGAGAATAAATTAAAACATTTGATTAATGTGACTACTTTGTCATTAAACTTTTTTGGAGACAATTGTAGATTTACAGCAGTTGTGTGTAACACAATGAGTACAGGGCAACATAGAATGACAACATAGAGTTGCCCTGTACTCATTATACACTTTCCCATAATGGTTACATCTTGCAAAACTGTAATAGGATATCACAACCAGAATGTGAACATTGATACAATCAGGATGCAGAACAGTCTCATCACCACCAGGGTACCCAATATGGCCCCTTACAGTCACAACCCCGGCAACCACTAATTGGTTCTCCATAAGTTTGTCATTTCAAGAATGCCATATGATTGGAACCATATAATACGTAACCATTTAGGATTGGACTTTTTTCACTCTGCATAATGACCTGGAGATTCACGCAAGTTGTCTTGCCTATTGAAGATTCATTATTCTACTTCAGAGTAGCATTCCATGATATAGATATACCACTTTGTTTAATCATTCATGTTGAAGGACTTAGGGATTGTTTTTGGTTTGGTGGTATAATGAATAAATTATGACTCTCATGTGGTAGTTGTATGTTTAGATTATAAGAAATTGACAGAAGTGTTTTCTATAGTGGCTGTGTCATTTTACGTTTCCACCAGCAATATTTGAGTGATACCGTTTTTCTGAACGCTCTAAGCATTCAGTGTTTTCACTATTTTCTTTTTGAATTTTTGTTGTGTGTAGTGCTATTTCATTATGGTTTTAAGTTGCATTTCTCTAATGACTAATGAAGTTTAACATCTTTTCTCATACTTATTCCTCACTTGGATATACTCTTTGGAGAATTGTTTTCTCATGTCTTTTGCTCACTTTCTAATCAGACTGTTTGTTTGATTTTACTGTTGAGTTTTGTATCCTTTATCTATTCTAGATACCAGTCTTTTGTCAGATATGTGGCTTACAAATATTTTATCTCAGTTTTCAGCTTATAGTTTCGTCATTTTAAGAGAGGCATATAGACAACAAAAGCTTTTTTCTTTAATTTGTGATAAACTCTAATTTATCAGTTTATCCTTTTTTATGCATAGTGCTTTTGGTATTAAATTGAAGAGCTCTTTACCTAGCCCTAGATCATAAATACATTCTCCTATGATTTTTCTAAAATTTTTATAGTATTAATTTTTATATTTAAGTCTGTGATCCACTTTGAGTTAAATTTTGTTTAATTTTGTTTCAGGTGTGAGAGTTAGATGAAGGTTCACTTTTCTCTGCATATGTGTTCAATTATTTCAGCATCATTTGTTGAAAATGCTATATTCCTTCTGTTGAATTCCTCTTTCATTTTTGCCAAAAATTAGTTGAGCATATATGTGTAGGTTTATTTCTTGGCTCTAAATTCCATTCCATTGATCTATGTATCTGACCCTCCACTGATAGCAAACTCTCTTGAGCACTGTAGCTGTATAGCATTAATATTGGATAGAGTGGTTCCTCCCACTTATTCTTTTGATAATTTTAGCTATTCTAGGGCCTATACCTTTCCATATAAATTTTAGAATAAACTTGTCCATCTCATTACACTGAGACTCCCATTGGTCACTGCTGGCAGCTGAGAACTGTCCTTTAGGGCTCTGAAAAAGCCTCCTTGGACTGAGCTGCCTATGTTCTCCAGGTGGAGGAAGGAAATTCCCATTCTGTGGGAACACTTCCTGGGCTAGGAGCTCATTTTCATAGTATGAACCCTTCCTGTATGGAACAGAGAGAACTTTATGAGATGCACTCTATGAGGCAGAATTCCCCTTCCCTGTGCCCCTAGCCCTGAATTTCTGTGTGGAGGAAGGGAGTCTCAAGATTAGCAGAGAAAAATTGGAAGGCTTTTTTGATGTGTCAATTAGTCTTGGCTACAGTCCTCAGTTATTTAATCATACACAAATCTAGGTGTTACTGTGAATGGATTTTGCAGATGTAGTTAAAGCCCCTAATCAGTTAATTTTTTGTGTGTGTGTGTGCGGTACTTGGACCTCTCACTGCTGTGGCCTCTCCCGTTATGGAGCACAGGGTCTGGACGCGCAGGCTCAGCTCCCATGGCTCACGGGCCCAGCCGCTCCACAGCATGTGGGATCCTCCCAGACTGGAGCACGAACCCGTGTCCCCTGCATCAGCAGGCGGACTCTCAACCACTGTGCCACTAGGGAAGACCCTAATCAGTTAATTTTAAGTGATGGCAATTAATCTGGTTGATCTGGTGGCTCTGACTAAATCTGTTGGAAGGTGTCAAAGCCTAGCTATGTTTTACCTGGAAGAAAGAAAGTATTCTACTTGTGAATGTCAGTGTTTTCACATGTCCATGGGGTTCTAGTCCTGCTCATGATTTTTCTTCCTGACTTCTTGTGGAAAAGAGCTACAGCCTGTGCTTGTGTGTGTGAACTTGCCTATGGTCTTCCTTTCAAACTACTTGCTTTACTGGTTCTTCTCTGATTGAGCCCTAACTGATATAATCAATGACTCTAATTTAGTAGTTTAGGTCAAAATGAATCTTCACATAATCAAACATTAATCTAATGGCTTAAGAGGAAATCTATCCCAATTAAATAAATGAAAAGCAATTGGTAGACAATGGATTCAATGACTACATTCTATCAATTTAACCTACAAAAGAGCACTGAATAATCAATCTGGCCACTTCAGTGTCTTAAGTGCAAATTTAGATCATTGAACCATCAATTTGATTGGTAATGTGACAGGCAGTCAGCCATTGGAACAGCTGAGCAAGTAAATCAAGCACAATTGTTACATTGATGAAGTCATTGTTGTCCTGTGTCAGAGTCCAGCTTTCTTTTTGAATCTTAGTATCTACTCATTCAATAAGGGATTGACCTCCCACTATGTGTCTGTTATTTAATAGATGCTTCCAAGGAAATAAAATTTAACAGATTTCAGGCTTCATGGAGATTTCCTTCTAACAGTGCACAAATTTAAATGATTTCATTATTTAGATAAAAACATTGAGTATCTGTTCTGAGGCAAAAATGTCATGCTGAGTGCATAAGTATAATGAGAGAGGTAGAAATAAAATTGCATCATATTTACACACAGTTAATTACTATTTTTATCAGTGCACTAATTTACTGGATTATTCATTCAGTCATTCAACAAACTGTTACCTCTCTCAGCATAATATTTGCATAGTCATGACACCTGGGGACTTGTGCAGTATAAAGTCAAAGAGAGGATTCTAGGTTTTCAAAAGCACAGGAGTTTCAATTAGCCACAAAATTTCTTGTGGAATCATGGAAACTTCATGGTTGCATCAAGCCTAACTAAAAAGATAAATAGACCAATGTAATTAAAAAACTGCTCTATATGGGAATTCCCTGGCAGTCCAGTGGTTAAGACTCAATGCTTCTACTGCAGAGCCCCTGTTCAATCCCTGGTTAAGGAACTAAGATCACTGAAGCCCCATGGTGCTGAAAAAAAAAATTCTCTCCAAACTGCCATGTTATGTAATATTCGACCATTTCCTCATGCTTCTAAACCTTCCTCCAAAACCCTCACCTCATGATGAAACTGTCAAGAGTATTATCAGAAGATACAGGGATATTGATATCTCCAGTGAAATCTTGGACCTCTGCCTAGTTGCAGAAATCTTATAATGTTATTTTCCATTGGGATCTCAGTTTACCCACCACTATCCACCCCTGAATAATAAAGAGCCTCCACATGACTCTGGGTCATACTTAATAACCACCATTTGACAAATACAAAAATTACTCAAATCTACATAACAACCAGTGGAAAACAGTGGGTACAAACAGCATGAGAACACGCTGATTTGCCTTGAATGGCCCTGAGAGGGGAGAAAGCTATGACAGCAACTAATCTTAGAGAATATAAAAAATGTTTCTCAACAGAGACTAGGTTCCATATGTTGCCATATGCTTGGAGACCATATAGTTCCCCTAATTCTGAGTGAAGTCATATAAATTTTCATAGAACATCTTTTCAAAGGTAAATATTGATATATGTGAGTAATACATGGATTAGTGATACATTTCCTGTCCTCAATAATCTCTTAGTATAATAGAACGAATACCAATCTAAATTAATTTCATAACTGCATAAGTGCTGCTGTAGGTATGTGTACAGTGACAGAACAGAGTGTTCCTCTTGACTCTGATTGGAGAGACCCCCCCCTCAGAATCTGCACAGAGAAGGATCTGTTGGATCTGTGTTTTGGACAATGAGCAAGATTTTGTTGGGAAGATGGTTCAGGCAGAGGAAATGGCATAAAAAATTCACATGGGTGGGAAGCAGAAGGATATCATTGCATTTTATTTATTTACTTTTGTTTTAATTTTTATTGAAGTATAGTTGATTTACAATGTTTTGTTAGTTTCTGGTGTATAACAAAATGAATCATTTATACATATACATATATCCACTCTTTCTTTAGATTATTTTCCACATAGGCCATAAGACAGTATTGAGTAGAGTTCCCTGTGCTATACAGTAGGTTCTTATTAGTTATCTATTTTATATATAATGATTTGTATATGTCAGTCTCAAATCTCCCAATTAATCCCTCCTCCATTTATCCACTGCTAACCATGTTTGTTTTCTTCATCTGTGACTCTAGGTCTGTTTTGTAAATAAGTCCTTTTGAACCTTTTTATTAGATTCCACATATAAGTGATATCATATGATATTTGTCTTTCTGTGTCTGACTTACTTTACTTAGTGTGTTAATCTCTACATCCATCCACGTTGCTGCAAATGGCATTACATTATTCTTTTTTATGGCTGAGTAATATTCCATTATATACATATATCACATCTTCTTTATCCATTCATCTCTTGATGGACATTTAAGATTGCTTCCATGTCTTGGTTATTGTAAATAGTGCTGTACTTTAAAAGTAAAAGAAACAGCAATCAAAACTTGGAGTCTTCTGCCTTTAAAATTTAAATGAGCATTTTGAAGAGTCCCCACCCCTCCCTGAATTGAATTGGTTTGGTATACTAACCTAATTTCAGCCATGGCACTTGGACAGATTTGATTATAAATTACTTAGTAACTAAGCTTAATTATTTGTTAAGTAAAATTAACAATTTATGATGCTATTTATATACATACATCCGTCAGCCCAACACAACTGAATAATAGACCTAGGCAAAAATAGATCTGTCTACATTTACTCTTTCTACCCGGAAAAAAACAAAAAAATGAAGTGCATGAAGTGTTGATCGGGTAGTAATTCTTACCATTACAAGGTATGAGTGTAAAATGGTAATGTCTCCAAATAGAATATTCATTTTTTAAAATTTTATTAAAGTATAGTTGACTTACAATGTTGTGGTACATTCTGCTACACTGCAAAGTGTTCAGGTACATAGATATATAGATTATTTTTCATAGTTTTTCCATTATGGTTTATTACAGGATATTGAATATAGTTCCCTGTGCTATACAATCGGACTTTGTTGTTTATCCATGCTATATATAATAGTTTGCATGAACATTCATTTGTTGATAAGTGGAGAGTGTCTGAGAAAGAATACTTCAAAAAATGCATAAGGGATTTGATGATATATAAGTAACAAGTAAAATTATAAAATATTATTTAATTAGAATAATAAAAATAATGACCCCATTTTCAATGAGACAGAGGTATTGATTTGAGATACTTTTTTCATCCTTGTGAGCATATATGAGAGATATATGCTTATATATTTTTGATGCAGAGAATTGATTGATGAACTCCTGAAGATAGCAAAATTCTTATATATTGAGTTAAATTTAAAAAAGAATAACTGCTAACTTCCATTTCAGGGAACCATCCTAAGGAAGTAATAAAAAATATGAGTGAAGTGATCCATAATATTTTAACAATAGTTTTTAAAGGTGAAGATTTGATGTGACTTAAAAGTCTAACAATAGTGATTTAATTAACTAAATTGTTACACATAGAATAAACTAAAACGGGTGTATCAAATCATATCACTATTGTTTTTTTTTTTTTTTTTTTTTTTTTTTTTTTTTGCTTTACGCGGGCCCCTCACTGTTGTGGCCTCTCCCGTTGCGGAGCACAGGCTCCGGACGCACAGGCTCAGCGGCCATGGCTCACGGGCCCAGACGCTCCGCGGCATGTGGGATCTTCCCGGATCGGAGCACGAACCCGTGTCCCCTGCATCGGCAGGCGGACTCTCAACCACTGCGCCACCAGGGAAGCCCTCACTATTGTTTTTAATGACCTTTTTACTTGCTATGAACCAGGAAATTGTTATAAGCGTATTATGTACATATTATGCATTTTATCATCCCAATAATCCTATAAAGAATGTATTATCCATGCTTGCATTATAAAATGAGAAAATCAAATTTAAATTAGTTAAAATCTTGTCCAAATTTAGGCACAAAGTGGATAAGAAAAACTCAGCTTCAAACTCAAGATTTATATTCCCATGTCCTCTGATAATACAGAGAAAGTCATTTTGCTTCAATAAGTGGAGAAAACTGGTTATAAATCAAGGTATGTGTGATGATCACAATTCTTTATAAAATATACAAAGAGAAATATTGAAAGGAAGTAACCTTGTATGTTAATACATATTGTTTTTGGAGGGTAGGATTATGGATGATTTCTTCCTCCCTAACTTTTCTTTTTTCAGCATTAAAAATGTGTTTATTTTGATAAGAAAACATTTGAATGGGTTTCTGTCAAAACTTGAAATTGCACAATATCTGTTAAACATTCCAAACAGATACTCTGGTTCATGCTGAACCATTAGGGCTATAGCCCACATTTTCCACCCTGTTCATCTATCTTTCCAAGGTTTTGAACCATTCTTCCATACAGTTATCCCAAGATTCCTTTCTTTCTCTTATTGCCAATCACTACTGTAAAGACCCAGGTTCTGCCCCTGTCAAAGAAACACATTTCTGAGCATTTTCGGGCAGCCAAGTGTCCTTTTCCTCTTCAGAGAGTGAAAAGATTAATTTGCTTCCAGAGTTTTGGCTAGAAAGATCTCAAACCCTGCATTCCTCCTCCTCTTTTTCTATTATGACTGAAGCTTTTCAAGTTCATGGGATTAAATACAACTGGAAAAAAGTTGATAGTGCTACAGGACAGAAAATTTATTATGTTTTTAATTATGTGTGGAACAGGAAAGAATTACTCTGCTCTTGCTGTGTGTATATTTGTTTGCATCTCTTTCCTTTCTGCAACAAGGCCATCTCTGGAAAGTAATGAAAGTAGATGGAATGGATTTTACTTGAGAAAAGTACACAAGAAATAAATAATTTGGGCCATGGGAAGGATTTATTTCATTTGCCTTCAGAATCTAAAATGTTTTAAGAATATAAAGAATATACATGTATATATACACACACATACCTACATGTACACATATATGTATATAGACACACATATATGCATATGGTAGGATAATACACATGTACACGTGCACACACCAGGGGTTCTAAACACACAGATTTTTTTTAATGAGCAGTGTACTATGTACTTGCACAATTATATTTGTGAGACTCACCGAGGAAAAGCTGAATGGAAGGCTTCCCTAAATCTAGAAGACAGCCATAAACTTGAATTCAATTTCCTTGCTGGAGGAGATACTAGTACTAGCATGGTGCATGTGTACACCACAGAATCAATGATGCTAGCAGGGTAGATGGCTACATGGTGTTTCTAGAGAGAACCTGGACCTAGAACTGCAGCACCCAAACCAATAAAGGATTATCTTGACCTAGGTTACACTTTTACAAAATTATAAGGGACCATGTAGCCCTGTATCAGGGGTTTCTTAGCAGACACTAGTGGAAGAAAGACTAGTAAGCCTATCCTCAATATCATGCTCAGCCTGATAGAGATCTTCCTACAAACTCTGGGATTCATATTTTTTCAATAATCTGAGACATAGAAGACACCTTTGATTCTATGTAGTACAATGTTTTTTAAACTTTAAATCAGATTGTTTCCTTGCCTTTATTCCAATAGTTTATTATTAGTCTATAGAAAAGCAACAGATTTCTGTATAATAATTGTGTATCCGCAACTTTACTGAATTTATTATTGGTTCTAATAGTTTTATGGTGGAGACATAAGGGTTTTCTTTATATAGTATCATGTCATCTGCAAATAGCAACAGTTTAATTTCTTCCTTTCCAATTTGGATGAATTTGATTTCTTTTTTCTCTGCTTGCTGTGGCTAGGACTTCCAACACTATGTTAAATAGAAGTAGCAAGAGTGGGCATTCTTGTCTTGTTCCTGGTTTTAAAGGAAAAGCTTTCAATTTTTCACCATTGAGGACAGTGTTAGCTGCGGATTTGTCATAAATGGACTTATGTCGAGATGTGTTCCCTCTATAACAACTTTGATGAGAGTTTTTAACATCAGTAGATGTTAATTTTTGTCAAATGCTTTTCATTATCTGTTAATATGATCATGTGATTTTTATCCTTCATCTTGTGAATGTGGTGTATCACATTGATTTACAGATAACTCAAATCTATAAAATCTGGAATAAATCCCACTTGATCATGGAGTATGTTCCTGTTTACACATTGTTGACTTTAGCTTGCTAATATTCTGTTGAGGATTTATCCATCTATATTGATCAGGGATATTGGCCTGTAATTTTCTTTTTCTTGTGGTGTCTTTGTCTGGTTTTGTTATCAGGGCAATACTGGCCTTGTAGAGTGAGTTCATAAGCATTCCTTCGTCTTAAATTTTTGAATAATTTGAGAAGGATAGGCATTAAATCTTTAAATATTTGGTAGAATTCACCTGTGAAGTCACATGGTCCTGGACATTAGTTTGTTGGGAGGTTTTTTATTATTATTATTATTACTCATTCAATTTCATTACTAATAATTAATTTGTTCATATTATCTATTTCTTCCTGATTCAGTCTTGGGAAATTGGATGTTACTAAGAATTTATGCATTTCTTCTAGAGTGTCCATTTTATTGTTGTATAGTTATTCATAGTGATCACTTATGATCATTTGTGTTTCTCTGGTGTAGGTTGTAACTTCTCTTTCATTTCCAATTCCATTTACTTGGGTCTCTCTTTTTCTTGATGAGTCTGGCTAAAGGATTATCCTGTTTTATTTTTTCTTTATCTTTTAAAATAACCAGCTCTTAGTTTCATTGATCTTTTCTACTTTTTTTTGTCTCTATTTTATTATTTCTGCACTGATATTTATTATAGCTTTCCTTCTACTAAACTTGGGCATTAGTTGTTCTTCTTCTAGTCCCTTTAGATAAATGGTTGTTATTTATTTGAGACTTTTCTTGTTTCCTGAGGTAGGTTTGTATACTTACAAATTTCCCTCTTAGAACTGCTTTGCTTAGTCCCATAGATTTTGGATCTATGTATTTCCATTTTTGTTTGTTTCCAGGAATTTTTAAAATTTCTTCTTTAATTTTGTCAGTGACCCATTGGATGTTTAGTAGCATATTGTTTATGTTCCACACGTCTGTGTTTTTGCATTTTTTTTCTTGTAGTTGATTTTTAGTCTTATAATGTTGTGTTCAGAAAAGATGCTTGATATGATTTCAATCTTCTTAAATTTACTGAGTATTATTTCATGGCTTGGCATGTCATCTATTCTGGATAATGTCCCATGTGCACTTGAAAATAATGCGCATTCTGCTGCTTTTGGATGGAATGTTCTATAGAAAGATAGACAGCAATATATATATATATATATATATATATATATATATATATATATAAATTTCATCTGGTCTAATGTGTTATTTAAGTTCAGTATTCCTCCATTGATTTTCTATTTGGTTGATCTATTGATGTAAGTGAGGTGTCAAAGTCCACTACTGTTATTGTCTTACTGTCAATTTCTTATTTTATGTTTTTTAATATTTGTTTTATATATTTAGTTTCCTATGTTCGGTGCATATATATTTACAACTGTTATATCTTGTTGGATTGATTCATTGACCATTATGTAATGTCCTTTTTCTTCTCTAGTTATAGTCTTTAGTTTAAAGCCTATTTTGTCTGATATAAGTATTGCTATCTCATCTTTCTTTTCATTTCCATTTGCATGGAATACTTTTTTCACCTGCTCCCTTTTTGTCTCTGTGTGTATTTAGATGAGAAATGAGTTTCTTGTAGCAGCATATACATTGTTTTTTAATTTATTCAGCCACTTTACATCTTTGAATTGGAGCATTTAGTCCATTTACATTTAAAGTTATTGACAGATATGTATTTATTGCCATTTTGTTCATTGTTCTGAGGTTGTTTTTGTAAGTCTTTTGTGTTCTTATCTTCTTTGTTTGCCCCCTTCCATTGTGATTGAACGACCATCTTTACTTTTATGTTTAGATTTTTTTTCTCTTAGTTGTGTGAGGAACTATTACAAATTTTTGGTTTGTGGCCCCGGGCTGGTAGCAGTTTGCTGGTGGACAGGTGAGCCCCTGAACTAATAAGCTACAGTCGAACCCCAAATTGATACTTTCCAGAACTAGTGTCCCGGTGATAGAACAATCTCCCCAAAATGGATGCTGCTAGTCTTCATGTCCCCAGGGGAGTCCCAGTTGCCTCCAGCCTCTCTGGGAGGCTCTCTAAGATCAGCAAGTGGGTCTGACTCAGGCTCCTTTCAAATCACTGCCCTTGTGTTGAGGCTCAAATTATGAGAAAGGTGGAGTGCACACTTTAAGAGTGGAGCCTTTCTTTGCTGCAGCCCTCTGGATCTCCTGTATGCAAGCCCCATTGACCTTCAAAGTCATACATTCTAGAGGCTCATCTTCCCAGTGTAGCAGCTCTGGGCTGAGGAGCCCAATGTGAGGCTGGGGAGTCTGATGTGGGGTTTGGACCCCTCACTCTTTGGGGAAGATGTATCAATTGTGTTTGTGGGTTGCCTCCCCAAGGTTGTGGATCATGACTGTAGTGTGTCTCTGCCCCTCCTACCTGTCTTGCTGTGGTTTCTTCTTTATATCTTAGGTGTGGAAAATCTTTTCTTCTAGTTTTGAGGCTGTTCTCATCTATAGCTATTCTGTAAAAATTTTCAAGTTTCTTGTGCCCATGAAAGGAGGTCAGCTCAGGGGCCTCCTGCTCTGTCATCTTGGCCACACACTTGAATATAATTTAAACCATCGGTTTTGTCTAATTTCTTTTGGCACTGATCTGACAAGAAAGATGGGATGCCACCTTGTTACTGTTAGGTGTGTGTAAAATTCCAGGTCCCACATTCTGACTCTACTGACATGTGAAGGACAGGGATGGATGTTCTGGCTTCCTAGTACCCTCCATTGATACAAGGAGGAATAAGTCATGACTCTCCACTTGGTCTCCTTCAACACCCCTCCAAGGGGAGAAGAAAAG
Source organism: Mesoplodon bidens (assembly GCF_964165515.1). Lineage (NCBI taxonomy): Eukaryota > Metazoa > Chordata > Mammalia > Artiodactyla > Ziphiidae > Mesoplodon > Mesoplodon bidens. The sequence goes on along the minus strand of NC_138165.1, from coordinate 2,564,062 downwards.
ATGTATTATTACTGCTGGCTGGGAGTGAAAGTCCAGGTTCCCATAGAAGTTTCCACTGACACAAGAGATATGCATGTCTTTTTACATCCTAGTAAAGATGGAAACCTAAGTGTCCCATTCAGAATTTGCTGGCATGGGGAAGGGTTGCCAATGTTTTTCCTGGGTGTTTGGCTATAGTAGAGTGGTTATTTTCTAAAAATTTTCTGTCTTACTAAGCTGTCCCTTTTCTTGTTCTCTGGCTAAGTAGAGAATGCTTTTGTTTTGGATGTTTTGTCTGCACCTATTGGTGTTGTCATGGTTTTTGACATCTCCAACACGGAGCTTCGGACATTTGAAACCAAAGGGAAACCCAAGAAACTCACTTTTATGTTATGCTTTAGGTTCCAAAGTCCCTGGCTAGTCTTCCTTCTTTCCTCCATCTTTCAGAATCTTTTTATATTTGTTTTATATGTAAAGTCCAGGGACTTTAGTTGTACTTAGTGGGAGGAATAGGATGTGTACATCTGTTCCAGTCCCCCAGAGATTGAGTTACATGCATGTTTTTTTTTTTTTTTACAAGAAACATTTTATTTTTAAAATAATTTTAAAACTTGGAAACTCCTGGTTTCACAAAAGATAAAATGGAAACCTGAAGTGAGTAACTTGCTGAAGACCTCTGAGCTAGTTAGAATAACAGCCAAGATTGGAACCAGGTCACTCACTCACAATTTAAGTTACTTTCTACTATTTTTCTGTCATAATATATGGTGCCCACTGCTGTGTCCTTATAGTCTTCAATATTCCCCTTAATCTACTGGAGTTTGAAGACTAGACAGTGTCTCAATGGACACTGAATGAGAATCTCAAGAACCACCTACCTTAACTAATGAGAGGAGTTTTCTTCCCAGCTTTGAGAAGAGAACTGCTTATACATTACACCTGTCTCACTACTGAGGAATATGGAGTTCACAGAAATCTGAATAATATTTTAAGTCATATTTTCCCTTAAACTTCACCAATTTTGATCCATTCTTAGCTGTGATCATCCATTTCTTCTTGTTCAGATCACGGTGGTTGCCTTTTTCCTTTTGGTAGCTCCCCATACATTTTCTTATCCCTACCCTCCTCCAAAATTATCTATTTCTTTTTATTTCAACCATAGTCAGTTTTTCAAACTGCCATAATATTACTGACTTTTTATACTTCTTAAAATAAAGATAAAATACTTAGCCTGGTAACAAAAAGAAAATTTAAAAAGGAACCTCAGTATATCCTCATACCTAGTTCAGCTTCATCTTGTCATACCCCCCATAGCTCTCTGTGTTTCAGCCTCATGGTTCTTTTTCTGGGCTCTTGTTCATGCTATACACTCTCATCCACTTAAGTATGAAGCCTTTGCACCTGCCATTCAATTATTGAAAATATATCTCAAGCCCTCACACATCCACCCCTTTTCCTTAGAAATTTGCACACCTTTTAGATATCAGTTTAAATATCATCTTCTAAGAATATATAATATTCTTTAGATACACATTCCTTTCTGCCACAGAACCATATTCCTTCTTTTGTGGCACTTCATCTATGTGTCATTTTACATTTGTGGATGCAATTATTTGATTTATGTTCTCCTCAACTTTAAAGTCACCTCCACTGGAAGAGTCCAGGAATGTTTCAACTCCCACATTTAATTCCCAGAAACTAACTCAGGACTTATTATATAACAGATGTTCAGTGAATGTTGGTTAAATTAATGGAGGAAGGTGGAAAGGAAAAGAAAAAAAGAAGAAAGGAGAGGTGGAGTGGGGGAAGAGAGAAGGTGAGAGAAAACAAAGGGAGTAGGAAGGATAACTATGTGTGGACTTATTTTTCAATCCTTGTTCTGGCTCTTAGTTTCTCAAATCTCAGCATTCTCAAACCAAAGTTAATAAATTTGCCTTTATTGGGCTATTGTGGGAATTATGTAAATTATTATATCTAAAATACCTACAGCAGAGCCTGGAATATTGTGTCAATGCTCAGTCCATGTTAGGTCATATCCCTTCCTACCTAATATTAGCTAGTTAGCTAAAACATTTTCTCTTAGAATATTTTTAATTCAGTGTGGGTATTTGTTTAATTTGGAGACCTCATCCATCAAAAATGTTATTAAATTGTTATTACTTGATGATTTACTACAACTAAAACTGTCTTTCACACACATCAGGTAATACACTAACATAACTCAGGAATGAGTACTAAAATTTTCAGTGGTCCAAAAAGTCTTTAATTATGAAACAATGTACAGTTTCATTTCTAGCTCACTTTGAAAAGTGGAGAAAGCATTACTCTCATTTTGTATGCATGACACTGAATCCCATGAAATACTCCATTGATTTCATAATCCTTGCCATTAGCAGTTAAGTGCTTATATTATTCTGCTCCCTGATAGTTAGAAAACTTGTTAAGACACTATTTTCTGTGGCTTTGCTCTGCCCCAAGAGTTGCTGTCCCTCACGTATGTCTGGGTTTTAGTGGACATATTCCTTATTTTTAACATTTTACTCTAAAGGATTTTCAAAGTGGGATGCCTGGGCTCTGTAGATTGGCTTTTTCCAAGGATATAGCTGCATATACAGAGTCATCTTATTGAACCCAAATGGTGTTATGATAAAGTGGATATGCCCAAGGTTTTAAAGACAGACTACCAGGGCTTGAATGCTATATGTATCTCTTACTAAAGGTATAATCTTAGAAATAATATTTTACCTCTCTGATCCTCAGTTTTCCTATTGCAATACCTATCCTCTAGTATTGTTTTGAGAATCAAATGAGAAATATCTAATGTCTACTATTTGCCTGAGATTTTTCTAAGTACCCTATAATTATTAGTTCACTTAATCTTTGCCCAAACCCTGTGAGAGTGAAACGATTATTGTTTCATTGTATGGATGGGACAATTGCATGCAGAAGTCACTTTCCCAAAGCCATACCACTAGAAAGTGGCCACACAGGACAGAAACCCAGGCAGTGGGCCTCTCAGAGTACTGACCACATGTACTTGCATGGCACAGAGTGGCCATGGAATCCTCATGTCCTTCTAGTCCTGCTGCTGGCTGTCATTGGTATGGAAGGTGGGCAGATAGTGTTTCTTGACACTGCACATCTCCCAGATTTGTTAGGAGCCAAGCCACAGGGGCATGTCATTGTTTTCTGGCTGTATTTTGTCTTGAAGGGCTGAGTATGCACTCGCTCATGCTACCACAATGCAACTTTCTCTGGATTAAGATGAATTAAGCAGGGAGAATCAGACAACAGTAAAGGGATCAACCTTTCAGATTCATATTCAAGATAGAATCATGGAGTCTAAGCTGGATGGTACCATGCAAATGGTTACTGGAGATTCTTTCAGTTTTGTTTCTTTGTTTTTAATTGGGGTATAGTTGCTTTACAATGTTGTGTTAGTTTCTGCTATACAATGAAGTGAATCAGCTATATGTATACATATATCTCTTCTTTTTTGGATTTCCTTCCCATTTAGGTCACCACGGAGCAATAAGTAGAGTTCATGGTGCTACACAACAGGTTCTCATTAGGTTTTTTGTTGTTGTTGTTTGGTTGGTTTTTTTGCCTTGCAACAATTCTGAATTGTTTTTTCTGGAAGATTGCCTATCTCTACTTCATTTAGTTGTTTTTTCAGGGTTTTATCTTGTTCCTTCCTCTGGTATATAGCCCTCTGTTTTTTCATCTTGTCTATCTTTCTATGAATGTGGTTTTTGTTCCACAGGCTGCAGGGTTGTAGTTCTTCTTGCTTCTGCAGTCTGCCCTCTGGTGGATGAGGCTATCTAAGAGGCTTGTGCAAGTTTTCTGATGGGCGGGACTGGTGGTGGGTAGAGCTGGCTGTTGCTCTGGTAGGCAAAGCTCAGTAAAACTTTAATCCATTTATCTGCTGGTTGGTGGGGCTGGGTTCCCTCTCTGTTTGTTGTTTGGCCTGAGGTGACCCAACACTGGAGCCTACCCAGGCTCTTTGGTGGGGCTAATGGTGCAATCTGGGAGGGCTCATGCCAAGGAGTACTTCCCAGAAATTGTCCTGCCAGTGTCCTTGTCCTCACGGTGAGACACAGCCACTCCCTGCCTCTGCAGGAGATCCTCCTACACTGGCAGGTAGATCTGGTTCAGTCTCCTATGGGGTGACTGCTCCCTCCCCTGTGTACTGATGCACACACTACTTTGTGTGTGTCCTCCAAGAGTGGAGTCTCTGTTTCCCCAGTCCTGTTGAAGTCCTACAATCAAATCCCACTAGACTTCAAAGTCTGATTCTCTAGGAATTCCTCCTTCTTTTGCCGGACCCCCAGGTTCAGAAGCCTGACATGGGGCTCAGGACCTTCACTCCAGTGAGTGGACTTATGTGGTATAAGTGTTCTCCAGTTTGTGAGTTACCCACCCATCAGTTATGGGATTTGATTTTATTGTGATTGCGCCCTTCTTACTATCTCATTGTGGCTTTTGCTTTGTCTTTGGATGTGTGGTATCTTTTTGGGTGAGCTCCAGTGTCTTCTTGTCGATGATTGTTCAGCAGTTAGCTGTGATTCTGGTGTTCTCTCAAGAGGGGGTGAGAACTGATATGCTTCTTATTAAAAAAAATTACATAAATACAAATAAAAGTGCACACAGAACTATCAAGTTCTATGATATTTTCTACTCACCTTCTATATATCCCTACTATATTTTTAGTTTATCTGCTCAATATTGAAAATAAAATTTGTCAAAAAATATATTTTACAAAAACATAATCATGAATTAAATACTTTAAATAACTCAGCAACTATAAAACAACTTTACTTTTTTTTCCAATTTAAGGGTATTTTTCTACCACTTCTTGGTAAAGATTATAAAATAGTTTATCTCTGTCTGATTGATAGCCTTATTAATTAGTTATGCACTGGGATTTTGGTGTTGTAAGGAAAAAATCAGAAATAATTTTAAATAAAAATGTTTAGTTGTTGCAAAGGTAATTTACTGGTTTTGATGAGCTAAATCACTTGGGTTCAACACTGAAGAACATGTATTCATACTTACTAATTTCCTTAACAAACCAAGACAGATGCTTCCAGTAAGAGCTTACTGTATAAATTGGCCTAATCCTCCTGATGAGAACAACTAAACCAAAAAAAAAAAAAAAAATGGTATAAGAAAATAAAACAAAATTAAAGTGAAATACCACTGGATGAGTTCCAGGGGAAAAAAAATCTTAGAACATAAGCTATCATTTGGGATCATATTAATTTTGGAGGCATCTGTCAAATCTGGAAAAGCCTACTGAAACTACAAGAATATTAAATGTTAAACAGAGCATTTGAGAAACTCATGAGATGGAGACAAAAATTAGAATTCAGGAAATATCAAGAAAAGTGGATATGCCTTGACAAATCTTTACATTATAGTCAGCAGATAAGGCTAAATTGGACTAAAATATAAAACTGTCAGAAGAAATACAGTCGTATAACCTATACAAGAATTGTACCCAAGCTGCTCACACACTGTGCAGTCCCCTCACTCACACTGTCTTTAAAAACCCTTTGCCTGTGCTGAGATGTCAAGATGGTTTTTAAGGACACTAGTCCTCCACCTTCTCGTTTAGTTGGCTTTCTTGAATAAAGTTGCTTTCCTTGTCTCAGCACCTTGTCACTCAACTTACTGGCCTGTCAGGTCATGTGGTGAGTAACCCAACCTTAGTTCGGTAACAGATTTAGATAGAAAGATAAGAGGAAAACAACTTCTAGATAATAGCATATGCAAATGTACCAATGATTTTGGGAATGGCAAATATTTCTTAACTATACTGAAAAATGAAAAGTCCAATAAATTGGACTATGCTAAAGCTAACAATGCCTATTTATCAAAAGATATGATTTGGAGTGAAATGCCTCAGAGTAGGAGAAGATATTTTTAATACATACATTTGATGAAAGGTATTATGAGAATATATAAATTAAAATCCTTAATATATGGTTAGAAAAATCTGAAATAAACTTTTACACATCACAAAAAGGAAACCCCAAGGACCAAAGAACATACCAAAAATGTTCAACTTTAACCTTTAGGGAAGTACAAATTAAGCCAAAATGAGATGTAACTATACTGTCACCAGAGTGACAAAAGTTCAAAAGACTGACATTTCAAAGTGTTGATGTGACTATGGAAATGAAGTTTCCATACTCTGCTGTAGGAACATACATTAATACAATTTCTTTGTATAAGTGTTTGATAGTATCTACTAAAATTTTGTATACTCTATGATCCAGTAACTCTACTCTTAGATATACCTCTAATACAAAAGCCAGGACATGTGAAACAAAAACTATGAAAATGAATGAAAAATTAGTCAATCTATACATTTGTAATTTGTATGTCTTTCTTTATTTATTGTATATTTTAATAAAATAAGTTTACTTGCAATAAATACATAATTAAATATATAATATTCCATGTCGAATATTGTACATTTTTATTAGAGAAAATATGGCAATAGATACAATGACTTTAATACATGCAAAATACATTTAAAAAAAACCTCTCAGAAAACTAGGAAGAACACAATTTCCTTGAATCTGATACCATGTAACACAGCAAATGCTCTACTTCATGGTGAAATATTGTTACCATTTCCCTCTGACTTTGGAAAATACTCAAAAATGCTTGCTAACTCAGGGTTTATTTACTATTATACTGGAGGTTTTTCTACCCAGTGTAAACAACAAATAATAATAAAACTTTTAACATTTGAAGAGGACTAGATTTCGTATATAATGTAAGAATATAGGCATATGCTATTAAAATTAACAAGTGAATATAGAAAGATTACGTGGTTAAAAGTCAACTGCAAATCTATATTTCAGCAACATATGGAAGCTGAGATTTAGAAAATAAAAATATTTGTATTGATGCAAATAACATTAAATACTTAGGAATAAATCTAATAAAAAAATGTCCAATATTCCACATGGACACTATCAAAGACTATTGCCAAGAGAAAAATTTAAAAACTTAAATATGTGATCTTTTCAAATAATGTTGCTGAGAAAATTACAAATCTATATAAAAAGATACTCAATAGCAATAATAATAATAATAATAATAATAATACAATTTAAAAATGGGCAGAGAACCTGAATACATTTTTTCCAAAGAAGACATACAGGTGGCCAACAGGTACATGAAATGATGCTCAATATGACTAGTCATCAGGGAAACCATATCACCTCACATCTGTTAGAATGACTATTATCAAAAAGATAAGAAATAACAAGTGTTGACAAGGAGGTGAAGAAAAGGGAATCATTGTGCACTGTTGGTGGGAATGTGAATTGTTGCAGCCACCATGGAAAACAATATGGAAGGTCCACAAAAATATTAAAAATACAAATTGTATATTACCCAGCAATTCTACTTCTGTGTATTTATCTGAAGAATACAAAAACACTATGTTGACAAAATATTAGCCCACCCCTTTCACTGTGGCATTATTTACAATAGCCAAGATATGGAAACAATGTAAGTGCCCATAGATGGGTGAATGGATATGTTATGGCTAGATAGAAATACTATTCAGCCATAAAAAGAATGAAATCTTATCATTTACAACAACATGGATAGACCTTGAAGGCTTATGTTAAGTGAAATAAGTCAGAAAGAGAAAGACAGACAAATACCATATTATCTCATTTATATGTGGAATCTAAAAGAAAAAAAAGAAAGCTCATAGAAACTGAGAACAAACTGGTGGGTGCCAGAGTCAGGGGGTAGATGGTGGGCAAAATGGGTGAAGGGGGTCAAAAGCTACAAACTTCTCTTATAAATAAGTCATGGGAATGTAATGTACAGCATTGTGACTATAGTTAATAATACTCTTGCATATTTGAAAGTTGCCAAGAGAATAGCAACTTTGAAGACTTCTTCAAAGTCTTCATTACAAGGGAAAAATTGTAATTATGTATGGTGACAAATGTTAACTAGAATTATTATGGTGATTATTTCATATCAAATCATTACATTGTACATCTGATCTAACATAATGTTGTATGTCAGTTATAATTCAATTAAAAAAAAGATGGGCATTGACAATCTACTTCAAGCCTTACACATAAATAAATTGCAAGGGGATTATAGATTTAATTGTGGAAAAAATAATAAATTGTCTACCTTATAACAGGATAATAGCTTCATATCTTTAGGTACAGGAAAGAATTTCTTTAATATGATATAAAGAGCATTGATCCTAAAGGGAATGAATTGATAAATTGTGCTACATTAGAATAAAGAACACTTAGTGAAGACATCATTAAGAAAGCGAAAAGGCAAGCCAATGTGTAGTAAAATGTATTTGCAACATATGTAAGTGACATAGAGTCCTATACAGGTTATATAAATAATTCCTCCAAAAACAAGAAGACTACCAATAGGAAAAGGCACAAATAATTTGAGCAGGTATTTCAAAAAGAAAATGGCCAAGTGACCAATAAATCTATAAAAGAATGTTTTATATCATTAAAAATCAAGGAAACAAAAATTAATTCCACAATGAGATACATTAAAAACCCAGCAGAATGGCTAATGCTAATTATTATGTAATACCAACTTTGGTGAGAATGTAGAGCTGTAGGGACTTCCATTTACTGTTAATAGGAGTAGAAATAATGACCACAACCTTACGAACATATCTGCCAAAATCTACTAATACAGAACACACACACAATCCCTGTGACCCACCAGTTTTATTCTTAGGTGTATACCTAATCGGTATGTGCAAATGTGCACCAAAGTCTTCAACAAATATATAGCATAATTTAATAAAATGGCCCAAAACTAAAAACAACCCAAATGTCTATCAGCATTTCAATGAATACATACATTTTGGTGTATTCCTATAATAGAAAGTGTAGAGGGATTAAAACAAACAAACTACAAATGTACTCTGTTTATAAAATTATATAATTAAAGGAGTGAGAAAGCAAGCCACATAGATAAATATTATAAATATTGGGTTGAGAGAAAGTAGGTACACACATACACATAAACACATCACAGATTAATATTGTAAAATTCCATATGTATTTAAAGTTCAAATTCATGACAAATAATATAATATCAGAATCCAGGCAGATGATTAACTTTGGTGAGATATGAGGGGTTACTTATTGGTAGAGATCAGGAGAATGGGTTTCTCTGGGGATGATGTTTTCTCTTTCTTGTCCTGGTTGATAGTTGTGAGAATATCTTCACTTTGAGATACTTATTGGATGATGCATGTATGATTTATTGCACTTTCTATATGCATGTTTCACTTTATTAGAAAAATGTTCAAAAATGTCCAGATATATTTGAGGAAAGAAATAGACTAACAAATAAGTTTGGAATATATCTCTACCTCTATGTTTGTCTATCTATCCATCTATTCAGATACAAATTCATATATTATAAACAAGTGTCCCAGTAAATTTGAAACAAATAGAAATAGATCAATTCACAGAATAATATAGCTTACTAAACATGATACAAAATGAAATAGAAAATAAAAAATTATCTTATTTCTATTTAAAGAAATCTGTAATTAAAATCTTCCCTCAAAGAAAATCTCAGGCCCTTTTGTCTTTATGAGTGAATTCTATTGAATAATTAACAAAGAAATCATATCAATTTATGCAAATTTTCCAAAAGAATAAAAAAAAGGGAACTCTCATGAGGGCAGCATATTTTTAATTCTAAGTTTTGACAAGAATATTACAAGAAAAAGAAATTCAAGGCAATATCACTCAAGAATGTAGACACAAAAATTTGAGCAAACAAAAGCCAGTGATATGTATAAATAATATATGACGAACAATTTGGTTTTATTCCAGAAATACATGGTTGATTTATATATGGAAAATACATGAAATCATTTCCATAAATGAAGTAAAACTATTTAATAATATATAACATCCTTTTTTTTTTTTTTTTTTGGTACACGGGCCTCTCAATGTTGTGGCCTCTCCCATTGCGGAGCACAGGCTCCGGATGTGCAGGCTCAGCATCCATGGCTCACGGGCCCAGCCGCTCCGTGGCATGTGGGATCCTCCCGGACCGGGGCACAAACCTGTGCCCCATGCACCGGCAGGCGGACTCTCAACCACTGTGCCACCAGGGAAGCCCCATCCATTGTATTTTAAAAACGTTTTCCAAGCTAAGAATAAAGAGAATGTCCTTAATCTACAAGAAACAAAAACAACACCCACCCCTCACAAAAAGTTGTCATGCTTAATGGTTAATGAGGAAATAAAGAAACTTCCTCTGTGGGACTAGGAAAGCATAAGGATTCATAACATTGCCACTTGTCTTCGTTATTGTACTGGAGCTACTAATGCAATAAGCCAAAGTAAAATAAAATGAAATAAAATATTTAAGATTTAAAAAGAAGAAATAAAAATGCTACTATTTTTGAATCAATTGATTCAATATGACAAAATTCAAAATAATAGGCAAATAATTATTAGAATTACTGAGTTTAACAATTTTGCTGGATAAAAGGCTAGTATACATAATTCAGTTTTTTTAATCTATATCAGCGACCACTAGTTAGAATGTGAAATAAAAGTTACAAAAATATTAACAATCTTGGGAATAAATCTAATAGAGAAACAGTATGATACTCCCTCCCTTTAGAAAGCTGTAAAGTACTCAAACAAATTTTTAACACTTTATTTTTTAGACCAATTTTAGGTTCACAGCAAAATTGAATGGGAAGTACAGAGAATTCCACTATACCCACTGTCCCTACAGATACATAGCCTTCACCACCAACATCTCTCATCAGAGTGGTGCATTTGTCACACTTGATGACTACATTGGGATATCACCATCACTCAAATTATATAATTTACATTAGGGGTTACTCTATGGGTTTTGAAAAATACATAATGACATATGTCTACCATGGCATCATACGGATTAGTTTCACCACCCTAAAAATGCTCTATGCCCCACAGATTCATCTCTCCTTGCCCCCTAATTCCTGGCAACCACTCATCATTCTACTGTCCCCTGAGTTTTACCTTTTCCAAAATATTATATAAGTTGAATCATATAGTATGTAGCCTTTTCAGATTGGCTTCTATCACTTAGTAATATGCATTTAAGGCTCCTCCATGTATTTTCGTGGTTTGATCGCTCAGTCATTTTTAGTGCTGAATAAATATTCCATTGTCTGGACGTATCTCAGTTTATTCATCCATTCACCTGAAAGACATCTTGGTTGCTTCCAAGTTTTGGCAATTATAAATGAAGATGGTATAAACATCCATGGACATAAGTTTTGTTTTGTTTTGTTTTGTTTGTGTGGACATAAGTTTTTAATTCATTTGGGTAAATATCAAGGAGTGCAATTGCTGGAATACATGGTAAGAGTATGTTTAGTTTTAAATTTTTAAGAAACTGCCAAACTATACCAGTTTTCATTCCCACCAACAATGAATGAGAATTCCTGTTGCTCCTAATCTTTGCCAGCATTTGGTGTTGTTAGTGTTCCTGATTTTGGCTAATATGATAGGTGTGTAGTGTATTTCATTGTTGTTTTAATTTGTATTTCCCTGATGACATACAATGCAAAAATATTTTCATTTGCATATTTGCCATCTGTATATCTTCCTGATGAGGTGTCTGTTCAGATCTTAAGCCCATTTTTAAATTAGGTTGTTTTTTCATTATTGATTTTTAAGAGTTCTTTATGTATTTTAAATAACAGTCTTTAATCAGATACTTACTTTGTAAACATTTTCTTTCAGTCTGTGGTTTGCGTTCTCATTCTCTTCACCTTGTCTTCCCCAGAGTGTAAGTTTTTAATAAAGTTCAAATTATAAGTTACTTATTTCATGTGTCATGCCTATGATGTTGTGTTAGAAAAGTCATTGCCATACCCAAGGTCACCTGGGTTTCTCTTCTATTATCTTCTACGAGTTTTACAGCTTTGGATTCACATTTATGTATATGGTGAATATTGAGTTAATTTTTGTGAAGAGTGTAAGGTATGTGCCTAGGTTCTCTTTTTTTAATTTTTAAAATTTATTTATTTATTTATTTGCAAGTGAAAGTCCAGTAATTCTGGCAGCATTTGTTGAAGATACTACCTTTGTTTCATTGTATCACTTTTGCTCCTTTTTCAAATATTTTTTGACTATATTTATGGAGTTTATTTCTGGGTTCTGTATTTTGTTCCACTGATCTATTTATCTATTCTTTTGCCAATACCACATCTTGATTACTATAACTTTATGATGTCTTGAAATCAAGTAGTGTGAGTTCTCTAACTTTGTTCTTCTCATTTAATATTGTTTGCTATTCTGTGTCTTTTGCTTTTTATATAAATTCTACAATCAGTTTGTTGATATGTACAAAATAAATTGCTGAGATTTTAATTGGGATTGCATTCAATCCATAGATTATATTGGAAATAAGTGACATCTTACAACATTGAATCTTCCTATACATGAACATGGAATATATTTCCATTTATTTAGTTATTTGTTTAATTATTTTTTATTTATTAAAGTTTTGTAATTTTCCTCATATAGACCTTGTTTATATTTTGTTAGATTTATACCTAAGCATTTCATTTGGGGGAATGTTAATGTAAATGGTATTGTGTTTTAATTTCAAATGTCACTTGTCCATTATTGGTTTATTGGAAAAGGATTTTGTATATAGGCATACCTTGGAGATATTTTGGGTTCAGTTCCAGACTACATGATAAAGCAAATATAACAATAAAGTGAGTCACAGAAATTTTTTGTTTCCCAGTGACATAAAATTTATGTTTATACTATACTGTCCATTAATTGTCTGAGAAACAATGTGCATACATTAATTTTTAAAATTATTGTTAAAAAATGCTAACCATCATCTGAACCCTTAGCAAGTCATAGTAGCATCATAAAGGACACCTCATCATAGATCACCATTACAAATATAATATTTGAAAAAGTAAAAAATATTGTGAAAATTACCAAAATGTAACATAGAAACATGAACTGAGCAGAAACCGTTGGAAAAATGGTGTCAATTGACTCGCTTGATGTAGAGTTGCCACAAACCTTCTATTTGTAAAAAATGCAATATTTGCCAAGTGCAATAGAGTGAAACACAATAAAATGAAGTACTCTTGTATTAACCTTGTATCCTGCAATTTTCTTATAATTTCTTATTAATTTCCAGACGTTTTATTCTTTGTTGATTACCTCAGATTTTCTACATAGACAATCACACCATTTGGAATGAAGACAACTTTTTTTCTCTTTTCATTCATTTCATTTCATTTTATTTCCAGTTCTTGTTTAATTGCTTTGACATATGACTTTCAGGACAATATTACCAAGGAATTGTGAGAAGACTAAAATATTTTTGTTGACAGAAATTGATGAAGACCTGTATAAATGAAAGACAACATTGTTTGTCTCATATATTGCAAGATAAAATGTTGTAAAATATGAATTATTTCTAAAATTACTTAAGTCATAAAAAATACCCCAGTCCTTATTTTTGTGTGGACATGAGTGTGATTATTGAAAAACTAATTATAACATGTATATGTAAATGCAAACTTCCAGGCATCATCATGATAAGAAATAAAGGAAAGGAAAAATAATTAAGATAGTGTAGTAGTGGGACAAAAATAGATTGAAATATATATATATATATGCAATGGATCAAAAAATGAGCTAGATATAAACATAAACATATACAGACACATTTAACTTATGACACTGATGGCACTATAAAAACAGTGAGGGAAGGACAAATTTTTCAATTTATGGAGCTGGGAAATTTCTGTATACATATGGAGAAATAAATCGATATCCAACCATAACATTCAAAAACAAATTCCAGATGTATTGAAGTTTAAAATATGAAAGTCAGAACAAAACAATTCTTAGAAAATAAGTAGAAGAATATATTCAAGAATTTAGTATAAGGAATGATTTTAAAATAAGACATAAACAATAAAAATTGAAAAAAAAATTAAATTGAACCCCAAAAGTTAGAATTTCACATTATCCAGGGTTAAAAATAATTCCATAACATAGAAGAAATGTTTGAAGCACATACTTGAAAATGGCATATAGAGAGAATATATATTCTCACAAAAACAGACAACCTAACCTAAAAATAGGCAAGAAACATGAATAGTCATCTTACAAAAGATATTCTCTTAGCCATTTAACCTATGAGAAAGTACTTATTTTGTTAACAATCAGGAAAACATGAATGATCTACAATGAGATAACTCCATGAGAATTAGTAATATTAAAAAATACTGACAATAGAAAGTGTGAGTGAAGATAAAGAACAATAAGTAATTTATTGCTGGTGGAAATATAAGTGGATTTATCCACTTTGGAACACTATTTACTAAAAATCAACAATCATGTACTAATGATCCAGTACTTCTACTGCTAGGAAATATTCAATAAAAATGTAAGCCTAAAGATGGGAATAAAGAAGCAGACTTACTAAAGAATGGACTTGAGGATATGCGGAGGGGGAAGGGTAAACCAGGACAAAGTGAGAGAGTGGCATAGACATATATGCACTACCAAACGTAAAATAGATAGCTAGTGGGAATCAGCCGCATAGCACAGGGAGATCAGCTCAGTGCTTTGTGACCACCTAGAGGGGTGGGATAGGGAGGGTGGGAGGGAGGGAGATACAAGAGGGAAGAGATATGGGGACATATGTATATGTATAACTGATTCACTTTGTTATAAAGCAGAAACTAACACACCACTGTAAAGCAATTATACTCCAATAAAGATGTTAAAAAAAAGTAAGCCTAAGTATAACAAGTTGAATGTACAAGTATCTTCACAGTAGCATTGCTCGTAATATAAAAGCTAGAAAAAAGTGTATCATGTTAGAATGGAAAAATAGTGGTATATTTATTTAATGAACTACAGTTTTTGTTTTTTTAAAGAACGACATTAAATTTTATAAAAAGTACCACTGAGGGAAAAATGATAGGCACCAATGAATAAATATGGTAAAATTCTATTTAGATGCATTTCAAAAACAGGCACAACTACTCAGTTGTAGAAGCCAGGATGGATATTACCATTGGCAATGTGGGAAGGAACAGAACATCCTGGGGCAAAGGTGTCTTCTGTCCTTCTGGTATTATTCTATTTCTTGATCTCTATGGCAGTTTTGTTGTGCATCTACATTTTGTATACTTATCTGTATGCATTCTTCAATTAAAAAGACAAAAAGTGACTTAGTCTAATTGGACTAACTACTTTGGTGAAATTTTTCCTCTAGTTCAGTGATTACAATCTGGAAGTTTACTTTAAGAAATTAATTTTTAAATTACAATGAAATGTCAAGAAGGAAAGGGAAAATTAGGGGTATGGGATTAAGAGATGCAAACTACTATGTACAAAACTGATAAGCAACAAGAATATAATGTACAACACAGGGAATTATAGTCATTATCTTGTAATAACTTTTAATGGAGTATAACCTGTAAAAATACTGAATCACTATGCTCTACACTGAAATTAATATAATACTGTAAATCAGCTATACTTCAACAAAAATTACAATAAAAATGTAACTTTAATGTATAGAAATGTAAACGAAAATTTATATCTCTGTCTCAACTCTTACTTTTCTGAAATAAGGAAGAATGAGTTTAGACTGAAGAAACTTTAAGTTTCTTCTAGGTCTAAGTATCAAGGACTTATCATTTTTAAATATGTTTGTTGCAGATTCTCAGATCTCAAGGGATTGTTTCTTTCCTATTTATATTTTAAAAATAACTGCTTGATGTTACTCTTTCAAATTGAGGTCAAATATATATATATAGTGAAAGGATCTTCAGTGTATAACGATGAGTTTTGAAAAATTCATACAGCTTTGTAACCATCACATCTACTAAAATATGGAATCTTTCCGTTATCCCAGAACATTTTTTTAATGTCTTCTTCTGGGTCATCTCCACTCCCCATAAGCAATCACTGTTGTAAATTTCTATGGCCATATATAAGCATTGACTTATTATGAACTTCTTATAGACAAAATTAAACAGTATATAAACTTCTGTGTCTGATTTTGTTCCTTTAAAAATGTTTTGAGATGCACCCATGCATATATCAGTATTTCTTTTTAAAGCAGTGAGTAGTATTCCATTGTTTATCAAAGTGTTTTTACAATTTTATACTCTCATGAGCAATATTTGATTTCATTTATGTGAAATAGCCAAAATAGGTAAATCATAGAGATAGCAAACATATTAGTGGTTGCTGGGAACTGGAAGAGAAGAAAAAGAAGAGTGACAATTTACTGAGTACAGGGTATCCTTTGGGGGTGATGAAAATATTTTCAAACTAAATGGAGATGATTATTGAAAACCCTTGTGAATGTACTATCACTGAATTGTACATTTTAAAATGGTTAATTTTATGTTATGTGATTTTTACCTCAGTAAAAAAGAAATGATTGCAGGAAAAACAAATAATCATAATAATAAAGAAAAAGAAAAAAACATGATGACATTTTATTTATATGCTATTCATGCTCCTATTGGATTTTAGCTATATCTCTTTGTATTTTTATTTTGGTTGCCCTACGAATTACACTGTGCATTCTTAACCTACCAAAGCTTACTTCAAATGAATTTTGTATATCACTTTATTTATGATGTTGTTACTGTACAACAGTAAATTTGGTTTTCCATCTAGATATTTTTGTTATTTTTGACATATTTATAATTCTGCTTATATTATAAATATCACAATAAAGTATTGTTATTTTTCCCTTAAACAGTTATCCTTTAAAGTGACAAAGAGAGAAATCAAGATCACATTTAATAGTTACTCAGATATTTATCATTTCTATTTATTTTTATTCCTTCTTTTTATGTTTTCCAAAATATTTTTCCAGTTTCATTAATGTATTATTAACATATAACATTGTGTACGTTTAAGCTGTACAATATTATTTCATATATGCATAAATTACAAAATAATTACCACAATAAATTTAGTTAACATCCATCACCTCACACAGTTCAATTTTTTTTTATGATGAGAACTTTTAAGATGTACTCTCTTAGCAATGTTCAGACATATAATTGTTAAATGTAGACATCATGCTGTATATTATTGGTATATCCACAGTAGTTCTATTTGAATACTGTTTTCTCTAGTGGCTGTACCAATTAACATTACAACAGTGTACAAGTGTTTCCTTTCTCCACATACTTACCAGCACACCAGCACTTCTCTCTCTCCTTCTCTCTCTCTCCCTCTCTTTCTCTCTCTCTCTCTCTCTCTCTCTCTCTCTCTCTCTTTGTAATAGCCATTCTGACAAATGTGAGACAAGTGTGTGATTTGCATTATGCTTATGATTACTGATGCTGAGCATCTTTACATAGACCTGTTGGCCATTTGAATATCTTCTTTAGAAAAAACCTGGAGCTGTCTTTTCAGGTTCCTTTTTTGTTTGTTTGTTTAGAAGATTTTTAGTTTGATGTAGTCCCACTTGTTTACTTAGTTTTTATTTTGTTTCTTGTGTTTTAGGTATCATATCCAAGAAAATCATTGCCAAGACGAAGGTCAAGGATCTCCTTACCTATGTTTTCTTCTAGGAGTTTTATGGTTTCCAGTCTTACCTTTAATTCATTAATCCATTTCCAGTTAACTTTTGTGAGTGGTGTAAGAAAGAGTCTAAATTCATTCTTTTTACATGTGAATATTCAATTTTCCCAGTACCATTTATTGAAGAGACTGTCTTTTCTCCAATGAGTATTCTTGGCTCCCCTGTACAATATTAGTTGACTATATTCATGGATTTATTTTTGGGCTCTCAATCCTGTTTCATTGGTCTATGTGTTTGTTTTTAATGCCAGTGCCATAATATTTTGATTACTGTAGCTTTATAATATAGCTTGAAATCAAGAAGTGAGATGCCTCCTGCTTTGTTCTTTCTCAGGATTGCTTTGACTACTTGGGTATTTCATGGTTCTGTACAAACTTTAGGCTTTTTTTCTACTTTCTTGAAAACTGCCATTGGAATCTTGATAGAGATTGCATTGAAATTGTAGATGTCTTTGGGTACTAAGGACATCTTAACAATATTAAGTTTTCCAATCCATGAACATGGGATATCTTTCCATTTATTTGTGTTTTCTTCAGTTTCTCTTTTCAATGTCTTATAATTTTCCGTGTAGAGATCTTTCACTCCTTTGGTAAATTTATTCCTAAGTATTTTATTATAGTTGATGCTATTGTAAATGGGATTGTTTTCTTTATTTCTTTTTCTGATAATTCATTTTCATTATATAAAAATAATACTTATTTGTGTATGTTGATTTTGTATCCTGAAACTTTATGAAATTCATTGATTAGATCTAAGATTTTGTGGATTATTCAAGATTTTCTATATTCTAAAATCATGTCATTTTCAAATAGGAATAATTTTACTTCTTCCTTTCTTTCCTGATGTGTTTTTTTTTTTCTTGCCTTACTTCTCGGATAGGACTTTCAGTACCATGTTGAATAGGAGTGGTGAGAATAAACAACCTTTTCTTATTCCTAATCTTAGGGGGATAGATTCCACCTATCCAAATAAGTCTGAAGTTAGCTGCAGGCTTATCATATATGGCCTTATTATATTTAGATGTGCTCCTTCTATATCTAATTTTTGAGTTTTTAGTCATTAAAGATATATTTTATTAAATTCTTTTTTTTTCATTTATTGAGATGACCATGAGCTTTATCTTTTATTCTATTAATGGAATATACCACATTTGTTGATTTGCATATGTTGAACCATCCTGTATTCCAGGGAAGAATCTGTCTAGATCATGGTGCCTGATCTTGTCGTATTGAATTTGTTTTGCTAATAATTTGTTGAGATTTTTTTTTTTTTGGTAAGAGTTTGAGAAGGATTGGTGTTAATTTTACCTTAAATAAAAGTCACCAGTAAAACCATCCATTCCTGTTATTTTGTTGTGGTTGTTTTAGGGAGGCATTTGATTACTAATTCAGTCCCTTTACTTATTATTAATCTGTTCATATTTTCTATTTCCTCATAACAGTTAAAGTAGAAGTGAACATATATGTTGTATGTTTCTAGGAATTTATCCATTTCTTCTGCATTGTCCAATTTGTTGACATATAATTCTTCATAACAGAATTTTATGATTCTTTGTAATTCTCTGGTTTAGTTGTAATGTCTCTTATATTATCTATAATTTTATTCTTTTGTGTTCTCTCTTTTTTCTTGGTTAGTCTAGCTAAAGTTTTGTCAATTATATGTATTTCAAAGATGCACTCTTAGTTTTTTTAAATCTTCTATATCTTTTGTTCTCTATTTTATTTACTTCTACTTTAACTTTATTATTTCATTTCTTCTGCTAACTTTGGCCTTAGTTTGTTCTTCTTTTCCTAGTCCCTTGAGGTGTAAAGTTAGATTGTTTGAGAGGTTTTTTTTCTTGATATATGTTTTCATCATTAATAACTTCTCTTGGAACTGCTTTTGCTTCATTCTCTAAGTTTAAATATGTTGCTTTTCCATTTTTATTTGTATCAAGATACTTTTATATTTCCCTTTTAATTTCTTATTTGATCCATTTGTTGTTCAGAAGTTTGTTGTTTAATTTCCATGTATTTTTGAATTTTCCAGTTTTCTTGTTATTGATGTCTAATTTTCTATCATTGTGGTCAGAAAAAGTACTTGACATGGGTTTAAACTTATTAAATTTGCTAAGGTGTGTTTTGTGTCCTAACAAATAATCTATCCTATAAAATGTTCTTTCACATTTTAAAAGAATGTGTATTCTGGTATCACTGCATGCAATGCTTAGTATATGTCTGTTAGGTTCGATTGGTCCAGACTGTTGCTCAAATATTCTTTTTTCCTTATTGATTCTCTTTCTAGATGATCTATCCATTGTTGAAAATGGGTATTAAAGTCCCCAATTAAAATGGTATTGCTATTCACTTATCTTTCTATTTCTGTTAGTATTTGCTTCATATATTTAGTGCTCCAATATTAATTGATAAATATTTACTACTGCTGCATACTCTTCATAGATTGACCCCTTTATCATTATATAATGACCTCTTTGTCTCTTTTAACCATTTGTAGGTTAAAGTCTATTTTATCTGATTATAAGTGTAACTATCTTTGCTTTCTTTTTTTTTTTTTTACTATTAGCTTTAAAATTTTATTTAATCTATTCTTTCTCAGTCTAGGTATGCTTTTAAAGCTAAAGTGGGTCTCCCCTAGGCAGCATGTCATTAGCTCTTGTTTTTGTTGTTGTTTTTATTTATTCAACCATTCTACATCCTTTGATTGGATAATTTAATCCATTTACAATTAAAGCAATTATCGACTTAATATTGTCATCTTGTTCATTGATTTCTGTTTCATATAACCTTTGTTTCCTGATTCTTGTCTTACTGTTTTGTGTGATGTGGCTTTTTGAAGCAATATGCTTTGAATATTTTATCATAATCTTGTGTTACTATTACAGTTTTTTCTTTTTTGATTATTGTGAGGCTTATCTAAAGTAATATTTTTTATAAGATCACATTTTAAGATGATAGAAACTTAACTTTAATAACACATTTTAATCTTACACTTTTACTTCTCCCTACCCCCACGTTTTAGGCTATTGATGTTATAATTTACATCTTTTTATATTATGTGTCAAATAACCAATTACTGTAGCTTAGGTTATTTTTAATACATATTTTTTACTTCTAAATTAGATTTTTATGTGAAGTATGCACCACCATTTTAATATTAGGGAATCTGATGTTGACTATATATTTATCATTACCAATGAGATTTATGCATACATCCATATGTTTTACAATTTAATTAGCATCTTTTTGTTTCTACTTGAGTAAATCCCTTTAGCATTTCTTATAAGGCAGGGCTAATGGTGGTGAATTCCCTCAGCTTTTCTTTGTTCAGGAAGTCTTTCTCTTACTTTCATTTCTGAAGCAGAGCTTTCCAATGTATAGTTGATTAACAATGTTGTGTTAGTTTCTAGTGTACAGAAAAGTGAAAGTGATTCAGTTTATATATATATATATATATATATATATAAACTTTTTGTATTCATTTCCATTATGGGTTATTACAGGGTATTGAATATAGTTCCCTGTGCTATACAATAGGACCTCATTTTTTATCCATTCTATATATAATAGTTTGCATCTTCTAATCCCAAACTCCCAATCCATCCCTTGCTAATCCCTCCTCCCTCTTGGCAACCAAGTCTGTTCTCTATGTCTGTGAGTCCGTTTCCCTCATAGATAAATTCATTTGTGTCATACTTGAGATTCCACATATAAGTGATATCATACGTTTTATGTCTTGCTCTTTCGATTTACTTCATTTAGTATGATAATCTCTAGGTTCATCCATGTTGCTACAAATGACATCAATTCATTCTTTCTTATGGCTGAGTAATATTCCATTGTGTGTGTGTGTGTGTATATATATATATATATATATATATATATATATATATATATATATATATCAATGCATAGTATTCTTGGTTGACAGTTTTTCTTTCAATATTTTGAATGTATCTTTCCATTCTCTCCTGGCTTGCTAAGTTTCTTTTGAGTAATCTGCTTTTAGTTTTGTGTAGTATTCTCTTGTATGTGATGTTCCTTTTCTCTTTCTGTTTTTAATCTCCTCTCTTTGTCTTTAACTATTGACAATCTAATTATAAACTGTCTTGGTGTAACCCTTTTTGGATTCAATGTATTTCAGGTTCTTTGGGTCTTATGTATCTGGATGTCATTTTTCTCCTCAGGTTTGGGAAGTTTCTAGCCACTATTGCTTTAAATATACTTTCTGTGACTTTCTCTTTCTCTTCTCTGTCTGAGATTTCCATAATGATTTCATAATTCATAGGATTTCTTCATTCATTTTTATTTTTTTTTCTTGTTTTCTTTTTTTTGTGGTATGTGGGCCTCTCACTGTGTGGCCTCTTCTGTTGTGGAGTACAGGCTCCAGACGTGCAGGCTCAGCAGCCATGGCTCACAGGCCCAGCCTCTCTGCAGCATGTGGGATCTTCCCAGACTGGGGCATGAACCCGTGTCCCCTGCATCAGCAGGTGGACTCTCAACCACTGCGCCACCAGGGAAGCCCCTAATTTTTATTCTTTTAACCTTTGCTCCTTTGATTGAATAATTTCAAATGGCCTAATTCACTGATTTTTTTTCTTTTTCTTGGTTGAGTCAGTTATTGAAACTCTGTATTGAATTGTTGTTATTGTTGTTGTTAAGTTTAATAACTGTATCCCTCAGCTGTAGGTTTCTGCCTTTAAAATTTTTTTTGGTCAAGATTTCTATTTCTTTGTTGGACTTCTTGTTGTGTTCATACATTGTTTTTAGAGTTTTGTTTAGTTATCTGTATGTGTGTTCTTGTAGATTGTTAAACTTCTTTAAGAGGTTTATTCTAAATTATTTGTCAGAGAGTTTATAGATCTCCATTTCTTTAGGGTCAATTATTGGAGTTCTATTAGTTTCCTTTGATGGTGTCATGTTTATCTAATTCTGTGTGATCCATGATTCCTTTTTTGGTATCTGAGCATTTAATAAGTTCTCTACTCTTCCAGACTTTACAGGTTCACTATGTCAAAGACAATTCTCTACCTGTCAGCTCAGCTTGGGTTTCTGGTAGCTGGTAGGATCCTTGGGCAGGTAGTGGTAGCTGGTAGTATCTCTGGGCAAGTGGGCTTACGAGTGAGACCTCTATTTTCATAAGGTCACTGCCTAAATTCTGAGATTAAGGTGAGGGGGTTTGTTCCTTGCTGGGAAAAGTTAGATATGACTGCTGACTTGGTGCTCTGCCAAAGTGCAGCTGTAGCATGGGCTCTGCAGTTGCCTATATTCTTTGGTCAGGTTTCCTAGTCAAGCAGGACTGGGTCTTCTACTCAGAAGATGGGTGTGGCTGAAAATTTGCTTCCCTATCTGAGTGAAGCCATAGAAGAGGCTCCATGGATGTCATGGTTAGGTTACTAGGGATCCAAATCTGGCAATGCTGTCCACCAAGCTTCCTGGCCAGACAGGACCACTGGTTGGGCTCTGTAGACAGAGACACAGACTGAGGTCTCTTCTTGGGTACCACTGTAAGGAGGATTATAGGATGGACTACATAGCTTCCTTGGTGCTCTGGTTAATTTTCTTCACCAGGCAGGGCTCTGGAGAGTATTCAGTAGTGGGAGGTGGGGGCTATGAATTTACTTTCACGCCTGAGTGGTATGCAAAACTGGTCCTATGGATGGCACAACTCGCTGTATGTGTATCCAAACCAAGCAAAAATGCATATTGAGTTCACTGGTTACACAGGGTCATCAGTTTAGCTCTGCAGGCAAGCTGGTTGAGCTCTTTGCTCAAGCGCTTCTATAAGTGGGGTAGTAGGATGGGCTATCCAGTTTCCCCGGTGCTTGGGTTAGGTTTCCTGACTGAGTGGGGCTGGAGGTAGTATTCAGTGGATGGGGTTATGAACAAGTGTCCCTGCTTGGGCAGGGCAGAAGAACAGGCCCCAAGGCAGGCAAGTTTCATTGTTTGGGGTCCTGAATCAGGAAGAAATATGCACCATGTTTCCTGGCCAACCAGGACCACTGACTCGGCTCTGAAGATTGGAAAAGCCTCTGGCTGACCTCTACATGGGCACCAGTGTGAGGAGAAACTCAATCTACTAAGCTCTGAGCCCTGGTTGGTAAAAGTCCCACCTCCTTCTCCAGTACAATCTGATCTCCTGTTATCAAGACTTGCAGAACGCCCCAGACACACACACACACAATCCATGTGAGGCAAGAC
Source organism: Mesoplodon bidens (assembly GCF_964165515.1). NCBI lineage: Eukaryota > Metazoa > Chordata > Mammalia > Artiodactyla > Ziphiidae > Mesoplodon > Mesoplodon bidens. Next base: position 2,540,228 of record NC_138165.1, on the reverse strand, counting down.
CAAGCTGGGGCTCCTGGGAAGTGACCCACAAATGCTGGGGGAACTGAATGTTTACCTTGCCATCTCTTTTTCCCCCTGGAGAAACCAGAGACCTTGAGGAATCCTCTCCATGCAGCCCTGTGTCAGTCCAGGGAAGAGGTTATCCAGTCAATGTAGTCACTCCTTTTAACTTTCTAATGCGGTCCCTCTTGGTCTCTGTGGTCCAAAGGGTTGTTTCAGCTTCATCCTTGTGTTCTGGAATTTTCACAATGGTGTCTTGTTTATGGATAGTTACTAGCTGGTCTTCTTGTGAGGGAGACTGAATGACATATGTCACCATCTTTATGATGCCACCTTCTTTTTTTTTTTTTTTTTTTTGCGGTACATAGACCTATCACTGCTGTGGTTCTCCCGTTGTGGAGTGCAGTCTCCGGATGCACAGGCTCAACAACCATGGCTCGCAGGCCCAGCCGCTCTGCAGCATGTGGGATCTTCCTGGACCAGGGCTTAAACCTGCATCCCCTGCATCGGCAGGCAGGCGGACTCTCAACCACTGCGCCACCAGGGAAACCCGGTACTTCATAATTTAAACATAATAAAGGGATAGAAACTTAAATACAAAGTACTTCTAAGATATAACTTCTAACAACAACCTATTTGCATGTATGTGGAGGTGGAAAAGGGGAGGTTCTATATTTCAAACCATCCAGATCAATATGAAAGACTCAATATATCAGAAGATGTGTTATTAAATTGATAGCTATAAAAAAGAGAAAATTAATTTTACAGTACAGTGCACCTTATAAATGTGTGTGTTTGCTGGAAAAATTTGGTACTGCTTTTAGAATAAAAAGTGACTTTTTACTCTTGCTGTTCCACCAAGTTTGCATCCTCAGGGAAATTAAGCAGACTGGTCACATTTTATCCATATGTAAATTCATGTCACCAGACACTCCTGTATTATCTACAACAATTTAGCAAAAGTATTAGTCTCGGTAAATTGCATCATTGGGGGCTGGTAGAGCAGGCTTAGGTAAGGTGATTTGGGGTTTACTGAAGTCTAACAGAAATTCTTAATGTTAACTTAAAAATACCAAAAAGTTCTTCCTTTTCTTACATTTAGTTTTCATTCACCTGAGTCCTTAATAAATAAATGAATAATTACAATTCTAAATACAATTCTAAATGTAAATACAATATTATATACTTTGTCATATTTTTGGGAAAAGTTGATAAAACAAAGTTTTTTGTTTATATCAAATGACAAAGATTATGATTTAGATTTCTGGAAATATGTGTTTTATCACTGAGATGACAACTATCCCCAATGAAATCTTCATCTTTTCTCTGGCACACCCTGACTTGGTAAATTGTTTATTATATTATTTTTCATCATAATATAAACTGTGATAATTGTATTAAATAATTTTGCAAATTGTAAAGCAAAATGTATTTGCTGTAATTATTATATCATAATTTTCACTGAAAAAATAAACTGATTTCAGTATATCAAATACTCAAAAACATTGTATATTCCTATTCTAGAAAGCTTCTTTCTCTTCCTCCCTCAATTTCTTTTTTTCTTCCTCTCACTCTCTCTTTCCCTTACTTTTTCCCCCTCATTTAATTTTTTCTCTCCCCTTTCTTCCCTCACTCTCTTTTTTTCTTTCTTTTCTTCCACTGTGCTAGGATTTGGGGAAAGAGTAATAAATGAGATATAGTTTCTGTCCTTAGGTCACAAACATATTCTTAAAAACAAACAAACAGGTTTGTAACTCCAGAGCAACCAGTGCTCAGGGTTTTACTATATACTGCTGAAAATTTACCTATTCCACTCTAATTAACTTCCTCATTGCAGACTCTCCAACCTAGAATCTCACCTTTCTACTAAAGTCTAAAATATTGTGTGCGTGTATGTGTGTGTATGAGTGTATTCTCCTACTTACAAATCTTTAATGCCTCCATTCTACTTTAAAAAGATCATCCAGATTTGGTTTCCAATATCATTCTCCAGTAGAAGAAACCAGGGCTTCTTTGACGAAATGGCTGATTCTAGGTCCTGAGAAAGAAATATACCAAATGAGTATAGAGAACCTTGTAGTGCTAAAAAGTAAAGTGCTCAAAATAAAACAAACCAATGGGAGTATGTCAAAAGAACACAGCAGCCACTTGAAAGATCCTATAAAACCAGAGCAGGAACAATTTGAGCAACCAAATAAATAACATACACTGCATTTTAAAACAAAGTATAAAATAAATATTCATATGTCTATACCGATGTAAATAAATGATTGAATAGTTAAGTAAAGAAGGAGAATAGAAAGATTTCTTAAGACAAAAGAATTCCAGATAATTTATGTAGATACTACCCCCTCAGGAAAGTGAAATGTAACACTTCATCCCTTAAGTGTGGGCTGCAGAAAGTAACTTCTTTCCAAAGAGTGCAGAATGGAAAGGGGAAAAATAACTTTCCAGTGGAGAAACCTGACAGACACTACTCAGCCAGCTGAACACGGCCAACATAAACAGTGGCAAGTCATGTTAATCAGTGTGTATCTTTAATATGATCTAATGGGAGTGGCACTCTAACTCTGTAGTCTTCCTCCAAAAGCCCATAACCCCATTCTAACCATGAGAAAAATCATCAAAACTTAGATGAATTGAGGGACAGTTTACGAGACCCAAATTGAGAGTCAATCTACAACATATTAGACCAGTATTCCTCAAAATTACCAAACTCATCAAAAAGCAAAGGAAAGTATAAGAAACTGTCACAGCCAAGAAGAGCTTGAGGAAATATGAAAATTAAACGTAATGTGGTATCCTGGATGAGACCCTTGCACAGTAAAAGGAAATTAGGTAAAAACTAAGGGAACCTGGGTCAAGTAAGTACTTTAGTTAGTTTTAAAAGCTGACAAAATAAAATCCCCAAATTCCTCTAATTATGCTTAAGGTTACTAAAATAATATGTGTTTATTTTAAGAAGTGAAATGTCACAATAAAAATTATGTATACAAAAAAATATTTGAGTAAAACTACTATATTTATCCATTCTACCTTGTGTCCTCAAGGTAATCAACAAACAACCAGGAGTGAATTCAACCACAATTTTTTTTCTTTGTTGTACAGCTGTATAAAGCCACATTTAAATACAAATATGAGCTTTACAAAAATAAAATCATGTTTTACACATTGTTTTCCATCTTGCACTTTTCATTTAAGCATGTATCACTTACACATAATGGGTATTACTCTGTTTTAAGTCGAATAGTTTCTCCTTTTGCTTCCATTACATTCCCCCCTTCTGCATACACCTGCATTGTTTCCCATGCTCACCCTCAGGTAATATATGTTAACAATCTAAACATTTCTCCATACTCTTATAACTATGTATACAACATATATAGATGTCTATAGAAACATATATACAAGGGCTATTTTTGTTACTTGGGCCAGTATTTGTTTACAAAATATAATTTCATTGTAAATTGCTGCTCTGTATATTACATTTATTACTCACTAATACATCATAAAAATTCCTTCAAGCCAACTGGTTACATAGTATAGGAGTTGCATAATATGTGTTGGTATAGATAACCGTAATTTATCAAACTACTTAATGGTCATTGACTTTATTTCCAATAATTTGACACTACAAATAATGCTATAATAAGTATTGCTATATGTTAATATATCCAAATACTGTAGTGCATTTATTTCTATAAGAGAGATCTCTACAAATGGAGTTATTCCAAAAACTCATGTTATTTTAATAGTAATAGATTTTTTTTTCTAAACCATTTTCCTAAAGGGTTGCAAAAATATATACATGTGTATCAATGATAGGTATTATAGGTCTTCTCAGTTTCACCAGTGTGATGAATTAAAGTGATAGCTCACTTTTACTTTAGTCTGCATTTCCCTGACTCCTGAATCTGAGTGTTTTTTATTAGTGTGCTGGTTATTTGAATTTGCTCGATTTGCTTATTTATAGACTTTTCCTAATTTTCTATTGAAATGTTTTTTTTCAGCATTTTTTCAAAAAGTTTGTTGAACTTTCTGGATATGAAAATTTTAGTTTTGCAGTACACATTGTACCCCAGTACCCTTTTGTAACAAGTCACCCCAAAACTAAGTGGCTTAAAACTGCAAACATAATCCTTCAGTTTGGGTGTAGTGAGGATCAGCTTCTCCAGAATGATTCCTCTCCCAGGAACTCTGTGAACTAAGAGGTGGTTTACATGACAGAAATTTATTTTCTCACAATTATGGAACTAGAAGTTGGAAATGAAATCTGTTGGCAAATTTGGTTTCTTCATAGGCATCTTCTCCTTGGTCCGCCAATGACCACTTTCTTGCTGTATCCTCACATGGTCTTTCCTCTGTTCACTGGCATCCATGAGATCCATGATGCTTATTTTTGGGGTCCAAATTTCCTCTTCTTATAACACCAGTCATACTAAATTAGGGCCCACCCTAAAGGACTCATTTTAACTTAATTTCTTCTTTAAAGGCCCTATTTCCAAGAAAGGTTACATTTTTAGATATAGTTATTAGGGTTTCAGTGTATGAATTTGGAGAGGAAACAATTCAATTGATACCACTTGATTACATTGTCAATTTTATACTAATACTTTATTAATTTTATTATAGTAGCATTATAATATGTATGTCATTGATGAAGACAACTTCCCCTTCAATATATATTCAAACTTTTCTTGACAGTGCTATAGCATAAATTTCTCTCTATAAAGTTGAAAATAATTTTGTCCAATTAATAACAACTAAAATATAAATTCTAATTTGAATCGCATTAAATACATATATCAATTGTGAGATCATTTATATTTTTGATAATTCTTCCCATCCAATAACATAAATACCACTTATTCATATCTTGATAATTTGCTTCCATAAAACAGTATAGTTTCTTCAAATAAGTTTAGGATTATTATATAGACGTGTTAATAAGTACATGTTAATAAGTACATGTTACATAGACATCATAATATGGCATTATTACATAATAAGTCTAGAAATAGGAGGTCACTTTCTCAAACCGATAAAGGTGTCAGCAAAATACTTACAGCTGACATCATAGTGACAGAAGAGGCAAGAATAGTCCCTCTGAATACTCCCATTTAACATTGTACTGGAAATCTTTATCAGTGCAATACCATAAGAAAAATGAATTTCATACAGATTACAAAGGAAGATATAAACTTGCCTGTATTCACAGACAACATAATTATATACACAAAAAGCCCCAACCCTCCAAAAACAAAAACAAAAACGTCCTAAACTATTAATTGAGTTTAGGTAGTTAAGCAAGGTTACAGGATATATGGGCAACTCAAAAAAAATTTTAAGAAGATATTTTGATAGGTTAGAAACAATCAGAAACCAAAATTTAAAATACAGTATCATCTATAATTGCTCCAGAAATAAAATACTTTGTTTCCAAAAAACAAAAAAAACAGATGTTCATTTATTCCAAAACCATTTGTTGAAAATATTATCATTTCTCCATTGAATTCCTTTGCATCTTTGTCACAAATCAATTGGTCATATTTTTTTTAGTCTCTTTTTGGACTTTCTATTTCCTTCCATTGATCTAAGTGTCTATTCCTTCAATAATACTGTACTGTCTTGATTACCTTAGCTTTATAGTAAATTGTAAAACTGAACAGTAAGATTTCTCAAGACGTTATTCTTCACTCTCAAAATTGTTTTAGTTATCTAGTTCTCTTTACTTTCCATGTGAATTTTAAAATTAGCCTGTCTATAAATACACACACAAAAATATCCTGCTAGGATTTTGACATAAATTCTATTAAATTCTATAGTTCAATTTGGGGAGAATTGATAACTTTATTATATTGAGTCTTCCAATTAATGAACATATGTCTCTCTGTTTTTTTTATGTCTTTGATTTCTTTCATCAACATCTTATAAAAAGCAATTCAGTTATATATATATATATATTTTTGATGTGGTCATACCGTTTTGAATTCTCATTAGCAATTCATGAGAATTGCATTTACTTTGCATCCTCATAAGCATTTGGTATTGACAGTATTTTAAATTTTTTTAACCATTTTATTAAGTACATGTAGAGGTATCTCAGCAAGACTTTAATGTGATATTTTCTTTAAAAATAAATATACAAATACCATATGACACAGAAATATCACACTGGATATTTATCCTAGATCAGGAGTTTGCAAACTTATTCTGTTCAGAGCTAGATAGTAAAAATTTTAGGGTTTAAGATCATACAGTGTTCTGTGGCAACTACTCAACTCTGTCTTTATAGTGTGAAAGAAGCCATAGACAACACCTAAATGGTATTGCTGTATTCCAACGAAATTTTGTTAAACTAAACAAACAAACAGGCAGTGGGCTGGGTTTTGCCTAAGACTGTAGTTTCTCAAACCTTAACCTAGAGAAATGTAAACACAAAAACCTATACATAATTTGTAGAAATTTTGTTCAAATCACCATAAACCACAAGGAAACCAAGTATCTTTTTATTGCTAGGTGGATAAACAAAATGTGCTACCCCCATACACTGTAATACTGCTCAGTTGGAAAAGGAATAAACTGTTGCCATGTACAACAACTTGGATGAATCTCAAAGGCATTATACTGAGTGAAATAAACCTGTCTCAGAAGGTTACACACTATATGATTCCATTTATATGATCTTCCTGAAAGGAACTGTAGTAACTTAGAACATATCACTGAATGTCATGATTTAGGAAAGGTGCAATAGTGTGATTTATAAAAAAATATACATTTGGTCATTCAGATGACCAAAATATGTTTGCCATGTATATATATGGTCTTTGTCTATGGTTCCTGTCTTACAGCTCCCAAAACTCTTAGAATTTCTTTAGTGATAGGAGAAATAGTAGTATCTTTTGTTATAATATTTGAACTCTAGTCTTCCTGTTCTGAAAAAAAAATGTTTCAGAGCCATTAAGGTGAAATGAGTGTCTGGTTATTCATAACTAACTTTCTGGTTCCTTTCCATTACAACTAAGTTTATATTAATGAGATTACTTTTGGAAAGCACCTAAGGATGGGAGTTAGTTGCCACAAGAACAACCAAGAATAGAGTGTTGGAACTTTCAATCCCCACCCCTGATTTTGTGTTGGAGAGGCTGGAGGTTGAATCAATCACCAATAGCCAATGATTTAATCAATCATGCCTGTATAATGAGGCCTCCATAAAACCCCAAAAGGACAAGATGCAGAATGCTTCTAGGTTAGTGAACCAGAAGACTTCCACATCCTACCATTCTGGTCCTCAAACTCCATGGGGACAAAAGCTCCTATCTTCAAGAGCTCACCCTATGCATCTTTTCATCTGGCTGTCGATTCGTTATCCTTTAATAATCTTTGTAATAAACTCATAAACTAGTCAGTAAATGGGTTTCCTGGATTCTGGGACACACTCTAGAGAATTAATCAAACCTACAGAGGGGGTCATGGGAACCTCTGATTTATAGGCAGTTGGTGAGAAACGCAGGTAACAACTTGGACTTGTCAAAGGCATCTGAAGTGGAGCGCTGTCTTCTGGGACTGAGCCATTAACCTGTGGAATCTGATGTTATCTCCACATAGATAGTGTCAGAATTGACTGATGGAACAGTCTGTTCCCTGATTATAGTGGTGCTTACACAAATCTATACATGTGTTAAAATTCATAGAACAGTCCAGAAAAAAAAATAGAAAGACAAAAAATATCACTCAATTCAGCCTAGATTCAAATAGGAGGTGACTATAATCTCTCTTTCAATAGAAATAGCAATAAAGAGTTTGCAGTCCTCTTTAATCTATCACAGTCACATAGCTTTCTGTGCACATACATAGCATGAACATTTCTTACCTTCTGCCACTTGGTTCAATTTTTCTGTGTGGTTTGTATATATATATATATATATATATATATATGTGTGTGTGTGTGTGTGTGTGTGTGTATATATATATATATATATATATATATATACGTATAAACCTGCCAACTCAGTCTGAATTAATTGACAAGCCTGCCGGATTGGGAATCAGAATTTCCACACTCTAGCCTCCTTTTGCCACTGGTTCATGTCAAGGAATTTACTTTATCTCACTGGAAGCAATATTCCTTATGTATAAAACCAGGCTTTTGGATTAGACTTCATGTCCTAAATCTGAAAGGCATGCATCTAACTCTATCATCCATTAGAAAAAAAAGTAATGGAGTAGAAATGAATGGCTTAGCAGCAGTAACACATTTAGGGAAAAAATGTATCTAAGTATTTGAATAGTATTTTTTAGAGTAAATCACAGTATAATTTAAAAGTGAGACATCTTTAAGGAAAGAGTTATTTTATTTTGTGTTCATTGATATAAGTGTAGAATATCTGGAAGGGAGGAAGTTTCCTCTCCCATCAGGGCATGCTTGGATTAGGTACGAAACTTTTTCACAGACACAGACCAATAGGATTGAATTCAGAAAATTGAAGCCAAGAAGATATTTGACTCTAGTGACAGTCCTCTGATAAAATGTTAAAAATTGTGGAACCTGGGTGATTGTTTTTAAAGATTTATTTATTATTTATTTATTTTATTTATCTTTGACTGCATCTGGTCTTAGTGGAAGCATGCGGGATCTTCGTTGAGGCATGCGGGATCTTTCGTTGCAGCGTGTGGGCTCTTCGTTGCAGCACGTGCTCTTCTCTCTAGTTGAAGCATGGGGGGTTTCTCTTCTTTAGTTGTGGCACACAGGCTCCAAGGCTCACGGGCTTTGTAGTTGTGGTTCATGGGTTCCAGAGCACGTGGGCTCTGTAGTTTGAGGCACACAGGCTCTCTAGTTGAGGCGTGCAGGCTCTCTAGTTGAGGCACGCAATCTCAGTGGTTGTGGCGCACGGGCTTAGATGCCCCACGGCATGTGGGATCTTTATTCCCTGACCAGGGATTGAACCCACGTCCCCTGTATTGTAAGGAGTATTCTTTACCACTGGACCACCAGGGAAGTCCCACCTGAGTGATTTTTAAATTTCTATTAGACTATAGTTGATTTAAAATGTTGTGTTAGTTTCTGCTGTATAGCAGGACTTTTATTGTATTAGTCTTTCTATGTGTAAACCAGCTTAATAATTTTTCATAAAAAGAAAAAAACCTTAAAACATACACACTTTCCCTCCTCCCCTTCAAAATACAATATGTTTTTACAAAATTATTCGACATCAGTTAACAGTGTAAAATCCATTGAGGTGATGACAAGAAGCTCATTGTTTTATTCTTCGGACAGACCATTCTACCTTTGAATATTTCTATTAGAAATTAAATCATTTTATTTCTGAAACATTCAATTTTAAAACTCTTATTTCACCAAATTGTTTCCCTCTTTACATTACCCCATTACCTTTTTGAAAATACTTTGAACACTACTATGAGTATGAACTACCCTAGACTAATTGTGTCAAATTCCTTCAGCCATTGGACCTCAGGTGATGTGTGTGTTTTAAGGGTTTTTTTATTATGAAAAATATTTAAGCACACTTAAACATAGAAAGAATAATATAATAACAACTCAGATATAGAGAACAAACTAGTGGTTACCAATGGGGAAAGGTGGGGAGGGGGAGGGGAGAGCAAGGTACAAACTAGCGGGTGTAAGATAAGCTCAAGGATGTATTGTGCAACTTGGGGAATATAGCCAACATTTTGTAGTAATTGTAAATGAAAAATAGCATTTAAAAATTGTATAGAATTTTTTTTAATTAATGGGGTTTATTTAAGAATAGTCCATAAGAATTAGGCAGTAACATTTTAGCTCTCATGTTACTCTTACTATTGCAAATATATCTGGCCTTGACATAGCCAGTTAGTTAGGCGTGGGATCAGTGGTAGCTCTAACCCATTTGTTCCATTCTGGGCTATAACTGAACATTCTTTCTGGAAACCCTGGTCAGCTCAGTTGCTTCATAGTAATCTCTTCTGGTATAATATTATGGATTAGACACTCTTGACATGCTCTTTGTAGCAAAAAAAGCCCAGAGGGTGGTGGAAGCAACAGTCCTTGCTTTTTCACCAGCAAAGAGAAGAGGTAATTTTTCTGTGGTGATTTTTTTACTTACTGATTTTGTAAGACAGTAGCCAAGGCTTTGCTGACAGTGAGCTGCTGATTTTCATGTGCTGGTGGTCATTTCCCGTGGAGGTGCTGGCGTTTCTTGCTTGGATAATTACTTAAAACACATTTATGGGAATTAACCAAACTGAATACACTCAGCAGTCCGCAGGCTCACCTCAGCAACCCAGGCTGTGCACAGTCAGAGCAGAGCCATTAGGAACTGATGAAGAAAGGTGAGACGGGAACTAGGAAAATGTTCTTTAGGCATGGAAATCAGCAAGAACTAAGTGCTCAAGCCCAGGGCCCCAAATAAATTAGAGTGGGCCTAATGAAAAGCAGGCAGCAGAGCTCAAGGAAATTGAATTCTCAGCTCCCTGCCTGCCTCTGTTTATGTGCCCCTCTGGTAATTGACCATTTAGGAGCTGATTTGAGTTTTACAGCAGTCATAACAGTCAAGTGCAGGGCAATCCATCATCCCATTGCAATCTAAGTTGCTCAGGTTCACTCCGGATGCTCTTGATTCGATGCTGCACAGACAAGATCTCCAGTGACCCTCTCTGCTCAGCCTCCCCACATCCTGCAGCCATGTCAGCCTAACCAGGGCACAGCCTCTTGTTGGAAAGGAAAGGAGCAAGAAGTCCCGAGGAGTCCAAGTCCATTCACAACTAGTGTCTCAAGTTGTGTGTGTTTAAATAAAATGAAGAAGCCTAGAGAGACAAAAGGATAACGTCTTACTTGAGGTTGTGTGACTATGCTGTATTTTATATTGGGAGTAACCACTTCAACTTGTCTTTTTTTCACATCTCTGGTACCCAGGAACCTCACACAAGGAGGGTTTTATTCTTTCAGTGTTTCTCAAAGACTGTTTATGTTGCAAACTATGTAAAAGACATCAGACTCTCTTTGACGTCTGCAGTTACGTTCACATGGGGTGCTTTCACACTGAAATACCATAGCCATCTTTTCTCTGCCCCGTCCTCCCCCAGGCCATAGTCCACACGTCACCCCTTGTGGTGAATAGTTACCTGGTACATCACTTCCCTTGCCCCAGTCTACACATACATGCTTGACAATGCAATCCACAACCTTTCTAACAAAACTGGTAACATTACTTTTTATAGACTCTCTGCTCATGTCCAGTTACTTTAAGCAACATCTCCATCTCAGACATCCAAAATGAATGTTTCCCCATCACTTCTTCCTTTCCACACACACACTCCAATCTGTCTGTCTTCTTTGTCTCCTGTGTGAGAGTCTGTTGCCAACATTGGTCCAAGAGAGAAACCTGACATCATCTTAATTACTCCTTATCCCTGGTTCCTTGTATCCCTCAAGTCCTGTCCATTCTACTTCCTTGACATCAACAGATCTTACTCCTCTTCCAGAATCACCAGTTCCCACATTGAAGGCATTGTGTCTCCCAGGGCACACTCTTCCTGCTGCAGGATTGGCTCCCTCAATCCGTGGGAGCATTCAAGGATCTTTCTATGTCACAGATCTGGCAGTGTCATTCCATGGGCTTTGAAATGTTAGTCCTTGCCATGGTTCTGAGGATAAACCTCAAAAGTGGCTTAAATGGCCTGTTTTGGTCTTGATCCTCTGATTTTTGAGACTTCTCTTTGATGTCATTTAACTCCACGATATATCCATAGAGAAATTATAATTTTACTTTCTCAAGGATTTTTTTCTTTTTTTTTTTTTAAAGTGTCCTGAACCTTTCTGCTTAGAAGATTTTTACTATCCTTTTCCAACTTGCTAACTGCTTCTCATGTTCCAGGTCTGAGAGTTTGGAGGTCACCTCTCTCTGAAGCCATCCCCAGTTCTCTAAGACTGGTTTTTTTATGGATGTCACACAATCTACCCTAACATGATTGCATCTGTCCCCTGTCCCAGCACCCATCACTGGTCCATGTTTTAGCTTCTTTCAGTGTCTACTTCCTTCCTCGGCCATGTTTTCCTTAAGGATGTGGACAGGTCTCTATTATTTACTACTGCAACACCAGAGATCAGTACAGTGGCATATTAGGTGCTTAATTAAGAGATGCTTCTGTAATTATCTTTCCCTGTATTCAACATCTCTGCAAGGCATTGTCTCCATTTTACAGAGTGGAAGTTTGAGGCTAAAGGAAATCAAAACTTCCAAAGATCAAGTGGTTATTAAATAGTAGAGTTGGAATTAGAAATGAGTTATTTCTGATCCTAAATTACACCCTTCTTTATGATGATAAGCTGCCTTTTTAACCTGTAGTGATCTATAGTAAATAATATGTGTGGTTTCCCACATCCTCATCCCAAGAATCTGTGAATGTGACTTTATATGGGAAAGGGATTTTAGGAACGTGATTGATTATTTTAAGGATTTGTCAAAACAAAGCTTAGACTAGATGACCTAGGTGTAGTCCAAGGATCATCACCAGTGTTCTTATCAGAGTGAAACAGAGGGAGTTTTTACTCTAGAGGAGGAAAGGATATGTATGAGATTGCAATGATGTGAGGAAGTGGTCACGAGCCAAGGAATGCAGGCAGACTACAGAAACTAGAAAGGGCAAGGAGACAGATCTGACCTAGAACCTCCAGAAGGGACCAGGTCTGCTGATGCCTTGCCTTAAGCCCAGTGAAACTGATTTTGGACATCCAACCTCAGAGCTGTAAGAGGATAAACTATTTTAAGTCACCATGTTGTGGTTACTTGTTACAGCAACAGTAGGGAACCAATACAGTGTATAACTGAGAGAAATGCAACATACACAGCATATATTTGATACATATGTGAGCAGTATGTATTTTCACTGAATCCAACCTCTTAAGTGGCCATCTGCTCACCTGTGTAAGACAGATTCATCTGTAATTATTATCTGGATGGAAGGCCATAGAATTCACTGAAAAACCTGAATAGAAAAAATTACTTATAAGAATATTTTTTAAAGAGAGTTATTTTATGACTTTATTCTTATTGTTCTCTAATAATCAAATCCAAAAGGAAGCAGACAGAGTTGGGCCATGACTTTCAAAGAAATGTGTAAATTCTTTAATAAGGATAACACAATTTGTTTCAGTTGTCTCAATAATTGCTTAAATGCAATGTGTTGCTTTAAAATTTCAGTTGGCCCAAGGACCTACTGTATAGCACAGGGAATTATACTCAATATTTTGTAATAACCTATAAGGGAAAATAATCTGAAAAAGAATATATATATATATATATATATATATATATATATATATATATATATATATATATATATATATATATATATAATTGAATCACTGTGCTGTACACCTGAAACTAACACAACATTGTTAACCAATTATACTTCAATAAAAACTGAAAAATAAAAATGGAAAATAAATAAACTAAAATTGCTGTTGGCCTTCATGCATAATTGGGCTTCATATTATAGTATACAGAGGGTACTTAGTAAACTTCAGTCAGGGTTTCATCCTATATGTCATTTAGCCATAGGCATCTGACTGGCCTCATGACCTACAGGGATAGGGACATTTCACATAGTTACAGCCTAGAGCCAGACCAGGTATTATCTGTCATTTCCTCCTAGCAGTGGGCACTCAGCTTTAGTCAACCTCCTGCATTTCTTACTTTCACTTTCTCGTGTGTCTGGAAAGCTCAGCCATTCTTCAGAAACTCTTCACACATCTTTTCCTTTCCCAGTGTCCTCTTTCCAATATCTTAATTCAGAGTCCTTTCTTCTCACTCAGATTTGTCTTTAAAATGTTGTACGTCCCTCCTACACTGTTGGTGAGAATGTAATTTTGTGCAGCCACTATGGAGAACAGTATGGAGGTTCCTCAAAAAGCTAAAAATAGAGTTGCCATATGATCCAGCAATCCCACTCCTGGGCATATACTCAGACAAAACTATAATTCGAAAAATACATGCCCCTGATATTCACAGCAGCACTATTTACAATAGCCAAGACATGGCAACAACCTAAATATTTATTGACAGATGAATGGATAAAGAAGATATGGTACATACATACAATGTAATATTACTCAACCACAGAAAGAATGAAATAATGTCATTTGCAGTAACATGGGTGGACCTCGAGATTTTTGTACTAAGTGAAGTAAGTCAGGAGAAAGGCAAATATCATATGATATCATATGTGGAATCTAAAATATGACACAAATGAACTTACCTATGAAACAGAAACAGACTCACAGACATAAAGGACAGACTTGTGATTGCCAAGGGAGAGGGGGAATGAGGGAGAAGGATGGACTGGGAGTTTGGGATTAGCAGATGCAAACTATTACATATAGAACAGATCAACAACAAGAACCTACTGTATAACACAGGAAACTATATTCAAAATATCCTGTGGTAAACTATAATGGAAAAGAATATATATATATATATATATATATATATATATATATATATATATATATATATATATATATATATATATATATATATCTGAATCACTTTGCTATACACCAGAAACTAACATAACATTGTAAATCAACCGTAATTCATTAAAAAAAAAAAGAATGCTCTACCTGATGCCTCAGTAGCTCCCTGTTCCCTAGAGTAACTGTCAAAGTCCTTTCAGTTACCTACAAAGCCCTGTGTCACACATTCTGAGCCACACCCATGGTTTCCTGTGGGACCTGAAGTCTAAAGGGCATGCTCCTGCCTCAAGGTGTGTGGATCCGCTGTTTCTCATCCTGCATGCTCCTCCACAGATGCCCACATGGCTCACTGTCTCACCTTCTTCAGGTCTTTCCATAAATGTCACCTTCTCAAGAAGGCCTTACCTGGCAACCCAAGCTAAAATCACAACCTCCTTAAACACCTCCCATCGGCCTCCCTTGCTTTGTTTATCTCCTAAGCACTTACCATCATCCATCCAGTATACTACAGTGCTACAGTGCATTTACTTACCTTGTGTGAGTCTGCCTTCTCGCCAGAGGCTAGGTTCTCTGAAGGCAGGGGTTGTGTCTGTTGTGTTCACTGCTTGAACTAGGTTTGGCACAAAAGAGGAAAGTAAAAATTGGGTTAAATAAACAATTTTGCAACCAGTATCTCTGTACTCAGTCCAAGCACTGTATAGCATATTTTATCTTTCAAAAAAGTTCAACCATATCAGCAGTTCCACTTTTGAAATTCACTAGTGGCTCTCTGTTAGCAACAAGGTAAAATCCATGTATTTTACTTGACTATACAAGTTACTCTGCAACCAGACCTCAAATTTATCTTCTCATCATCCCTCCCCATCACACACACCAGAATCCATACACGCCTGCTCCAGTTTGTCCCCTTTGCTCTGGCTGACCCAGATCCCCTGCCCAGGGATTCTGCCTAGCAAACTCCTCCCGCACCCTACAAATCAAAGTTTGAACACTAGCTGTTTTGCAAAAATGTTCAAACTCTCCAGAAGATTAACTGCAGTTCTCTTTATAATTATCTCTGAAGAACACTCCCAGATTTCAAGGTACTGTCTGCTGTGCTTGCCTCTGTCAATCGGCAAAGCTCTACTGTAGAGATGAGATTAGACTTTACTCAGTCTGTCAGCCAAATGCTTAGCATATGTTTAATAAAGAATGATTGACTGAACTGAATGAAAGAAGTGAGGTAGGAATTGCCTTAGTCTGGAGGTTTAGAGTAGTTTCCCAGACCCCCACTTTCAAACTTTTTCATGTCCTGGCATATACAGAAACTTTATATGTACTGTCCCAAGAATAAGTGGAGACTATTCATGGAAGAGAAGACTTGCTGGGGATTTCAGTCACCCCAACATCCAGAACCCTAATGGAATTAACATCTCTGCCCTTCTGAAACTTGACCCACAGCACATGAGACATTTTGAATTGAGGGGACTGATTTTTATTCCCTCTGTGCCCCACTTATTTTTATTAAGATTTTTTTTATTAATGAAATATTTCCATTGTTGGATTTCAAGTCTCCTAGTTAATAACAAAGCCAGGACTTTCCCCAGACTGCCCACTCAGCCTCAGGGTCTGTGACTCAATTCCCTTGAACAATTTTCCCTACCCCGGGAAATATATAGATACACTCTAATATCTGTGTAAATGTACTTTTATACATTATGTACATTCAAATAATTTAAAAACATTTGCAATTAGGGTATCTAGATTTAAATAAACAAAAAAGTTAAAAAGTGCTATTTATTGTTAGCCATTCAAAAGTAGAGATGTGTAGAAATATTGTGGAGATTGGGCACGAATCATTTTGCTTGGTAACACATGTGGTACATGTGTTTGTAAAGATTCAATCATAAAACTGTATAAGTGAGAAGAAAGAGATTTATTATTATAAAAGAATGAGCTGGGAGTAAATAAAAGTGTAAAAACACAAAAAGCTAAATAATTACTCAAATCCTAGGAGATCTGGTCTAGATCTATTACAAATATTACAAAAATTTTTGGTGATTAAAAGTAACCACATTTTCAGACAAAACGCAACCTGATTTTTGTGCAAATGCTATATGTGTGTTGGTTGCATTTAAACCTGGATTTCATTTTCATTTAATTTAATGCCAAGCAAAGGACATTGTTTATTTTGTGTTATTCCCTCCCATCCAGATGAGATCTATGACATTTACCAAAATGGTGAATACTTAGACTGAAGGCTATTATGTACTTCACTACTATATTTATAAACAAGGTTGAGTTTCTAAAAATCTAAAAATATCGCTCACTTCTCCTAATTTCCAAATGCCTTATAAGTCTAACTATGTTTGTGAAAAAGAAACCCCAAAGCCCTCTAACTACGTACACACATGGTACTTTATTCTGTAGTATCTAACAAGGTCTTATACTTTTCTCTAGCATCTCGATCTTAATATTATAAAGGACCCACTTTTCTCCTAGAGCAAGGATATTATATTTTTAATAGTATTACCGAAATTTCAATCAAAATATTACTGGAAGATCTAACATATTTAAAAAAAATGTTTTTAAAGCAGAATTGCTCTGGTAGATGTAGGTGTGCGGGCCTGGGGCTGGTCCTGCAGAGGGCGCCCTTCACCTATCCTGAGGCACATCTACTGACCCTAAAGACTCCATGAAGCACGGTTTGAAAACCAAAGAGGTAGACGCTTGTTCACAATGGGAAGCCTACAACATGCAAAGGGATTGGGGACTTCTATATCTTTCACAAAATTGCCAGACCTGGAGTGACAGAGTTGGTCCTAAGAGTCAAAATGTGGAAAAGACCAAATAGGAGACTTCAGCCTTGGGCAGGAGCCTGCATATGGTGCAATGCAAGGAAAGAGCTGAAGGGGACTGAGACACTTCCGGGAGTACATAGAAATGGTGTGAAGATGACCAAGCAGGGTAAAACAAAAAATGCAAGGGGTCACTGTGAAGGAGACAGAGGTGGGCACAAAACTGCAGCTGAGCTGACAAGAGCATCACTGGGCAAGGAGACAAGAGCATCACTGGGTGATCAGGAAGGTTACCTGAGCTGATGGAGTGGTGGGGCATTGTATGAGGAGAGAGGACAGGGTCAGCACATACACAGTTTGCTGCTTTATTTATTTCCTCTAGCTTCTACAGCTCAGACATTGTTTTGATTTCACTGGCTGTTTCATTGACCTGTGGAAGTACATCTTGAAAATTATTTAAGTTTTAAAGTAAAATATCACTCTGTAGTCAAAGTTAAAATGAAAAATCTTAATGGATGTGTCACATTTGAGACTGACATACTTTATCTCAGTAAGCTCAGCTAGACTAATTTATTCTCAGTGTTGGTCAGACTTCTGTTTCTTCAGTTACACGTCAGAACAAGGGGTTGGCTCACTCCAGGGTACGTGCTCATCCTTTTCCTCACTGTCTTAATTGTTACTTCTATTTCTAGTTCTTTTATTTGAAGTAGAAATCTTGAGTTGAACTCTCATAAATTGCATGCTAAAATATGTAAACTTGTACTCTAAAACTATAAATGAGTTGGTTTCTCAAAATTGAAAAATATCTAAGCTAAGGATGACCCATCATTGGGTCAACCATCTCTCTACCTGTTGGTAACCATGATGATAGAATCATTTAACTGAATTCATCTGTGTAAGTTTAGGACATCATTAAGGTTTCAAAGTGGAACCATGGTCCCTGAAGTGAGCAGATTGTGAAAAATGTTGAAAGCCTTAGAGTAGTTGTCTCAGTCAAGGGTGACATCCAAGGAAAAAGAAATGCCGTTACCAAGGGTAAGAGCCAGGTCAGAAGGGAGTGACCTGGGACCCTGAGAGCCTGGAGGCATGTATTCATGAGGAGTGAGGTATGTGTGAAAGGGTCTAATTCAGGCCTCGAAAGGGCAGGGGATGGAGGTAGACCAAATATTGACACAAAACAGGTTGAGTTCAAAAGGTTGAGGTTATATGAGGCCCAGGGTTTGCTGTTGATGGTCTAACATGTGTGATTGACTTGTTGTAAAGGATGCACAGCAGACCATAGCTCAGGTAAGTCAGACCCAGTGTTCATGGTCTGGGTGTCCTGGTGGGAATGTGTTGTTGACCCAGGGTATGACTTGGGCACAAGAGCAAGCCTGAAGTATCTCTACCCAGCACTGATGGGTCAAGGCAGAGGGTTGAAAGTTATTTCTTGTCTGATACAAGGACTGGGTGTCAATGTTAGGTTGATAGCACTGCTGCAGAATGGAGTCCACAGAATGAGAGTCGAATTGCTGGTGCACAGTTCATCTTAAGAAGACTTTGACTACACACACGTTGACATTCTCAGGAGAAAGTAGCTTTGGAAGACAATGTAAGTCCCTAGAAGTGTGTGTGTGTGTGTGTGTGTGTGTGTGTTACAAAGTAGGTGGAAAATTTGAAGCTACCCAAACTTGATGTCCATGGACCAATTAGGGAAATTTCAGGAAAATGTGACTGGGAAGAAGTAACACAAGTGCCAGAGAGGGTATATTAGTAAGTTCCTAGAACTCAAATTTTCTTGCATTACTACAGTTAAAAAGAAAAAAAATGGGGAACAAATGGAAATTTACACATATTTATTTTTCAGTTAAGAACATTAAAAAGAAAAAGGTATTTTAAACCAGACAAATAGAAAACCACATAGTGTCAGCATAAAGGACAGAATATTTAGACATTTACATTACCTATATTTAGCTTCAAAGTCTTAAAACTATCTTCACTGGCATATAGCTGTAGGTGTGTGTGTATATATATATATATATATATATATATATATATATATATATATATATATACATATATGTATGTATATGTATTAAACATAATAGACAAATATAAATATATTTTATATTTATTTATCTATTAAATATAAAGACATTTAATTTTAATTTTCTGATACTTTTTTCAAGTCCTACTTCTGCTGAATTTGAATGATTTGGTCGTAGCTTAACGACATTTGTCAAATCTTATGGAATATTCATCTCTGGGTTGTAGGTGTCTCCTGGAACCCAGGTGTAGGAATGCAGCCAAATTCATGAAACAAGCACCAGAGATCACAAATCTCCAGGATCTCCCTCCATCTCCGACACTTCCACCTGTGAATGTTCCACGCCCCTCTCTTTCTGCAAACCAGTCTTTTCCACTGCTCCCTCAAGGCAGAAGAGGGTGGTACCCTACGTCTATGATGTGTCCTGTCTCCTCCATGTGATGGAGAAACTCAGGCTTAGACAGGACCCCCTTGGCATGGATTCCATGTTCCCAGGGAAGGGGCTCTGATCAGCTTAATTCAAATGAGGCTTCACACCTGGCTCCGAGAGATCGTGGTAGAACTATTTGCCCTGGGAACAACCCAACTGCCCTATAATAATTTGTTGGTGACCTGGGGGAAGTGGGTAAATAAGAAAGTGTCTAGAGAAGGAAAACCATGAGTTGGACCTACACTGACAAAGGTATGTACTCCAAGGGGATATGGAGGATTTTTGATCAGTGTCACAGAGACTGGTCTTATCCACTCCTCTTCCTACCTAAATAGAGACCTGTCCATAATTCTGAGAAGAAGAGGGTTAAGAATAATGAAGTAATTTTTATGCAAAGTATAAAATGTATGCATGCAGGGCGAACACACAGCAGTATTCTTGGAATGTGACTGTGACCAGGGCAGACCAAAGGAATGTGGTTGTGTGTGTGTGTGTGTGTGAGTGTGAGGCATCAGCAAGTATGCTGATCCTTGGCTGAATGACTACATTGTAGCAGCCCTACAGTCTATAACCATGCCCTGCAGTAGGAAGTAGCTTCATGGGTGACATCAATAAACCAGCGAATGTGACTGTTTAACAGGAAGGAAAGAAAAGTGTCAGAAGCCATATGACAATTGATGGGACATGCTCAGAAAAACATGAAACTAACTCTTAGGGACTTTGAAATAACCTGGGAGCCTTGGGAGAGTTGGGATGTGGAGGTCCTGGCTGTTTTTCAGTAGCAGCATCCAGTGAGGTGCAGATCCCTGGCACAGGTAACTTCAGATGAAGCTCAAAACCATCTTTCTCATCTCTCTCTGTTCAGCATGGAGTTGAGGGACTGGCCACCATGGCACATCCTAGTCCTCTGGTCCTTCTTAATAAGTGTCGACTTAAAAAAATGGCACAACGTGAGAGTTGCGAGTTAAGTTTTATTTGGGGCAAAATGAGGACTGCACCCTGGGAAACAGCATCCCAGATAACTCTGAGAAACTGCTCCAAAGAGGCAGGGGGGAAGGTCAGTATATATGTGATTTTGGTGAAGGGAGAGTATGTGCAATCATGCACTTTTTTTTTTTTTTTTTTTTTTTTGCAGTACGCGGGCCTCTCACTGTTGTGGCCTCTCCCGTTGTGGAGCACAGGCTCCGGATGTGCAGGCTCAGCGGCCATGGCTCACAGGTTCAGCTGCTCCGCGGCATGTGGGATCTTCCCGGACCGGGGCACAAACCCATGTCCCCTGCATCGGCAGGCGGACTCTCAACCACTGCGCCACCAGGGAAGCCCCGGATTGTTTGTTTGTTTGTTTTTTTAATATTGAGTTGCATGAGCTCTTTGTATACTTTGGAAAGTAATCCCTTGTCAGAAAGACAAATACATGATATCACTTATATGTGGAATCTAATAAAAAATGATACAAATGAACTGATTTACAAAACAGAAACAGACTCACAGATCTAGAATTCAAACTTATGGTTCCAAAGGGGAAACATGGGAGGAGGGATAAACTAGGAGATTGGAATTAACATATACACATTACTGTATATAAAACAGATAATTGGGGCTTCCCTGGTGGCGCAGTGGTTGAGAGTCCGCCTGCCGATGCAGGGGACGCGGGTTCGTGCCCCGGTCCGGGAGGATCCCACATGCCGCAGAGCGGCTGGGACCGTGAGACATGGCCACTGAGCCTGTGCGTCCAGAGCCTGTGCTCCGCAACAGGAGAGGCCGCGATAGTGAGAGGCCTGTGCACCGTGATGAGGAGTGGCCCCCACTTGCCGCAACTAGAGAAAGCCCTCACACAGAAACGAGGAGCCAACACAGCCATAAATAAATAAATAAATAATTAAAAAAAAAAAAAACAGATAATCGACAAGGACCTACTGTATAGCACAGGGAACTCTACTCAATATTCTCAATGACCTATATGAGAAAAGAATCTGAAAAAGAATGGATATATACATGTGTAAAAATAACTGGTTCATTTTGCTGTACACCTGAAACTAACATAACATTTTAAATCACCTATACTCCAATAAATTTAAAAAATAAAATAAAATAAACCTATAAGGTAGATAGCTAATTGTTTCTTTGTCCCACTACAAAAAAAAAAAAAATGAGATGCTAAGAATTTAGCCCAAGGAAACATTACTAGAAAATCATGGTGGAGCCGCATCTCACACTTGGGTCAATCTGACCCCACACTGCCCATGGTTTCACTCACCTCTTAGCATGGGCCAAACACACAGGAATTCTTGCACATCATGTCCAGGCATGGACCCAGTTCTATTTAGGTCTCACTTTGAATCTACTGACTTTCCACTGCGAGTCCACATGTTTGCCATCAACAGTTGCTATCTGTGATTTTCTTGTGACCCTGGAAATCCCCTTGCTGAGGCTAAGTTACTGTCAGCAAAGTGGAAAGTTTGGTGAGAGGATGGCTGCAATTTCTTTCAATTTGTTTTGTTTGTCATTCTGGTCCTTTGTACATGCCACACTACACTAAACTTCATAGAAAATAGGGAGATACACTCATTTGCATAACTTTAGCATGCATCAGTGTATTTCACAGTAGTAAACTGAAGCGTGACTTGTGATAAACAGGAATGAAAGAAAACACCATATGTGAAATTTCTTTGCAAATTGTGAATGCAGACCAAGTAGATTTGAAAGCCCCACCTTGAACCTTGCCAGCAACGAGTTAGCAATAGAAGTTAGCATTTTTGAAAGCCATCAGGGAGGAAATATTAGGCTGGTACAAAGCACAGCTCCCATGAGTCAAAGGTTATATTATTATATTCATTTATTCATGCATTCATTTTTCAAATATCTTTGGGCAGATATTGGGCTTGTATTTAAGATCGAACAATACATAAAGCAAATATTTGACTTGAAAACATCACAGCAGAGTAAAAGTGAGAGACACATATACAAACAATAACAGTGCTGCTGCAGAAGCATTATTACAGAGGTAAGTCTAAGTACCAGGGCATCTAACAAGGAGTGGCAATGTTGAAGGAGACGGATTCTCCCCTCCTCATGAATTACTCTGCTATCACCCCTCTGTGGAAATCAAACAATTACATAAAGACTCTAAAGTTATTTTTTTTTTTTAGTTCTGAACCTTATTGCAAATATTAATGTGCTGCTTTGCCTTCCTGCTGGGTTAAACAAGAAGGATGGCAAATGATAAGAAAATCACTGATATTCCCGAGCTGGTAAGGGTTTTCCTGTATGTTTAGTTTATTAGCCCATATGCCACATTTATCTGCACCTTTTTCCCCTTAACTGTTTGGATGATTTACTTCTATTAGGGAATCTAGGGGGAAAGTGAGCCATAAACTGAGCATTTCTTTTTTTTTTTTTTTTTTTCCGGTACGCGGGCCTCTCACTGTTGTGGCCTCTCCCATTGCGGAGCACGGGCTCCGGACGCGCAGGCTCAGCGGCCATGGCTCACGGGCCCAGCCGCTCCACGGCATGTGGGATCTTCCTGGACCGGGGCACGAACCCGTGTCCCCTGCATTGGCAGGTGGACTCTCAACCACTGCGCCACCAGGGAAGCCCCCTGAGCATTTCTTAAACTACGGCCCCAAGCTGAGACTCTGTGGGGATGCTGTGTCTATATTTATAATGGATTTCAGAGGGGATTACAGAACTGAGAAGCTTAGGAGACATACACTTACCATAAGCCTACAGCTGGCTGCACATTTAAGGAAGGAGGAGATGGAACCAGTGAGCTTCAGGGCGGGAGCCTCACTGGAGGTGTAGGACACCCTGAGCCCGGGCTTATGACCACATCTACCTGCCTTAAAATCCTCGTGCTGGGCTTCCCTGGTGGCGCAGTGGTTGAGAGTCCGCCTGCCGATGCAGGGGCACGGGTTCGTGCCCCGGTCCAGGAAGATTCCACATGACGTGAAGTGGCTGGGCCTGTGAGCCATGGCCGCTGAGCCTGCGCGTCCGGAGCCTGTGATCCGCAATGGGAGAGGCCACAACAGTGAGAGGCCCGCGTACCACAAAAAAAAAAAAAAAAAAGCAATCCTGGTGCTGCCAGTTGAAAAATAATAATAACACTAACAGTAATAATAATAGCAGTAACAGTAATTATAATAACATAATGACAACAATAGTAATAATAATAACTACTAATAATAGTAACAACAGTAATGACAATAACAATAATAATAATAACCAAGGCATACACATGAATAAATTCAGGTAAAGCCCTTAGAATAGTGCCTGGCACACTGTTGTATAAAAATTTGCTATTATTATTATTACCACTACCACCATTATCATCATTATTAATAATACAGAATGAAGAAAAAAAGTAAATATATATTTATATTTTTATAGGTATGTGTGTGTGTGTTTAATTCAAGTCCTTCTACTACCTCTTGTTTCTGAAACTGTTCCCTCCTTTATTCTTGTATAGGTGCATCCTTCTCTTAGCTGTTGGGACATATATCTTCATTTTAAAACATACTTGCTGACAATAGTGGCTAGAGAAGAAAAAAATGGAAGGGTAGTAATTCTCTCATGGGATGAGATGCGACTGAGTCAGGACCTTTCATTATGAACACTAGAGATGGGAAGGAAAGGGACTCAGCATTGAGAGTGTTCAAGTGCAGATTCTCCCTCCAATCAATCCCTCATCAATGGGAAGCTCTCCTTCCAACTGTCCCGTAGTTCTCTTTTGACCAAGTTGGGAGAAATTGGACATTTTCAGCATTTCTTTTGGGCTATGATATGAGTTGACACACTACCAAATTATACACCTTAGTATCAAGCACAGTTTCTGCAGGCAGGAGATACTTAGAAACTTGCTGTGGCTGAATGATGACTCCATGTCTCCAAAACCAAAGTGTTTCTCCATCTTTGAAGCTTGGTAAAGAAGAGTCACAGAGACCAAGCCTAGAGTTCTTATCCAGGGCTATCATGTCAAGAGGAAGCCCTGACTCAAGAACATGGCTTGTTTGGACCACAAAGCAGGTATCAGGCTGGATATTACTGTAGAGCTGGATGTGGCGGGAGTTCGCCATCTGACATCATCAGATTCCTCTCAACCTAAGCCTGCCTGCTCTATTCAGAGTCCATGCTTTTAAAACAGCTTCCTGGGATTTCCCTGGTGGTCCAGTGGTTAAAAATTCACCTTCCAATACACGGGACCTGGGTTCGATCCCTGGTTGGGGAACTAAGATCCCACATGCCACAGGGCAGCCAAGCCCATGCACCACAACTAGAGAAGCCTGTATGCCTCAACGAAGAAGAACCTGCATACCACAATGAAGACCCAGTGCAGCCAAAACAAAACAAAACAAAACAAAACACAACTTTCTAACAATTTGACCACTTGTGTAACTCACCTGTAGGGTTGGGTAACAGAGTCCAAACTCCTACATTTTCTGAGATGTAATGCTATATCGGTAATGAATGCATCTATATTCTGTTTCATGTATCACATTATTGTGAGTTGAGTTAGTTCTTGTGAGTGAGGTTAGTGTGAATCAGCCTCCTTATGTCTAGTTTCCTCTGGGACACTGAAAAAATAAATAAAACAAAAAATTAGAAAATGAAGTG
The DNA here is from genome assembly GCF_964165515.1 of Mesoplodon bidens. NCBI lineage: Eukaryota > Metazoa > Chordata > Mammalia > Artiodactyla > Ziphiidae > Mesoplodon > Mesoplodon bidens. The sequence continues at coordinate 2,514,909 of NC_138165.1, read as the reverse complement.
ACCAAATTTGTGAAGCTGACAGCCAGACTCTCAATCTTAGGGATTATCCTGTGATGTCTTAGTCTTACTCTGGTCTTATTTTCAAAACACAGACTAGTCAGGTGTTAAGTCCTCAGGTGTATGGGGGCAGGGAGAATTAGAGCAGGAAATGGTGCATGTCTGGTTCCTTGAATGAGTGAGAGTTTTCTGCTTGTTGTCTGACACTAGTTCACTGGCTAATACTAGATAGCAAGCAGCCAAACTGGCCACCTCGTAGGGAGCAGGTAAAGTTCATTGGAGGGTGTAGCTGAGACCCATTCCACTGCACCACTGGTCTCTATGGCACACAGTCTAGTCCTGGACTCACCTCCTCCACCACTTTCTAAGCCTCCACCCACTGTGGGGTTCTATCATGGACTCCTTTTTGTCCAGGTCTTCTTAAGTTGGAAACTAACTTCCCTTTTTGTGCTACATGTTCAACAAGCTTCTGCAGTGCCCACACAACTCCTGGGGAGCTCAGCTGGCAAAGGGAAGGGCTACATTCTACTCTCCTTCCTAGCTTTGGCATCTCTCAGCAGTTCTATATGCTTTGCCCAGATAGCACAGATGAGCAGGTCTATTGCTCCAGAGGTGTCTATCCAAAAAATTTGATGGGTAATTCTTGTGGTCTTTTATTCTTTGGTTTGGAGATGGAGAGATGCACTTTCTGAGCCAAGAATGCATTGGTGCTTCTGTTTTCCTGTTCCACAGGAGCTGTCTCTAAATGTGTGTATCTTAATAAACTTAGAATGTGGAATCCTCTGTGCTTTTTATCCTCAGATTTAGTTCTTGGCTACAGTTCTGAGACAATAAAAATCTCTCTTGAAATCCTGTTACTTTTTTAATATATACTTTTAACCCTCTCTTGGAGCCTTAACCCCTTTGCCATTTCTGACACTAACTTTCAGGAGGTGTGTGACCCCAGATAAACCCAGGACACAAACGATATACTTAGGGTAAAGATATGGGCTATACTCAAAAATATTTATGAAGCATTGGAATTTATTTTTGTTATTGGCTAAAAGAAATCAACATAGCCTTTTACTCATTCATTAGTTCCACATAAATTTTTTAATTTTTATTTTATATTGGAGTATAGTTGATTTACAATATTGTGTTAGTTTCAGGTGTACAGCAAGGTGATTCAGATATATATATATATATATATATATATATATATATATATATATATATCACATACATCTATTCTTTTTGATTCATTTCCCATATAAGTTATTACAGAGTATTGAGTAGATTTCCCTGTGACATACAGTAGGTTCTTGATGATTATTTATTTTATATATGGTAGTGTGTATATGTTAAGTCCAACCTTCTAATTTATCCCTCCCCCCCACGTAAATTTATTGAAGGTCTGCCATGCACCAGACACCAGTGCTGAAAAGATGCAAGAAGTTACTACCATCGTTTGGGAGAAAGATAATTTGAGTATCAAGAGACTACAGGGGAGAAGGTGATCTACTAACCCTGGAGGGTAGGAACAGGCAGAAAACTTCTTTCCCAGAAGATGCAAACATCATGTTTAACCTTCAAAGAAAGGGAAGAGAGGAGTTTAAAGACAAAAGCTTGGGTGACACCAACTTTTCAGAGATTTGAAAAAAGAATTGAAACTCTGTTCAGAGAAAGAAAAGTATAGGAATGGTGGCTATCCAGATAAGACAGCATGGTGCTGCAAGAGTCAGTGAAAGAGAAAGCTTCAAGAACCAGAAGGAAGGTTAATAGCATCAAGTGTTGTAGAAAAGCCAAGGAGGACAAGAAATGAGCCAGAGGGTGGTGGGTGTGTGGGGGTATTTAGGAAGCTACAGGTGGCCTCTGAGGGAGCAATTTAGTAGAAAAGGAAGAAGGACAAAGCTAAATTGCAGTGGGTTAAAAATTAGTGAGTGGCCAGAGAGGAAACAAAACACTTTTTTTGTGTATTTTGTTTGTTTGTTTACTGAAGTATAGTTGATTTACAATATTGTGTTAATTTCTGCTGCACAGCAAAGTGACTCAGTTATACATATATACCCATTCTTTTTTCTTATATTATTTTCCATTATGGTTTATCATAGGATATATTTTTTATTAGTTTCTGCTTTATAACAAAGTGAATCAGTCATACATATACATCTGTTCCCACATCCCTTCCCTCTTGTGTCTCCCTCCCTCCCACCCTCCCTATCCCACCCCTCCAGGTGGTCACAAAGTATCATAGGATATTGAATATAGTTCTCTGTGCTATTCAGCATGACAGCTGTTATATATAAAAACAAAACACTTTTTTTTTAAGTTTCTTTAAGGAGTTTGGCAGGACAAGAAGGAAAATGGTGACACGGTGAGAACCGTTTTTTACATTAAATAATAAAGAGACTGAACATGTTTGAAAGCAGAGGTGGAGGGGCAACTGGAGATGAAGAGATAAAGCTGGAATTGAAGGAATGAGATCCTAGAAGGAGCAGGAAGGTGTGAGATTCAATGGAAGACAGTCATGCTAAGAAGCAGTAGAGGGGATAAATTGGGAGACTGGGATTGACACATTCACACTAACGTATATAAAATAGATAATCAACAAGGACCTACTCTATAGCACAGGGAACTCTACTCAATATCATGTAATGGCCTATATGGGAAAAGAATCTTTAAAAAGAGTGGATATATGTATATGTATAACTGATTCACTTTTCTGTAAACCTGAAACTAACACAACATTGTAAATCACCTGTACTCTAATAAAAATTTTAAAAAAAAGGAGCACTGATTCATACTACCAAGGGGAAACATAACTATCTGCTTTATTCCTTGCATCGAAAATTAGAATTGACATAATTCTTCATCTTCTCAAAACACACTCTCAGTGTTATCCTGTCACTTATGATATTGACTTCCAGGAGGGCAATTCTCCCTTATTTTTATTCCTTTAAAATAGTTCTCAGTTAAAATGTGAGTGATTAATAAGGGCCAATAAGCCCCTAAAAGCGACGAGTCTAAAGTCAGAGATAAAGAGAGGCAATAACACATTAGTTCATGTCCAAGTTTGCCACAACACTGCTGTTTCCTCTGGCTCAGAAGTTTCCAATTTCAGGATAGGTAGAGAGAGGTAAGTGTTCACCCAAACACCAAGGGAAAGGTGGGGATAATTACATGACAACATTTTCTCTTTTCAAAAAGCTATAATTGAGCTTTCAGAAGGTTTCACTTCATAGAGTTTAGTAAAAAGAAACATGAGTGAAAAATAGGTCCAAGGTGGCCTCTCCCATAGAAAAGTCTGTGGGGGGGAAAGAAAACAAGAATAGAGTGTTTCTACTGGTAATGACAAATCAGAAATATTTTTGCACTGGCCCCTCAACTCCATGATGTATTCTGCTGTTTTGAGGGCAAGAAGCATGAGATAAGACAAATGTGTAATTACTTCTTGACCCACTCTTCCTAGTTTTCCATTTTCATGAGATGCCACAATTCATTATTTGCATTGATATATACAGATGGATGGGGACGCTTCGTTGATATTCATTTATTCAGCAGTCTGTTATCTATATTTAATGGAGTACCAGACTGTGGCATAATAAACCATTTAGAAAGATAGCTGCTGTGTACACAGGGGTTATTGCTTGCATAACCTGTACTTATTTTTCATTACAAAACTAAAAGAGCAAAGCATAATTCATAGAAGCAAATGAAGTTAACATTTAATGGCTTGAGAAATGATAGTATGAGCTTGTATTATATCAGGCACTGGGTGGCTATAAAATAAAAGAAAGGAGTCCCCCCAAAATTTCTAAATAAAAAGCCATTTTTTAGTGCACTGTGAAATATGGAGGCCAAAGCAAATGATGAGATTCTACATCAGGTACTAAGTAGTCCTGTAATTGGCCTGACTTGAGACTATGGGAGCTGTTTGCCTCTCAGAGGCAGCCTCTACATGAGATCATGTCATGCGCTCAAAGTCTGGAAGGGTCTTCCTGCTGGCTGAGAGCTTAGGTCACTTCATCGTGAACACACCTGCTGATTACCCACCAGTGCCACGAAAGCCTAGGGGATCAGGTGTGGAAACAAATGTCACCAGGAGTCTGTGATGAGCAGAATGTAAGTCTCCACTGTCCCTGAAGCATCAGCTTCATCAAAGGCCAGTGTCATGGCTCACAAATGCTGCCCTTCAGTGGAGTGCAAGTCTGGCATAATCTTTTATGAGTTTGTAGCAAAATTAAAATCATAAGGACAAGGTTATGAGTTTTTCAGATAGTTAAATTTATTCTATTTAAAGAACTTTAACTTTTATGAAATTATGTTTTTCCAAGTGTGTTCTAAGTAATTGTTTCTATCATGAAATAGTAATGGTAATAGGTGGTAGGGGTGATTGCCTTTTTCATGTGACCAAGTAAACAAAATGTCTGTTCTCAAGAAATCCAAAATTCTTGAAATCATGGATTTAGATTTCTCATTCTCAAAAGGTGATATAGATTAATTCATGTATGCAGAAACCATCTTGGTATTCATAGAAATGACTACAAATTATACTATCTTTAACCTATGTCCAACTTCACTTATGAGGTGCCATTTTTTGTCTTCTCTTACCAATGTTTCTCCATTTATAAAAGTCTGGCTGATAGGATAATATTTACACATATTATGCATTTTATGACCCTTCATCTTCTCCACACACCAGCAATTTCCTTTGACATATATATCAATAAATTGTACCATTACACCATCTATTATAGCTTTTGGGGGTTAGAAACAATAGCAGCAATAAGTCATTGGTTTTATTTCCATGATAGCATTTCTTTCTTTCCTTGTGGTCCAGGAAATAGAAGCACATGTTTGACTGTGCCATGAGTTAACAACATGCTAGGGATGTGCCCTTATCAGACGTCTGCAACAATGGGAATATCCACAGCTATAGCTGAAGGCTGATATAGTGCTTAAAGGTCACCAATAATGCTTAAAAAACAGGATTTCAGATACCTTTACTTATTTTCAACCCATTTTTAGGTATTTTTGTTTGTCCTTATATATAATTCCAACAGCTCATGCTACTGTTTGAGTATGAGAGATAAATAATATATATTAGTTTTGAAGGGAAAGGGAAAGATGCTACAAGTCGTACCATGACTTACAAAGAAGACCACAGTAAAACCCAATATAAAGATGGCTGAATGCAAAAACACAGATAACAGAGTCTGGTTTATAGAACAAAGCCTGCAAATTAAACACAAGGATCACAGAGGAGGAATTAGTAGATGGCCAAATTGTGTTGAAGTGCCTTGGTCTCAATTTAGTTGTGCTGTCTAAAATGGAAGTCTTATTATGATTGGCTGATCATACACAACTTTCGTATACTGTGTCAAGGTCTTGTAGGGATATAGTGATTTGTGTGGGACAAGAGTAGGATTAAGAAGCATCTAGTAAGATCTCCAAATAAGGAGTATAGAATGTGAAATGCATTTTTGTATGTACTCTGAACATTGAGCAGCCCAAGTCATACCTCTTTGAACATGCCAGGTCACCCTGTAAATAACATCAATAAGATTTTGTCTCGAATGGAGTAATAATGATTATCATTATCATCATCATCACCATCATCACAGTCACCATCACCTTCACCAGTGTCATCATGATTAGAATTAATTTGTTGAGTTTTCATTATGTAACAGGGACCTTGTTATGTGCCTTACAACTGTTATTTCATTTAATCTTCACAAAACCTTATAAGCTATTTGCTATTATTTTCCCCCATTTTTCAGAGAGAGAAACCAAGACAAAGAAAGTTTGCATGATGTGCCCAAGGACACAGGGAGAGTAATAGAGCTGGGATTAGAATCCAGATTTGCTTGACCCTAAAGCCTATGCTATTGTTTTGTATCTTATTTCCTTGGTCATTGAAGTTTCCTTCAATTTGGGGAAAGAGCCCTGGTATAAATGGCCATGGTCAAACTTAATTCTCTTTTTCTTCTGTTGGAATACATAACAATAGGTGAGTATACATCACATAAATAACCCTAAATATGCTTACTCTATTCCTGTTCCCCTTCTTAAAGGGCCAGTATTCTCAGAGGAAAACCCTGCTTTGGTTCTCCTCGTATATTCCTTAACTCTTCCATGAGAAGAGGCTTTAATTAGATTCAGTTCCTTGTAGTTTCTGCAGGACAAGTGTCTTTTTATAGACTGCAGTATCAATAATACTTTAAGGAAAGCAGTAAGTATTTGTTGTTTACCTTATAAATTCTGGAGCTGAAAGGAATCTTAGATCCATTTTATTGTAGCAAATAGAATCTCAGAGAGGTTAAGTAACTTGCCATGGTTTGTAAACTGGATGGTAGGAGAATACAGACTTGGCGCCAGTCTCTCCAATATGCACCATCTTCTGCCTATAGTAATATTACTGGCAAACGGTAAGATAATGTTCACTAGAAGTCTTCACTATGGGCTATCTGTAGAAAGAGGGTAACTTATTTTTGTTATATTTGGTCCCACAAGTAAACTAAGTCCTTGCCACGGCATGCATGAGGAGGGCAAAAAACAAAACAATCCCCTTTCCAAAATAAACACAAAAATTAAACAAACACTCAAACAAGAATCTTCCTGGATGTCAGACTTGCCCATACAAGATCCCTGGACTTTGTCCCTTTACCTTGGTTTTCAGGGTTAATGCTTCATCTCATTCCTGATTTGCACTAGAATTTGTGTGGTCTCTCTACACAGCAAGCTCAAATCTTTATAGCTCTGACCCCCTTTCTGTAACCCTGTTGGCTTCAATAGGTTCAATGAGGTTTCACTTGAGCAATTTCTGTTTCTAAAAATGGAGAGAAGTAGAATGGATAACACGTTCTCCATCCATTCTGTTAGCGAATTAGTGATCAAATGTCACCCACAAACAGGACGGTTAATGATTTTCTTTGTGCTGAAACAGAAGTTGATCACTGGAAAATGGAAACAATGTTCTTTTTACTCCCTGCTCTGGATGTGATAGGGGGTTGACTGAGGACTCTATTTAAAATTCAGCAACACAATTATCACAAACTCTGGGAAAAGCAAATCTTCAAGCCTAGACAATGAGAAATTCAGAAAGTAATGACTAAATCAATAGTATCTATAACCTGGATGGAGGGAATGTCTTATCTGCAGTATTGATAGTTATTTGTAATACACAGAGACTTACTTAATGTTCAAATATAGATGAGAACACAGGCACTCATCAACTGAGTTGGTTTAGAAATATAACAGAATGAAGGACAGAGAAAACATACTTAATTCTTTACTTGGATGAAGACAATTCACAGAACTTTCAATCATATAATTAGAGACAAGACTGGGAAAATTAGTATAAATAAGAGATGGGTAACAGTAGCCAAGTCCTCCTGGGTTAAACTACTGAAAGTGCATTACTTTTGTCAGAAATCATCATAAGAAGGCTTCCCTGGTGGCACAGTGGTTGAGAGTCTCCCTGTCGATGCAGGGGACACGGGTTCATGCCCTAGTCTGGGAAGATCTCACATGCCGCAGAACGGCTGGGCCCGTGAGCCATGGCCACTGAGCCTGTGTGTCCAGAACCTGTGCTCCTCAACGGGAGAGGCCACAACAGTGAGAGGCCCGCGTACCGTTAAAAATAATAATAATAATAATAATCAGGATAAGAACCTGGCAGGGGTGACTAGGTTTGCAGGTGTGGACATCTGTCTCTATGTGTGAGTAGCTGAGAGTATTCAGGCAGGAAGAGGAAAGAAATACAGCTGGTGAACAGGCTGGATGCTTATAATTCATCTCTTGGGAGCAGGGAAAGAAAATGAACCACTTACCAAATTTTGCCATGTAAGTTTGGTTAACTAGCACTTATTGAATTATGGTCTGGAGGTCTAGCCTATGTTTTTTGAAAAAGAAATTAGGAAGATATGAAATAAGTATCTCTAATGAATAAAGGATACCAAACATTTATTGCTATCATGGAGAAATCATCTATTTCAAACTTCTCTAGGGAGTGAAGACGGGATGAGTGTTTTGTGCCCTCACCTCTTCAATCTGGTATTATAGCTTTCTGGACCAGAGGATGTCTAATTAAGAACCTCTGGGATACAACAAATAAGTACAAATATGAAGGGAGAAATAGATTTCCGGGCAGCCGGGGTGCTCTCCACCCGGTGGTGTTGCATGTAGGAGGGCATCTCCATCTGAGCAGACTACTTTTGTGCACACTCTGCTTTTATAGCAGTTGGGGTGTCTTTGGCCTATTTATCTGTGAGGAGAAGTTCAATTTCCCACTCAGCAGCAACTATTTAAATGCAAAACACACAATGTCGAAAGACAGAGTAAAGAGAAGAGCAGTGGAGAAAAGGGAACCCTCCTACACTCTTGGTGGGAATGTAAACTGGTACATCCACTATGGAGAACAGTATGGAGGTTCCTTAAAAAGCTAAAAATAGATCTATCGTATGACCTGAAAATCCCACTCCTAGGCATGTATCTGGAGGAAACCAGAATTCAAAAAGACACATGCACCCCGATGTTCATTGCAGCCCTGTTTACAATAGCCGGGACATGGAAGCAACCTAAATATCCATCGACAGATGAATGGATAAAGAAGATGTGATATATATATATATATATATATATATATATATATATATATATATACACACACACACAATGGAATATTATTCAGCCATAAAAAAGAACCAAATAATTCCATTTACAACAACACTGATGGACTAGAAATTGTCATACTGAGTGAAATTAGTCAGACACAGAAAGACAAATATATGATATTGTTTATATGTGGAATATCAAAAAAGGGTACAAATGAACTTAGTTACAAAACAGAAGTAGAGTTACAGATGTAGAATACAAACTTATGGTTACCAAGGGACTGGGGTTGACATATACATATCACTATATATAAAATAGATAACTAATAAGAACCTGCTGTATAGCACAGAGGACTCTACTCAATACTCTGTAATGGCCTACATGGGAAAAGAATCTAAAAAACAAAAACAAAAAAGAGTGGATATATGTATATGTATAACTGATTCACTTTGCTGTACACCTAAAACTAACACAACATTGTAAATCAACTATACTCCAATCAAAATAAAAAATAAAAAAAATAGACAGAGACAGAAGAGCAATGACAGGCAGAATTTTAGCCATGAAGGCAGGAATGCCTTATGAGACAAGGGATTCTGAGGACTCAGTTTCTGAGGTAGATGTTGATAATTGATGAGATGAGAGACACGATGGGGTCAGTCTGGCTGAAACCTAGGAAGAAGGTGGTCATCGCTGAAATGCTGTGGTCATAACTCAGTGTTATGGTCTCTCTGCAGCAAGCATGGAAGGCTGCCTGGTGTACATATGTGTGGTGGGGCAGGGGATGTCTTAGTTCTTGGGGAAGAAGGCATCAGTGGGCCTGCAGATGTTTGTTTAAGGGATTAAGGACTGACAATGACTTCCTAGTAAGATAGGATTGGGGCTAAAAATGTGAACCCCAAAGTTTACCTTGAGTTTTTTTAAACACATCAATACATATATCTATGTTAATAATTGGTAATGCTGTCTATACACTTGGCTACAGTATGATCTCATTTTTTCCCCAAATTGTTTTTCTTACTTAAAGTAAGAATCCATGTCAGAGTAAACTTCTAGTAAAAAGGTGTAGACTACAGCACACTGAATCAACTCATGATTCACAGCTTTGGGGACTGATCACAAGTAAAATGGTGCCATGACTGCTGGAAGCAGACAGTGATGGCTGACAATTTCACTGAAGAAAAGGGAAAGAGATGTAAAGCAAAGGCGAGAACTTCAAAGGCATAACTTCCTGGGGTCATTTAGTGAAGGGATAAATAATCACGTAACTCAATTTGGACGCTTTTCCTTATAGGAGAGTTCAAAATCATCAGAGCCATCTAGACTAAATGAATAAATATTCAGGAGGCTTTTGTGAAGAATGGCCAGAGGGTATAATATACTTTAAGAATAAAAATTCATCTTTTCTAGGTGCTGAGGCTGAATACTTGTCATCCTGTGTCCACTGTGTTTCTTGCCAAGTCTTGATCGAATCCATCTGCAAATCCTGTAGGTCCTGCCTTTAAAACATGTTCAGAATACTCTCATCCTTCTACATTTTCTCTTATCACCCAGAGGAAAATAACAATTCCCCACTCCCCAATACTCTCTGCTGGCCTTGCCCTGGTTACCCCCTTCCCAGAACACACAATGTACTTGTCAGTTGTCTGGGAAGTTGATTTAGGGAGAGGCCACATCTCCAATTGTGAGTAGGTAATTTATTTTGTAAGCGGTAAGCAGAGGGACCCCCATTCGATAACACCCCATTGATGAGCTGATGTTATAAATGAGGGACAGAAATGAGCTGTAGGCTCAGATTTATGAGGCTTGGAACCTAGCTCTGCCTCCATTCCCTGTCACTACAGGACCTGAGGAAAATCAAGAAGCTTTGACCTTTCTTTACCTCTCTGCCACAGTCATACCAATCAAGGCCAACTTCATCCCTCACCTGGACTACTGAAATGACCTCTTACTCAGACTCTCTGCTCTTACTTCTGCTGTCTCAAGTTCGAGTGATACTGAAATGTACCACCAAAGCTGTATTTTTGAGAGTGAAGGATAACATTACTAATTACCCCATGAGAACAATCATAAATTGGATCCATTTCTTGCAAACCAGGACATATGGACACCCTACATTTAATCTATTATTTTTCTAGCAAGAAGAGTGAATTTTTTAAAAAGTCTATATAAGATCTCACCAGTCTCCTTTTTAAAGTTCTC